>NC_043972.1:55223529-55594779 GCF_902148855.1 Sphaeramia orbicularis
AATAATTGTTGTAATGTATCAAAATGAAAAATAGCAAAAAATAAAATGGCAACATGGAAAAAAGGATAAAGTAACAAATGAAGAAAATGAAACAAAAGAAGCAAAAGGAAAAAAATGAACAAAAATGTGAAAATATAAAATAATCAACATGAAGAAAATATTCAACTACAGAAGAAAAATATATCAAATTAATCATCAAAATGCGCAAAACTTAACAAAATAATTGCCAAAGTGAGCTTAAAATAAAAAAAAAAACCCAAAACTCAAAATCATCAGCAAAATCAACAAAATAATGAACATAAAACAAAAATGAACACTAGACAAATAATTCATCATAATAACAGAAATAACTAGAAAAGCACTCGGAGAGCGCAGACCTCCGCCAATGCAGATCAGTGGGCCCCCGTGGCCCCCCACACCCCCACCCCCGATCACCACCAAAATTTAATCATTTATTCCTTGTGCCAGTATCAACATTTCCTGAAGCTTTCATCCAAATCCATCCATAACTTTTTGAGTTATCTTGCACACGGACAGACAAACAGACAAACCAACAACAGCAAAAGCATAACCTCCTTGGCGGAGGTAAAAAGAATTAAAGCTGCCGTATGTAGGATTGTGGCCAAAACTGGTACTGCAATCTCATTCAAAATACTGCACAGCGTGGTATCCCCTCCTCCTCCCCCCAGGCTAGGGGTTGCCAGATCCCACATGAGCGTCTACCACTACTGTTTCCACTAATCCTTGCCACCACACCATAAATTTCATACAAAAAAATTATCACCAGACTTATTCTACATAAGTATGATATATGATAGGCCAGGACAAACATCCTGGCCACTGAAATGAAAGTTTGCGAAGATTCAGGAGATAGGGAAAAGGGAAACAAGCATTAGGTTTCACGTTTACTACAAGCCGCACGATCGCTCTACCCACCCCACCCCTCGACCAAACCACGGATGCCAAACTACTGACACCCCCCCCCCCCCCAGACCACCCCTTGACCGAACCACAGACACCGAACTATCGAACCCCCCCGACTGAACCACGGACGTCAAATTACCGACCCCCCCTCCCCCCTTTTGGATTACACACCGCGACATGCAGAGGTCACTTCCACAGAAAACACTGTACTATAAGGAGAAACCATGGTAAGAGACAAGGCCTACACCGGTACCTGGTCTCTTCACCAGGGCCAGGAAAAGAGAGTTCTGCCCGGCCCCAGGAGAAGGGACCGGGTGAAGAGGCCGCGACCCCGGCTCTGAGTGGCTCTTACCGGTGGTCAGACTAAGGCAGAGCCAGCATCAGTCTTCAAATCCGTCTCCATGTTTCAAAGTCATCTCCTATACATCTCCTTGTTTTGTTTCTCACTTTTTCACGATGTATTTGGGAATAATAAGAGTCCTTTTAGGTTTATTAACATCAGACATTTTTGATCAGAAATGTTCCAGCTGCAGCTCAGTGGAACTGGCAACCCGGATGCTGAAAGGCTTCTGACTCTGTGATTGGATGACAGGTGATGGGCGGGGCATCAGACCAAAACACACAATGTCAACATAAACATCATTTCGGGGCTGACACTGAGCTTTTCAAATGCAAATATTCTGGCTGGACTACTACTGTCAGTGAGATCAGTATTTGAAATGAACATGATTCCTTAATGTCTGGTGACAGTCAAGACCATTTTATAATTACTTAGAACATAATTCCTACATACTGTACCTTTCAGTAAAATTAACAAAACAAGCATCAGAAATAAACAAAATAACTGTTGAAGACTTAAGTTTGATTTATGTTGTTGGTGTTTCTAAATGTTCTGTGTATTTGTAGATGATCAGCTCAGACAGAATTTTGTTAAAATTCAACTGATTTGCCTTGAACAATTTCATGTTGTACAAAACACAACTACACAACTGTACAACACATCTAAACAACAACACAACACAACTACACATCACACAGAGACACTGAGGATCCCTGTGTCCTGAGTCTAAATCCTCCAAACAGTGGTTCAGTGAATGTGGTTTTGAAGGTGTAGATGTGGATCAGTTTGTCAGAGGAGACTCTGTAGAAGGACACAGATCCAGCAGGACAGTCCACATACACTGATACTGTACCAGAGGAGGAGGAGGCGGAGGAGGAGGAGGAGGAGGACGACGACTGAGGGAGTTCTGTGTATTTCCTATTATGACAGACACAGTATCCACCTTCATAACAGCACAGACTCCAGGACTGATCATTTAATCCAAACACACAGTCTCTACTCTCTCCTTTCCTTCTGGTTCCTCTGTAAGTCACTGATATCCCAACCTCTCCACTCCACTGGACCTCCCAGTAACAGCGACCAGTCAGACCAGTTGAACACATCAGCTGTTCCCAGTTCTCAAATCTGTCCTGATGATCTGGAAATGACTGAACCTCCTCCACTCGTTCCACCTTCTTGTTGTTTTCAGACAGTTTGAGTTCTCTGTTCACTGTGTTTGGATCCAGGGTGAGTTCACAGAAATCTGATGGACAGAAGAAAATACAAAACAGCTGCAGTTATTGATCAGTGATCAGCTGATTTGGCTTTAGGGAAAGACTAGAGAATGACTTGTTGTTTGTAATTGTGTCCCTGGTTCACACACTGTTACTGTGACACACATGACCATATGTTGTAGGGATGCGCCGATACCACTTTTTTCCAGACCGAGTACGAATACTTTCATTTGAGTACTTGCCAATACCAAATACTGATACGAGTACTTAATAATCCCATTCCAGTTCTTAGTTCCTTTTGTAAATGTGCTTTATTGTCGTTGTCATTAGTCTGACTGGAACAAAGTGCTGCTACTGACATTTAATGTGTTGGAATGAGCGTTTCTCAATTAATCCACCAGGAGGCGCTGCTCTGAATTAACCATACTGGACAAATACCACGAAGAAGAGGAAAGTTTTAATGAAGAAGAAGAAGAAAGCCAGTAATGACAAACATGGAGACGACAGAGGTAACACTAATGTGATACTAATATTGTAGTGGTATTCTCCATCTGGGTACACATCTGCGAGCACCTGGAAAACGGATGGAATGTACGCAGAGGACGGACAGAACACTCCGTCCGTATCTGTCTGTGTCTGTAACGTTACTTGCAGTCAGCGTTACTTTTATCACCGTCATTTATTTTGAAAAATCTCCACACTCCCCACACATTATTCCTCCTCCTCATACCTGCTGCACTGAACTGTGAATGTCACACAGCTGTAAGTGGTATTGGTTGTATCAGATTACTTTTACGAGTATGAATAAGAGTACACACACTGAGTATCGGAGCCGACGCCCAATATCGGTGCATCCCTAATATGTTGGATTGGTGATGTGTGTGTTTTATAGCTGTAAGCTAGCTGCTAGCTGTGCAGTCACAAGGAAAGACGCCGCATCAGTGTGAATATAAAACCACAGTTACACAACCTCACCTGGTACCACATTACAAACACTAATACTCAACAAAAGAATAAAAACCCAACACACTAATCAGTCAAATTACATTAACCAGTCAGTAAAATTAACGAAAATGAACAAAACACCAAATTAAATAAAAAATTAACAAAACTAATAAAACAAAATATAAAATGAATCAGCAAAATTAGCAAAAAATTAAACCAACTCAACAAAATAATCAGAAAAATGAAGAAAATAATAAAATGTTGATTTTGTTGAATATTTAAAGGATGTCCTTTGTAACTTTGCTGTTCTCACTCAATTTCATTTATTTTTTTGTTAATTTTAGTTCAGTTTGTATTATATTAAACACAAGTACTGATAGTTGTACAAGTTCTAGTAGTTCATACAAAGACTAAACAAAGAAGTCATGAAGTTATCATGAAAATCTTCCACAGAAATATGTGACTAAATAAATGCTGATCATGTGATCACATAGATAAAGTGTGTTCCAATGCAGATCACTGATGGGTAGCAGCGTCACATCACTTTAAACCTCCACAGGTTTGAGTTCTCATGGTTTTGGGTAAATTCATGATGGCGACAAATAAAGGTCTAGTCTGAAACGTGTCTTTGTGAGTTTTATTTCACAGAAGCTCTGAGATGTGAGTTGTACACTGCAAAACATTACAGCCCCATTTAGTTATGTCCACTTATTTTTGCTCTTCAACTCAAACAGCTCTGACTAGTTTTGGATTTTCAACTCAGCTGTTCTAGTTTTCAAAAGTTAAACGTTCATTAATTCATTGACTTGACTGATTGAAAGTTTTTTCATCTAGGTGCGAGTTGACTTAACTTGTATTTACAAGTTATCAATTGGGAAAAAAAAGAGACAAAGAAGAACGTACACACCGCAGATGAATCGCATATTTGATTTTGGACTGATTTAGGCCCACTTCGCGTTCAGTGATGGACTACACTAAAAAGTCATATGCTCAATTAGTTGTCATAAGTTGTTTCTATAATTTACTTCCATTTAACATAATGATTATGAAATTTCAACTTAACTTCATGAGTTATTGGCATTGCAACTCAAGACTGTAAGCCAGTTCAGTGAAATGTAAATTTAAATGTGTCAACATAACTTTACAATGTGAGTTTTAAATGATAACCAGATCTCTCAAAAACTGATCACAACCACTGGTGTTGCGGCAATATTAATGTGAGGTACAAATGGTGTTGAAAATTTGGTCTTGATCTGATAAGGGACTAATAATTATGATGTTAGATTTTAGTCACATATAATAATTATACATGCTGGTTTTGAGAAATAGGACATTGACAAAGGTGAACGGCGACTGCTAGCAGGGAAAGGTATAGGAAGGTGGTAGAACGGAGAGTTAATATTGGGCCAAGGGTTGCAGACTGATGTGCACTGGCCAGAGCTTTGCCTGTGGCCCCCTACTTTAAACTGTCTGGTTAGTCGGACCAGGCAGGGGGGGTCATTGCAACAGTCTTACCCATTCCCCTCTGTCATGGTACCTACTTAGAACGTCATACAGCAATCAGGCCACACAGGTGTGCCAAAGCCTCTTCCACCAATGGGGTCAAAGGTCCCAACACCTAGAACACCTGTTCCTGGAGCGACCATCTTAAAACACCCTGAGTCAGAGTGGCTTTGCTCATACTAGTGTGGAAATTCTAACTCCTCCTAAAATTGTGACTTCATTTAAAGCAGTGGTATTCAAATGTGGTCCTTGGTCCATGGTGTTATTCAAGTTAGGTTAACTCAAATTTTCTAGGGAGCAGGTGGACTTTCATTTGTAAGTTAAACCAATTTAAAGTGTCTAATGTCATGTAGGCAGTAGTCAAGGACAGATAGATGGGAACTGGAATTTACTGACATTTCATTCCAATGGTTCTGTTCAGTCTGTGTCTCCAAGTTCACTGTCAAAAACCTTCTGATCAAAAACAAACTTTATTGGTGATGACCTTTGCATAGATTTTTTAATTTACTCTTTCCCTTTTTCCTAATTGTCCATAAAATCCATAATATTACAGCCTTTATCTAATCGATGATAAATATTTATGGAAGTGATTTGATGTTTTGGGTTGAACTTGTTACTGTGACAAACTTTCCTCCTGATCGACTCAGCTGTGTTTTTGACTTTATTGTTTGTTCGTCTTCCACCTTTATCAGACAGCGGCACAAGAACGACACTAGAATGATCCATAAAGACAGAGGAGGTGTGATTGGCCAATGGTCTGAGGTTCTGTGGACTCATTCTTCAGGATATTTGTGTCATGTGATCTGTGTCCTGACCAATCAGCTGTCAGCTCACCCACTGTCTTCACTGACAGTTGATGTGTTTTCTAATGTGGTACCAGCTCTCACTGTATGTTCAGGTTGGGTTTCATCTGTAATCCAATGGAAATCCACTTACACTTCCTCAGACCTGGTTTTAACCATCGGACTCCACTGGGCTCCAGCCTGAAAGGAAGGAGGGGGGGTGGGGTGTCAGAGCAGTATTAAACATGGACATTCCATCACTCTGATCCACTCCAGCTTTTCTGTTCACATCCAGTCAATGGTTCCTGTCAGTCCCTTATTGAACATCTGTATCTGTGACCGTGGTCTGGAACTTCAGTAAAGGATGTGGAATCAGCTGTGACAGAGTGTTCCTATCAGCTCCACCTGTTCTATCACACATTATCTGTGTGTGCATCAGCTCAGTCCATACCTGACAGTGTCCAGTGTCCAGTGTGGATCCTCCACTAGAGCAGACAGCTCCTGTCCTGAGGCTCCTGGATGGTTGTAGCTCAGGTCTAGCTGTCTGAGATGGGACGGATTGGACTTTAGGGCTGAGACCAGAGAAGAACATCCTTCCTCTGTGATCAGACATCCTGACAGTCTGCAACACAAAACATCACACATCATCTGAGGAGGGAAAAGAAGCAGCGTCAGCTGTTGGACACAGTTATTCTGTGGATGGATTTCATTCCAAATGGGATTTACCTGGAGCCAGTTTCTATTTGACTGACTGGGTTCAGGACAAGATCTGAACACAGACTAAGATTAGTCCAGTCCCTGTCCAAAGTCTGGAAAGACCTGATCTTTTATTGTTACTCAGACAAATTTAACTGGATGAAGACTGACTTTGACCAAATAAAGACACAAATGTACAGATATTGGTCCAAAAACATCAAGTGCATAAATGAACATCCTTCACCACCTCCAAATCAAAGGTTCAATGGTTCTTGGGTTCCAGTGTTTGAACAGACAAACCAGTTCCACTCCAGTCCAACCCTCAGACTGTAGACACTTTACTGTCCTTTGGATAATATCTGTAGATTTAGACTAATTTGGTTCAAATACATCTTCATACAGTTTAGTTCCTGTGTTTGTTTCATAGAAATAAAGGAACATGCATGTGTTTCATGTCAGACACTGAACAGCTGGTCTGAAAACCAGGTCAGACTGATCCACTACATGTACATCATAGTTTTAATCATCATTGTTCACACTGGTTGAACAATCCAAACCTGAGAGTCTCCAGTTTACAGTCTGGACTCCTTAGTCCATCTGACAGGATCTTCAATCCTGAATCCTTCAGGTCCATGTTGTCGAGGTCCAAATGTGTCAGACTAGAGTACTGGGATCTGAGAACTGAGGACAGACCTTCACAGCTTCTCTCTGACAGGTTACAGATACTCAACCTGGGGGAAACAGATGATATTTGGATTACAATCAGGTCAGGTCTGGACTGAAGGACCATCACAGTCCACATAGATCTCAGTTTGTTCTACAGCTCAGATCCAAATAAAGCTGCACAATTTAGTGAAAAACACTTTTTTTTTTTGATTACCTCCGCCAAGTGTAATGGCGGAGGTTATATTTTCATTGGGGTTTGTCTGTCTGTCTGTCTGTCTGTCTGTCTGTTAGCAAGATAAAACAAGTTTCAAAACAAGATCAAAACAAGTTTCTTGGAGTGATTATTGATGATAAAATTGGCTGGAAACCTTACATAAATCACATCTCAGTTCTGGACAGAGCAAAGGGGATATTAGATCAAAAATCACTTCACATTCTGTATAATTCCTTAGTCTTACCTTATTTAAGTTACTATTTGGAGGTGTGGGGAAATAAATATACAAGTTCATTACAAATACTTTTTTTTACTGCAAAAAGAGCACTAAGAATTGTTCACAGTGTTGGTTTTCGTGAACACACAAATCCCTTATTTTTACAATCTAAAACTGGAAAACTCATTGACCTTGTGGAATTCAAAACAATTCAAATAATGTATAAATCAAAGAATAACTTACTGCCGGGCAATATTCAAGAAATGTTTAGTGAAAGAGAGGGAGGCTATGATTTATGGGGAAAATTAAATTGAAAGATTCATGAAGTGCACACTAGGTTCAAAAGTTTTTGTATCACCATCTGTGGAGGAAAATTGTGTAACACATTGTGTGTGGAGATAAAACAAATATCTAACATAATTCAGTTTAAAAAAAGATATAAAGAATTGATTCTTGAGAGGTTCAGTATTTAATAATGACAATGAGGGCTGTTTGTTTATGGATGATGTATTGATAAATATGCTGTAATTATTGAAGAAAACTTTTGAATTGTTGATGTCTATTTGTATGACTGTACTGCCATGAACATATCGTTGTGTATAATCAATTACTGCATTATGTATTTGTTATGGTTCAATGCTAAAATTAGGAAAAATGTATTGTTTGATTCATGTATTAAGTTAGTGATAAAGGTGTAAAAGCACTTAAGGGGTTGGATTAAATAAGTTTATACTTCTTCCTATTCCTTTTCGACCATGCAAAATTCAGACTTGTATGTACTGATTCTGCTCATTTAAAGGTGATGTCCGAGATGTTTTCCTGGAGCATTTTTTTACTATATTGCTTAAAATCCCCTTCACACCCCGATTACAACTAATTAATTAAATGCTCTAACACAAAAATGTAAAAAAAAAAATAGTCACCTGTGGAATGGACAGGACTGAAAAAACACCATCCAATCATTTTGAGCACCCACTCGAAATGACTGAACAGTGATATGTCTATCAAACTCAACTGCCATTTGTCCCTACCCCCTCTGCATGTACCCCTCTTCGAGCATGAATCGCATGTTCCCAGAGGCTTGAAGCACTTGTACAGGAAAACAGGAGCCAGAGCCAGAGCTTGGCTATATTAGTTATATGAAGATAGAGAGTTCACCGGCAAACTGTTTTGTCACTTACATAAATCAGTAGTAAATGTAACGTTAGTCAGATAAGTATGAACTGGGCTGTTCTGTAAGAGCAGAGGTGTTGGAGGAGACTGAATGAGGTATGCATGGATCCTCGAGCCGGAGCCGGGGACAGAGCTGGAGCCTCAGCTGGTGAATTGTTTCTGTGCAGCGCTCATGAACCCTCGGGAACAAGCATTGCATGTGCCAGTACTCTGGAGGCGTGGCTTCAGAGGGATGTCTGAAGAAAGGGGTTTGGGCTTTTGAATTGAGTGTTTTCAAAATGTCGCTTGCTCAAACCATTTTTCTTAGATCTCGGACCCCAACTTTAAATGTTATTTTGTTTTTGTCTTCATTTAGTTTGTTTTGTTTTATTTTGTTTCTATGCATGTTCGGAAAAAAAAAAAAACTCAAAAAGTTATGCACAGATTTTCATGAAATATTCAAGAAATGTCGATACAGGCACAAGGAACAAATGATTAAATTTTAGTGGAGGGGGGCTGATCTGCCTTGGCGAGGTCTGCACTCTCCGGTTGCTTTTCTAGTGTTAATATGAGTCTGTTTGATTGTTTATCAAATCAAATGCACAGATGAGTCATTTAACAATGTCAAATCAAACATAAAAACTGAAACTAGTGTAAAAATACCAAAACTTAAAAGTAGAAACACCTTAATGTTATTTTCATTTTTCTTGTTTTCCACAGTATCTCCATCTGCTCAGTGTCACTAAATCCAAATCATCACCATAGAACAGAGGTGGGGTTGAACTTCTGTTCCCTCATTTTCCATTTGGATCACCATAAATCCAACTAAATCCTGACCATTACATTATCGTCTTTTTCCATTTTATAATTACACAGGTTGATTTAGTGATTTCACTTGTGATTGACTTGATTGTGCAGCTCTAGATTTAATATACCTTCATTTAAACAAGTACAACATGGTTTAATAAAACTCAGTCAGGACCAAAAGATCAGAAATAATTAAATTCAGATTGTAACTTTATCTGACCTGAGAGACTCCAGAGTACAGTCTGGACTCCTTAGTCCATCTGACAGGATCTTCAGTCCTGAATCCTTCAGGTCCATGTTGTTGAGGTCCAACTGTGTCAGACTACAGGACTGGGATCTGAGAACTGAGGACAGACCTTCACAGCTTCTCTCTGACAGGTTACAGATACTCAACCTGGAGGACACAGATGATGATACAATCAGGTCAGGTCTGGACTGAAGGACCATCACAGTCCACATAGATCTGAGCTCAGGGAGGAACACGATGCTGCTGAGAGTAGGAGTGGTTGATTGGGTTCCACTACTAGCCTCTATATTTGATTATTTGTCTACTCTTTGTGAATCTTATCGTATGTCTGGTAGGGCTGCAACCAGGGGTGGGGCCTCAGAGGGGACAGTAGCCCCCCAGCCTAGGTTTTGGGGGGGCCTGGGACAGAGGAGCAGGCCCCAACCCCATCTTCCAGAAGAATGAATTTTCTCACGGTATAATCTTCCTGTGGTAATTTAATGAGCACAGGTGATGCATTGACTCAAAATATATGCTTGTGGTTATAGAAGTTTCCCCAGCCTTGTTGAGTCATGGTTGGTCTTGTAGGTTTATTCAAAACATTGCATACAAGTGTGTGTTGCATGGCTGGCTTCATATTCACTTTCACAGTTAACTTTACAATGTGTAGATTTACAAACGGATCGCCAATATAGTCTCCAAATGTATTTTGGGTAAAATCGTCAAGAACAGCTGTCCACCATTGTAATCATCAATCACTAGTAAACAGAGTGCAGGCATGTGCATCTAAATGAATGAGATTACGAGTGGCAGTTCATATAGGCACAAAAGTGGAGCAACAAAACACAAAGAAAAGGAGAAGGAAGAGCAAGAAAAAGCCAACTTAAAGAAGTTGAACACTTTTTTTTTGTCCGTCCGACTCCTAATCCTCCTGGAGATGAACTGGAAACCACTAGCAATGATTCAAGCCCACCAATACTGGCAGCACGGTCAGGGAGTCACATTTACAGGTACAATTCTAACCATCGCTGACAGTGTATAGTGAGTGACATGTGAGTTAGGTGTAAACTGTTGACAGGTGGCACCTGCAGAGTGAAATTGTGAAGTACGCACAGACCGCACTGACTGAGAGGGGCGAATAGCTCATAAGATGGGGGGACAGTCCTGGTGCTGGACCGGCAGCCCCCCTCCTCACCCGTGCTGTAAAGGGGAGTATCGGATACTGAATAAAAAAGCAGAAGGCTCATTCTCAAATTTAAAGCTCATTAAAAACCAACTAGCAATATTTGTCCATTGAGAATGGGTGAGCTAAGACGATAGACATATGGCGCATTGTGGATGAGGCTCACTGTGTGCCCTTTAAATAGTGGTGAGTAGGTCTACTACTTTTTATTGAATTTGTGATTGTACGTGAACTTGTGGGCCACCATGCCAACTTTACAAAACATTCTAGCTGTTGATACAGTAGCCTACTGTGCTCTCAGTAGTTGAAGTGGTTCATTAAAGTGGGTGTCAGAATGATGTGGTCGCCATCAGCGGTGCTGAACTGCTTTGAATTTGTGTTATTATTAGGGGCCAGGTAGCCTAATGTTTTTGTTGGTCTCTTGGCTTGTTAGACCTCATGTCCGTTTAATTGATGTCAAAATGACATAGTTGCTGTCCGTGGTGCTGAACCCTTAACTATCAAATTCTTTGAGCTATGTGTCAAAAATGTAGTAACACCTGTAAGACCCGCTGCTGTGGGCATGTGTATGTTGTAAAGCAATGTGGTTATATTATTGGGTTTAAAGGGCCTGGTCATGCGTGCCGCCCCTGGCTCAGTACTGACATATTCAGTGGTGTAGTCTACGTGATACGCAGGTGCTGTATATGCCATCTACCCACTAGAATAGGTCCCAAATTTTCGTATTACCACTGAAAATTGTGCAAAGATATGTATCAGCATGGTTTTATGACATACTTTCACTTTCCCATTCATAAATTTGCCTACTCTGTTATGAAGCAGACACTTGTGGACCACAGGGGCTTCTCTCAGGTGTGACGTGGACCCGACGTTAACTAATAAGGAATCAGTGAATGTATATGTTGGGCACGAGTCAACTACTTGAACTGGTCCAACAGCGTTTTACGCTTTTGTTTCCTGTATCCGCGCTCTCTTTACTAAAGAATCCAATCTAAGGCCAAACACAGCAGCTTTACCTGATGGTAGGGAAGGGGAGGAGCCTGCTGACACTACGGCCTACAGTAATCGCTATTATAACAGCAGGTGATTGGCACATAGAATTATATCTAAAGCTAGCAACTGGTGGTTTGGTTGAAATTGAAGGAGGTGCGGCTGCTGCTGCTCTGTATGTGTGTGTGTCTGTGTGTATGTGTGTGTGTGTGTGTGTGTGTGTTGTAGATGAGAACTGGACCTGACCAGCCTTGTGGAGAGTCATACAAGGGAATTTAAAAACAGGCATCCTTAGTTAGAGTGGAAACAGAAAGTTAGCTAAATACTAGACAACATTTAAAGCTGATAGAAACAATTTAAAAGTACAAAGTTAATGCTATATTCAAATTTTAGTATAGTTCATTCATAAAATTGGTAATCAAAATAAATTAATTCATTGTCATCTTAAAGGTCCATTAATTAAGACACCATGTGCACCATTAAATGACTAACTGATAGGTTAGATATGGTCACATAATTTGAGCTATTAAAAGAGTGGAATTCTTGCCTCCGTTTGTCTATTATTCATAGCCATGGCTGAATATTGTAAAAAAGTTCATTAACCCATTAAGATCCAAATATCCATCACTGACCAAACTATCTACTGATCTAAACTGTTTAATAACTGTTGATACATTAATCCTATTAATACATGTAAGTAATTGGTGTAAAACACATCAAATTAATCTTTTCATCGTCATCAAATATGACTCATTTGGATGTTCAGAGGCTCTGTAGTTACTGTGGAAACACCGTCATCTTCTACAACATTGATTCACCAGTAAACCATGGCACTGGCTGGAGACACTTGTTTTATGTTCAGTTAATGATATATTTTACTGAAAAAGTCACTTTTTCTTCAATTTTCTCTGTTTTTGATATACTAACCATTAACTTTAATCTGAGCTTTTATGAACATCATCTACATGATCAGTAAATTAAATAATGGAAAATACCTGATTTACACTGATAAAATACAAAATACAGAAGATAATATTATAAATTAATGGTGATAAATCACGTAGGAAAGGTTAGATATAGACAAAATGTCATTTGGGAACTTACATAAAAGTAGTGCTGGGTCTCTATGGGTTAATAGGTTTTGGCCCTGTTCAGCAGGTCTTAATACTAATATAGATACAAAAAGGATCACATGTATTATAATGTTAATTACTGATGTTTTTGTTTACCTCCAGGTTGTGCCATCTGCAGTGCACCAAAATCAACTGGCATCCTTACAGAGAAAAGGATGTCTGCATCTGAGGAGCAGACTTCTTTATTTGAAACTTATTTGTCTTGTCCAGCTGTTAATGACTGTTACACATCTTATGTTGCTTACAATACATTTACATTTAGATAATACATAACGAGTCTTTCATGATCTCAATTATGTGTGGATGCATACTTTATGAGTTAATGAGCGTGGTGGTTCTTGTGTGAGGCTGTTTTGGAGCGGCTGCTGCTCTGGGAGAGGTGCTGCAGGGTAGCTGTTGTTCTAGGATGGGGGTGTATGACGCTGGGAGGGGAAAAGTCTGAGTATACCTACGAGAATAAACTACACTACACCACTGAACATGTTCCGTCATTGGCTGCAATGACTAGTCAACTAATAGTGGATGGAAAAATCAGTCGATGACTCGTTTAGTAGTTGACGGGTCCTTAGTGATGTCATCGTGTGTATCCAATCCCAGGATAAACCATGTTTGACCGTAGCCAGTTGAAGCAGCTCAGAGTGAGACATCTGACTTTTCCCAGATCTTTGATGCACTGACAGCACATGCACACTAATGAGCAGAACAGAAGGAGCAGCGGTAGAGCCAGGCTACGACAAAAAAATGGTCCAAAGTTTGGGAACATTTCATATGTGACACAACCAAGAAAACTGTCACATGTCAGATCGGTATCTGGGCCTGGTGGACCACGGGACCACTTCAACTATGAATGAACATTTACAGAGGAAACACGTTCATAAGATTTAGACCAACCTCGTAGATAGTTAACTCCCATGCTAGTAGTGAGTCTATTACTGTATGTGTGTGTGTGAAGGATCATGTTGGAAAGTTCAGCTGTTACTGACGGTCTGTAAAGAACTGAGTGTGTACGGGACTATGATGGACAGGTGAGTGCATGAGAAAGGTCTGAGGGTGGAGCCAGTGTATGGGGGCGGAGCCACTGAGCCGGTGCGTGAGAGAGATGCAAGCAGTAAAAGAGAGAGAGAGAGAGAGAGTCAGAGGTTAAGTTTCCCATTAATGTTTCTTTCTCTTATGTCGCTGTAGAGAGTAACCACCCAATCTATTTACAGCAATGGATAGGAATAAGAGCCACTGTTATGTTTTTTCAGTTTGTAATATGACTAGTCGACTACAGAGTCAGTCATTAGTTGCAGCCCAAGTGTCTGGACCTGCAACAAGAAGGATATTATAGTCAACTGAATCGCATGTGAACCTCAACAACTGTATATGTCTGGACATGGACGTTTCATCTGAACAATATCTGGTCATTGTAGACATGCTTCCTCCACGAATGTCTACAAACTCCAGATTTCGTAGAAACTGGAAGATTCATACACACCCATCATTTGTAAGAATCTTTCTGAACTAGGCATTAGTGCTCTTTCCCTGAAAATGACATCACCTCACAGAAAATTTAAAAAAAAAAAAAAGAAAAAGAAAAACATGCATTTTCAGTCCATTTTTCCATTTCTGTCAGGCAGTAACTTTCTTTTTTGTTATTAGAAAGAGAAAACAAAAATCAGTCCTGTTTTTGTTTATCTGTTTTGACACTCAAAGAAAAAAACGCCTTGGAATTCAATTTTAATGCTTTTATTTTAAAACAAAAATCAATTAACCACTAATTTGTCTTTTGTTTCTGCAAGGAAAATCCAATTACCAAAAGATACACTGACCCATTTTAATGTTGTGATTTTCATTTTTTTTGTTTTCCACAGTATCTCCATCTGCTCAGTGTCACTGAATCCAAATCATTTCCATACAACAGAAGTTGTGTTGAACTTCTATTCCCTAATTTTCCATTTGGATCACCATAAATCCACCTAAATCCTGACCTTTAAATCATGGTCTTTTTCCGTTTTATAATTACACAGGTTGATAGAGTGATTACACTTGTGGTGAAATAATTTTTTGGTGGTGCAGTATCCCCGTGACCCTAGTAGGATAAAGCGGGTTCAGAAAATGAATGAATGAATGAATGGTGCAGTATCCAGGTCAGTTTTCAGCTGCACTATAACCACATATCATCACTAGGATACGCCAAAGTACAGGCACCACTATTATAAATAATTTTAACTAAAATAAAAATACGCAGTATGTGTTTTCAGTCATGTATTTTTATCTGTAAATTTCACTGTCTATCCTTCAAACATGCACATTTTTCTATGACTATTGTTAAAGTCAGACATGTCCCTTATGAGTCACTTTCCCACTGATAATATGGAAAATGCATTTAGACCAGGGGTGAAGGTAGTACAGGTAGGTCACATGACAGTAAAAAAATAGAAAAGAAACCTAAGGGCAAACACAAATCAATGATATCACTCATGGTGTGAACTGATCTCATGCCTCCTGTATCTAAACCAGTTGTGTTATCTTCTGATCTATCCAGCCTCATAGTCATGGCTCAGTAGTTTTACTTATGGACCTATTCACTGATTCTATTTTTGAGGAAGGTCTTGATTCTTTTTGGGATGTGACGTTAACTCCTGTGGGTGGGGCCGAGGTTCTCCTATCTCTTGTATTGGAGGGGGTCTACTGCACATGCTCCATTTATAACAAGAGTCTATTATGATAAAGGCAGAGCCTTGGACACTGATTTTTACCCCAAACAGGAAACACGTCAGTTGACTGTTCACTAAACGACAGAAAACATGTTTAAACTCCACTTGAATGCAGATTATACACAGCACTCATGGCCTGTATCATGTATTTCTCATTTATTTAAATATTTATGTTTGTTTTTAATTATTTTAGGTGATTCCTATCATCTTTTTCTTTATGTGAGATGGGGGGTGGGGGGGGGGGGCGCCCTAGCGCCCTCTACTGATGAGCCCCCACTGCTTGTGACTGACTTGATTGTGCAGCTCTAGATCTAATACAACTTCATTTAAACAAGTACAACATGATTTAATAAAACTCAGTCGGGACCAAAAGATCAGAAATAATTGAATTCAGATTCTAACTTTATCTGACCTGAGAGTCTCCAGTTTACAGTCTGGACTCCGTAGTCCATCTGACAGGATCTTCAGTCCTGAATCCTCCAGGTCGTTGGTACTGAGGACCAGATGTCTCAGACTAGAAGACTGGGATCTGAGAACTGCGGACAGATCTTCAAAACCTCTTTCTGATAGGCCATAGACAGTCAGTCTGCAGAAACAGAACAGATTGGCTTGTTCTATTAAAAACATCAGCAGAATAAACTGATCTTCACTAAACTCCACTTCATTTCAGTTCCAATAGTTCTAGAGATAATCACTAGTTTTGGTCAAATATCAGGTAATAAAGTCAATGTATCACAGAGCTACTATTTCCTGTTAACACTCAGACAAACTGTATGGACCTTCACTGCTGTTCATTTATGATTATGGTTATGACCCCTTTATTTATCTGGGGGTCTCAGTAACACGTACATTTACAGATTTATTTAAAGATAATCTGGAACCAACATTGAAGACCAAACAGGATCTAAATCCATGGTCCACCATAAACGAACTCACATGTTTGATGGACTGGATCAGATGTGCTCCTACTGTCATACACATGAAGAGGATTGGATGTGAATTCCATCAAGTTATGATGTTGATTAATATGATCAGTGTCGTGGTTTGACAAGGAATGAATAAGGTATAAAAATGTCCTAAACCAGACTCTAAACTCAATAAACTCCACTCTGTCTGGACTCACACAGCTTTGTTGGAGGCTTTGACGACTGGCAGCAAATTCAGAAGAGCCTCCTCTGAACCAGAGTATTTGTTCAGGACAAACTCATCCAGATCTTTATCTGATGACAGTAAGATGAAGACCAGAGCTGACCACTGAGCAGGAGACGGACCAGAACTGAAGGGATCTCCATATCTCAGGTAGTGTTGGATCTGATCCACCAGAGATTGATCCTCCAGTTCATTCAGACAGTGGAACAGGTTGATGCTTTTCTCTACAGACAGTTTATCATTGATCTTCTTCTTGATGTACTCAACTGTCTCCTGGTTGGTCTCTGAGCTACTTCCTGTCTGTTTCATCAGACCTTGTAGGAGTCTGTGATTGGTCTGCAGTGATATACCCAGAAGGAAGCGCAGGAACAGGTCCAGGTGTCCATTTGGACTCTGTAAGGCCTGGTCCACAGCGGTCTGGTAGAACTGTGCCTCTGCAGATCCAGACCTCTGGGATGTAGTTTGTTCTTCTGACAGCAGATTGACTCCAGTGTTGATGAAGGTCTGATGGACATGAAGAGCAGCCAGAAACTCCTGGACACTCAGATGGATGAAGCAGAACCTCTGGTCCTGGTACAGTCCTTTCTCCTCTTTGAAGACCTCTGTGAACACTCCTGAGTACACTGAGGCTGAGCTGATATCGATGCCACACTCTGTCAGGTCTGATTCATAGAAGATCAGGTTTCCTTTCTTCAGCTGCTCAAAGGCCAGTTTTGCCAGAGACTCAATCATCTTCCTGGTCTCTGGATTCCAGGGTGGATCTGTCTCAGATCTTCCATCATACTTGATGTTCTTGACTTTGGCCTGAACCACCAGGAAGTGGATGTACATCTCAGTCAGGGTCTTGGGCAGTTGTCTTCTCTCTGTGGTCTTCAGCACATCCTCCAGAACTGTAGCAGTGATCCAGCAGAAGACTGGGATGTGACACATGATGTGGACGCTTCGTGACATCTTGGTGTGGGAGATGATTGTGTTGGTCTGTTCTTCATCTGTGAACCTCTTCCTGAAGTACTCCTCCTTCTGTGGGTCAGTGAACCCTCTGACCTCTGTCACCATGTCAACACACTGAGCAGGGATCTGACTGGCTGCTGCAGGTCGTGTGGTTATCCAGAGGCGAGCAGAGGGAAGCAGGTTCCCCCTGATGAGGTTCAACAGCAGCACATCCACTGAGGTGGACTCTGTAACATCAGTCAGGATCTGAGTGTTGTTGAAGTCCAGAGGAGGTCGACACTCATCCAGACCGTCTAAGATGAACACCACCTGGAGGTCTTCAAACATCCAGATTCCTGCTTCTTTGGTTTCAGTGAAGAAGTGATGAACCAGTTCCACCAAGCTGAACTTCTTCTGTTTCAGCACATTCAGCTCTCTGAAGGTGAATGGAAATATGAAGTGGATGTCCTGGTTGGCTTTGTCTTCAGCCCAGTCCAGACTGAACTTCTGTGTTAAGACTGTTTTCCCGATGCCGGCCACGCCCTTTGTCAGCACTGTTCTGATTGGTTGATCTCTGTCAGGTGGTGTTTTAAAGATGTCTTCACATGAGATGGTTGTTGGTGGTCTGTGTGGGTTCCTGGATGCTGTTTCAATTTGTCTGACCTCATGGTCCTGGTTGACCTCTGTAGCCCCTCCCTCTGTGATGTAGAGCTCTGTGTAGATCTGGTTCAGGAGGGTTTTGGGGTTTCCTGCTTTAGCGATGCCCTCAAACACACACTCAAACTTCTGCTGCAGGTTACGTTTGAGTTTCCGCTGAACTCCAGACTGACTTCCTGAATGCAGACCCAGATAAAACCATCAGTCTCACAGTAAATCCAAGTATTTTCATCTGTTCAATCTGTACAGAATGGTCTTACTGCGGTGCAGACGCTCAGCCAGCTCCTCCTGCTTCAGCCTCCTCAGGAAGTTCAGTGTGATCTTCAGAAAAGGCTCTTCATCCTCATCACTCAGACTCTCTAAGCATTCTGGGTAATCTGGACTCAGAACCTGGTGGAACTTCTTCAGTTCATTCTTGACAAAAGTGCAGATGTTCTCTTCCAGCAGCTGGAACACAAAACATGATGAAAGACACAAAGTCCACCCATGGACCAAAGCTCAGGTCCATGTTGGACACAGTGATGTCCATTGGTCTGAAACCAGCAGCAGGAGATGATTGGACAGAACAGATGGACCAGTAGATGTTGGACATGTACTCACCCTAAATATGGAGTCCAGCTGAGTCTGATCCTGTAGACCAGGGGGAACCTCTGAGCTCTGCTGCTCCACTCTGTGGACCAATCATCAACAATGAGCTCATATTATGTCTGTCCACATTGACACCAACAGGTGGACACACCTGGACATCAACATGAGTCACATGACCCCCTGTAGTGGGAAAGGTGTCCTGGTCCTGCTGATCCCACTGAGGATCAGCATGTGAGTCTGTTTGGAGCTTCACACTCACTGGGTTTAGTTGATCTCATCAACATTTGGATTAAACCAACAGCTCTGTCTTAACAATGTGTCTCACAACATATGATAGAAAGGTGTTCAGTGGACCAGGAATCAGCCCTGGACCCAGTATCATCCAGGACCAGGTCCCACTACAACAACGGGTTTTCATTGACCAGGTTTAGTGTGATTCTCCTGCCAGTGTCTGAACCATAGACTGAAGAAAAAGACCATGTGACACTGACAGCGCAACAGGACTAACTTTAGGTTGAACATAGAACGCCAAGTTAGGACTGACTGAGCTGAAAACCCTGTTGGTGGATCTGGACCAGATCTGAGGTTCACTTACTGAGTCTGTGGAACACGTCCCGTTTTAAAACATATCGGGAGAAATATGGAGTGATCACTCTTCATGGACACACAGCTGGGTCCAGGTCCAGGTCCAGGTCCAGGTCCAGGTCCAGGTCTGTGAACATTGATGGTACTGTGGTTTTAGTGCTGAACTCTGACATTAAACTGTGGTCTTAGTGTGATTCACATCCTACTGCAGAAGACTCCAGTTTCCATGTGCATGTTAAAGGAGATGCTGTTCTCTGTCCATTGTTTTCTGACTCTGCTGTGACCTCTGACCTAATGCTCATATGTGAGGACTCAGGGTCCAGTTCTAAGATAAGAATGTGTTAAAGCTGAACCAGATCTTGGGGGAAGACTTGGAGGAGGACAGATGGGACAACCCTCTACACAGAGTGAATGACAGTACTACTTGTGCCAAACTAAGAGAAATACAATTCAAGAACTTACGTCGCATTCATTTCTCCAAAACAAGACTGGCTAAAATATACGCTAACACAGATGCCAGCTGTGACAGGTGTGGAAACACTCCTGCTGACTGAACCCATATGTTTTGGTCATGCTCAGCCCTGACATTGTATTGGTCTGCGATCTTTAGAACACTGTCAGAGGACCTTAATATCACTGTCCAACCCAGTGCAGTAATGGCTGTGTTTGGTACCACAGATAGAAGACGTCCTACCATCAGGAAAAGACATAAAAACATCATCTCTTTCACAACACTGCTGGCATGGAGAAGAATATTATAGCATTGGAAATCTAAAAACCCACCTGATGTGTCTCTGGTTTCATGACCTAATGCAATTAATTCAGTTAGAAAAAATTAAATCCGAACTCAGAGGATCTAGGGACACATTCTTGTCTGTATGGGATCCAGTGTTGACATATGTGTGTAAACTGCCTATTCTACAGCCCTCTTACATTTGTACTTAAATTATTTGTCCATGTCAATCAAAACATATACTGCACGGCTATAACAGTGGTGAACCTATGTATACCTTTTATTTTAATTGAATTGAATTGAATTGAAGTGAATTTAATGTTTTTTCTTCCTTTCTCTAACTGTGCATTTGGTGTCCTGTATGTTCTTGGAAGGATGGGGGTGGGGGGTGAATTATGGGAAGAAAAATGAGCAAATAGGAGATGAGCATTTTTTGAGGGAACTTTTGTGATTGTCATATGAACACCATGTACCATGTGGATATATGCACCATGTAACATTTACGTTCCATAAGTAAAATCAAATATTTAAAAAGCTGAAACAGATCAGTGGACCCTCAGACCTAAACTCAGACTGAGCTCTATGAGTCATTTATCTGCACCTTGTATGTTCGTCCACCGAGGGTCACTCAGTGCTGTTCTGATACTGACGTTCACTTACTGAGAATCAGAAAAATGTCCTCTTTTAAAAAGCAGTGGGAGTTCCATGGAGTCATCACTCTTCATAGAAACACAGCTGGGTCCAGATCCAGGTCCAGGTCTGGGTCCCAGTTCTGTTCCAGGTCCTGTAGGGGGCCTGTGGGTGATCTTCCAGGTAGGGGCTCCCTCCTCTCTGTCCTCACTCTGATCCATTCTGCTGAATCCACATCAGAACACAAACCATCAGTCCAGACCTGAATCCACACTGATTCATCCTTTACATGATAAACAGCAGCTCAATCTACTTTTATTTTGAAAGGATTCACAGGAAGTGTTAGTGTCCTGTTGTGTCTGGCTTTTATCTGTAGACGACTGAGGAAGGTCTGGGTGAGGAAGTCTTTAATCCTCTTGGGTTGAAATTCTGAAAATTATTGTTGGTTTTGAGTCAAACTGAAGACGTTTGAGAGATAAATGTAGAAAAACAGACGTATGATGATTTAATATCAGTTATTTTCTATGTACATTTTTAGTTAGAAGGTCTCCAGAGGGCAGTAAATGTACAGGGATGCAGAAGTGTTCATCCGTACAGTCATTATCACCATGAAAAACACAATCACGTTACTGTTTATTGGTTTTATGGAAACTGTTCCTTTCCAGAGAAGTTTGACCACATTATTATAAAAATCTAAAGAAACAAACAGATTTTTTTTGGTTTAGTTTTCACTTTTCAAGGTCTGAAGTTGTGGAGTTCAGGAGGAAACAGAAGATAGAGGAAGTGTTGGATTGTGATATTAAAACCATGTTGATCAGAATTGTCAAAACTCCACTGAATATTGATTATAGGTATTATCAAATGATGGATGATCTGGAAATGTCTGTGCATTTGGTGCTCTAATCATGTTCTTTGTTCTATCAGAGAAGAGGAACTCACCTTTGGTTTAGTCCACATGAGAAAAAAACTTTTTTTTTTTTGTCTGAAGTTGATGGATCATATGTTATTGTTTGGTTTAGATTGAGGAATGTTTAGTTTATTCATTGTGCAAATAAAGGTTTTGAAAAATAGAATAAAAATCTCTCTCTCTCTCTCTCTCTCTCTCTCTCTTTTTAACCCTTTCTCTTCTGTTGCTGTCTGTGAGTTGCTTTCTGCTTTATTCCTCCTCTATCTGTAAAGTGTCATCAGATACTTTTGTTCTCATGTGCTTCTATATAAATCAAATTGGATTTGATTTGATTTCAAAGTCCTTAAATCCAGACCTGTTAGTTTTTCATTCTGTTCCTCTGGATTAAACTTTTGAATCTGATTATTTTTGTAAATGTGTCCAGTGTTTTCAGGCTCTGTTTTAATACCATTAAATCTACTCATAACTATAAACATGGACTTTGAGTTAGCAGAGACTGATGGGTCATAAAGTCAAAGAACATCAGATAATATTAACAGGATCTGGTTCCAACACCATATTTTATGACCCTGTATCAGAAACATTTGAACTGTAAGAAAAATAATATGGCAATAATAGATGAGAATAAAAGGGGACTTTGAACAGCAGTAAAAAAAAAAACCCAACCCATGATATTAAGTTAATATTTGGCAAAATGTTTGAAGTCATTTTGTCTGAACACATGAAGAAATGCTGCTGGATTTGAAGATTAATGAACCCATAAACACCCAGTGCTATGTGTGTGGCACTTCCAAAACACTTTTTTTACCTACGCCAAGGAGGTTATGTTTTTGCCAGGGTTTGTTTGTCTGTCTGTTTGTTTGTTTGTCTGTCCGTTAGTGTGCAACATAACTCAAAAAGTTATGGACAGATTTTGATGAAATTTTCAGGGTTTGTTGGAAATGGGATAAGGAAGAAATGATTAAATTTTGGTGGTGATCGGGGGTGGGGGGGCCCACTGGGGGGGGGCCACTGATCAGCCTTGGCGGAGGTCGGCGCTCTCCGAGTGCTTCTAGTTAAGGACTTTATCTATCAATCAACTAGAAGCACTCGGAGAGCGCCGACCTCCGCCAAGGCTGATCAGTGCCCCCCCCCAGTGAGCCCCCCCGACGCCAAGGAAGTTATGTTTTTGCCAGGGTTTGTTTGTTTGTCTGTCTGTCTGTTTGTCTGTCCGTTAGTGTGCAACATAACTCAAAAAGTTATGGACAGATTTTGATGAAATTTTCAGGGTTTGTTGGAAATGGGCCCCCCCGTGGGCCCCCCCACCCCCGATCACCACCAAAATTGAATCATTTCTTCCTTATCCCATTTTCAACAAACCCTGAAAATTTCATCAAAATCTGTCCATAACTTTTTGAGTTATGTTGCACACTAACGGACAGACAAACAGACAGACAGACAGACAAACAAACAAACCCTGGCAAAAACATAACCTCCTTGGCAGAGGTAATAAATCAATCAATCAAATTTTATGGATATAGCACCCTATCATAATAAAGTTGATGTCATGACTCTTTCCACTCAGGGCTGGTCTAAACCAGATGAATAAACCCATTCACAGACATTTATCAGCACAGTTTATAGTTTCACTGACATGTGAATCTCAGTGTCAGAGTTGATGTTGATCTGAGTAACAAATGTTTTCTGAGTAAAAGAACAAACTGACAGATCAGACCACCAGGTTATCATCATATATAACAGATGCACAGTATTCAGCAGATGGGTGATGATAAAATACATGGTTTAAAAGTCATAAAACAATGACACAGATAAAGACAGAAGATCCTGCTGTGAAATAGTCAAACCCATGTTTGAACTGACGTCCTGTTTGTGTGTAAGTGATAAACACTCGAACACCTGAAGGATTCCAGACAGTTCGTGTGTTTTCCATTTACTGATAATGGACCAAACCGGCTCAGATCCATGTTCAGAGGAGAAAGGAGGAGGAAAGCCTTCAGTTCTTACCTTCACTGTGGTTTCAGATGGTCTGGGACTGAG
This sequence comes from Sphaeramia orbicularis, assembly GCF_902148855.1. Taxonomy (NCBI): domain Eukaryota; kingdom Metazoa; phylum Chordata; class Actinopteri; order Kurtiformes; family Apogonidae; genus Sphaeramia; species Sphaeramia orbicularis. The sequence continues at coordinate 55,247,437 of NC_043972.1, forward strand.
GTTTACACACACTAAGGTTGAACCTGAGGAGGGGAGGGGCTTCTGTGGTCACATGGTCAGGTCTAGATAGCTCAGGAAAAACAAAGAACCGGTCCCTGTTTGTTGTCCTTGGCACATGGTTTCATATCTCGATGGCCTCTTTCATCCAGCGATGGTACACTGTTAGACTGGATAAGTTGAGTTTACTTAAAAAATGTGAGGAAACCGGTTGCCTTAAAAATTTTAAGTAATGGGTAATGAAAACTTGAGTGTATTAAACTTGAATGCTCGATTTGAATGGTATTAGTATTTTAAGTACAACACACTAAATGCCAAGTTAATTTAACTTCAAATTTGGTGCAATGTTAATTGCTTTGTGTAATCATTAGACTTAATATCATTAGTTCATTGTACTCAATTCCAAGTTGATTTAAATTAAATGTTTTGCAATATAAATGGCTTTGTATAATTATTACACTTAATATATTGAGTTTATGACACTTAATTCCAAGTTCATTTAATTCAAAATCAAAAGCAGTATTAATTTCAATAAACAAAAAAAACAACTACCATAATGAATTTCTTTTTCTTTTTTCTTTTACTGTAGAAGTTTTAACTTCAAACTACAACATGAAAGTCATGGAACATAATGTTTTGGCTATATAACCAGATGTTTCCAGCCTTTCTCTCTATGAGAGCATGTTTCTGTCTAGTGAACGAATGCTTTGCCCTATTCCAAACTCAGGTTGGAAGGTCCATGCTTTAACAAACAACCTTAAATCACTAGCTCCTGAGAACATATTTCACATCAAACATGAAAAAGTTTTGCACCAACATTTCCTCAGCTCTTTCACAATAGTACTTCTGCTGCTTAAACAACTGAATTACAACAAGTGACATCAAAATACTGACAATATGGATTAATATGCTGGCTATTCCTCTGTTTTAATTAAACTGACCTGGCTGACAAAATAACACATTTCAAACAATGAAATGACAGCAACTGGATCAACAACCCATGATATCAGTACTAATGTCATAAGACATAAAGGGCAAACAGTGCACAAACAGCATCACACTTTTTGAAAAGTGCAATATGAAAAACAAACCACCTGGTACCTGGAGCAGTAGCATAATTATCTGAAATCCCATTTTAGACTTAAAGCTGGTTTTTCACCTGGTTCAAATCATGATCAGCTCATCATCAAGCTCTGCAGAACCTGATAACAATGGAATGGCTTCCAGGTGTGATGGAAGAGGGAAATATCTAAAACATGCAGAGTAGCAGCCCTCGAGAACCGGAGGTGGACACCCCTGTGTTAGAAGTAGCCCCTCCTCCCCCACTAAAACATAAAATCAACCATTGAAATGGTAAATTGTAAAATACACTGTCAAAATAAAGCTTCCCACAAACAGCTAGATCTACAAAGTCCCAGACACATGAAGCTGACTTCAGAGATTAAATCTCAACTGCAGCTCAGTTTGTGATTTGGAGCAAAAGATGCAACTGCTCATATGTACAAGTTAAACAACTCAGTGGAGATAAAAAGGTGTAGTCACAACTTAAACTTAATGATTTAAATCCATTCAACTTAACCTTTTTCATACTTCCGACTATGTCTACAAATTAGTAGAATATACTTAACATTTTGGCAACTGGCTACCCATAGCTGCCCGTGTAACATAGTTATAACAGCACTATTAAATCCTGATAAATTGGGAGGTAGCGCCCCCTTGTGGTGCAGGATCTTTTGTTAAATATAAGTTTATTGATTTGAATTATATTGTTATTTTTGTAATTATTTTGCTTATTCTTTTAATTTAAGTGTGTTACCTGACATTGTTTTAGTTTTAGTCCTGTGTTTTGTTGGTCCTCCCCTTCCTCTTCCCTTTTGAAATGTCTTGTTGCGGGAAGAGGTAGGCCATCTGTTTTAATCTATTGTCATCGTGCATTATTAAGTGATTTTATGTTTTTTTTAGCATTTAATTTTATCTATATTGTTGTCTGTGTGCTGTTCGAGTGGATTATGTGTCCGTACTGATGATTGTGTATGTTTGATGGGTGAATGGAGTGCATGTGTTGAGAGCATGCTAATCGGTGTCTTTTCATTATAGTTGGGGCTGGACCGTAGTCGGACTGACTAGTTTGATTTCAATTTTGTCAGGAAATAAACGGAGTGTGGGCGTCCATTGCTCCTCCAATCTCCACGTTATGTCCTGTGGGTCCATCTCGCAACACAACACAAAGAAACACAACGCAGAGACATACCGCCGGTCACACCCGCATCAAATTCAAATCGTTAATCCTAGCCTACAAATCCTTCATTTCTATTTCAAAATGGTAGAACATGTATTTTCAACTTCTCATTCCTTAAACTAAATTACATCTAACTTTAAGTGTGATGGATGGTTCTGTTTCATTTCTATTATTTTATAGATATAGTCCAGGTTCAACCCTAAAGTCACACAGATTTACTCAAATGCCGGCATTTAATTCAACTGCATATTACTTATAAAAGTACTTATACTCTCCTTATATTTTTGATGCATTGTAAATGAACAGAAAATATTAGGTTAGATTTTTTTTAATTAAAAATTGAAACAAAACAAAAGGTGCAAAAAAACAAGGTGCCTCGAGATTAAAAGGGAAATAAACATGTGTGAAAGGTTCGGGCTTCTGGACCAGTGCAGCTGATCCAGGACCAGTGTCTGAACCAGCTAGTCCTAGACAGCTGGTCTGGAACTCCACGGTCCCTTTTTCCCTTTCCTACATGAAAAGTAATAAAAATGCATAAATGAACAAGAAGCACTCAGAGAGCGCAGACCTCCGCCAAAGCAGATCAGTGCCCCCACCCCCACCCCCACCCCCCACGTTTGTCTGTCTGTCTCTCTGTTCGTGTGCAAGATAACTCAAAAAATTATAGACGGATTTGGATGAAAATTTCAGGAAATGTTGATACTGGTACAAGTAACAAATGTGTGATAGGCTAAGTACAAAGGCTGAACCCAAAAGCAAGACCACAAAAATCCAGTAAGGTTTAGTGTTTTTATTAAACACTTTTACAGGGGTAAGTATACAACACAGAGATAATACAACTTTTGTGAGGCCACCGGATCCGGGGAAAAACGTCTGGGCTGCGGGTGGATACGGCAGTCGACCAGCTTGGCCGAGCCGGGAAAACCCCAACGGAATCCCCACTAGGGACAAACAGAGGGTGGTCAAAAACGGCAGACAAACGAACAGGATCCAAAACGCTGGTTAGTGAACACAACAAGTTGTAGAGCACAAACTGGCAACTAAACAGGGGAAGACTGAGGGTTTAAATACACAGGAGGGCGGGAAGACAATTGGACACAGGTGGAGATAATCAGGGAGGAGCAAGGTAATCAGGGAAAAGGTGAACACAATCAGGGAGAGGAAGTAAAGACAACAGACAAGACACATGAGGGAAACTTAACAAAATAAAACAGGAAATGACAAACAGAACAGACAAGACAGACAAAGTCCAGAAGCTGACATGACAAAATGATTAAATTTTGGTGGTATGGGGGTGGGGGGGCCCACTGATCTGCCTTGGCGGAGGTCTGCGCTGTCTTTTCCAGAAAAGCACTCGTAGAGCGCAGACCTCCGCCCACCCCTGATCACCACCAAAATTTAATCATTTGTTCCTTGTGCCAGGATCAACATTTCCTGAAATTTTCATCCAAATCCATCCATAACTTTTTGAGTTATCTTGCACACAGACAGACAGACAGACAGACAAACCAATGCCGACAAAAAGATAACCTCCTTGGCGGAGGTAATAACAGAACACATGGTGACAGTTTCCTACAGCATGATGTTACTTGTGACATGTCTGACCTGGGCCGTTGTAAAGGACAGCAGATGATGGACCAGGACGCAAACGAGCTGAAGGTTCAGATAAAGAGGTGAGTCAGGTGGAAATCACAAAATATAAAGAATAAGCAGTGTTCCGCTCATGGCGACAACACAAGCACATCCAGTTTTCTGATTGAAGTTTAGCATCAGACTGTTGACCAGTTAGCATTAGCATTAGGTTAACCTGACTTTTGACTACACAGCTGGTGCCTCCCAGGCCCGGACTGGCTAATCGGGAGGACCGGGACAATTCCCGGTGGGCCGGTATAATATTTAGGCCGCGAGGGCCGGAGTTCACTTTAAATATATATTTAATATTTTATTTATTTATTTGGGGGGGGGGGGGTTTCAGTCATAGCACTGGGCAGGGCCGGACTGAGACTCATTTTCAGCCCTGGAGTTTCATACCTCAGACCGGCCCACTTTAGGTCACGACCAATTATTATTAAAATCATGGAATTATAACCTTACATGTTAGGTCTACACACTGTTCTGCAAAGCCTTGTAATTCAGTGTATTTTCTAAAATATTTCCAATTCAGTGCAAGTAAAGGTTGCTTCACAATGTGGATTTATTTCAACAGTGAGTGCACATCGACATCTCCAACAGTATTATTCCTCACAACACAACAATAACAGAATCTGTATTTTTGTTCTAATAAGTGTTAACATTTTTCAAACCTTTAAAATGTTTGAAATGAAATAAAAGAATATATAAAAATATTAAATAAAAAAATAATTTAAAAAAATAAAGCTTGCTGCAATTTCTAATAACGATCATTTTTGTATCCTCTGCAACAAAAGATTTCCATCACAACTTACTTGCGGTTTGTTCCATCGTTGCTATTGAAAACTTTTAGTATAGTGATATTAGGGGTTTGATGAGGATGATAAGAAAAAACTGTCTGTATATCCTGTGACTGAGGGCGAGCAAAGTAATCAAAGCTAACAACAGACTCATCTTCATCTGTCTCATTTTTGACTAGTGGTTCAGGGTTGTGCTGCTGAGCTGCTCCTCTGTCATCAGTAGACTCTGCTCTCCCTTTCACACTTCCTCCAGTTTCCCTAGACTCGCCTGCACCTGGATCACAATAAAAAATAATATCTACAGACATTTTGACTTACTTAACCAATTCAGATATTCACATTGGCAAAATAAGCAGGCTTATTTAATATTACTTTATGCTATTGCCTTTCAGTTGTGGGGGGGGGGGGGGGGGGGGGGGGCAGGAACAGTTGCAGTTTACGTGATCAACCCAGTGCTATGACTGAACACCCCCCCCCGCCCAAAAAAAAAAAAAAAAAAAAAAAAATATATATATATATATATATACAGTATTTAAAGTGAACTAATATTATACCGGCCCACCGGGAATTGTCCCGGTCCTCCCGATTACCCAGTCCCAGGAGAACCACCGTCTCCATGGTGATGACACAATCGCAGCCACAAGTGTCAAAACCAGGAGTAGAACTGATCCAATGAAGTGACAAAACAGCATTAAAGAGTCCAGCCTCCTTGGTTCCAATAATGTGAACTGTGTCATGGATTTGATTTGTTTTGATTCTGGACAGTAAATCCACCCTGGAACTGACTGTTGTCTGGACATAGAACTGAATTAGTAAAGTTTATATTCATGTTGTTGATAAAATGACCTTTCGCTGTCGCCGTCTCTGGATCAGATGATTGTGATTCCTGTGTTTAAGTATATAAGTAAGTAGTTTTTAGAAATAAGTTATTTTAAACATTTAAATTACAAATAATGATCAAATAGTTCATTTAGATTTTAACTTTTATAAAGATTTTAAGATCTGACCCACAAACTGATGATTTGGAAAGCTCATTCAAAGTGAGTAAAGTTAAGTGTATTTTATTAAGATATTTAAACTAATGAATTTTGGTTTAGTTCATCTTACAGTTTTATGATAAACTTAACTAGTAATCTTTTATGCTTTCAGATTGTATTAAAAAAGGTTAAGTTATTCAGTAAATAGCTCCACAACAAGTTACTTTAAATTCATGTTACAAAATACTAACCACAATCAAATACATAATAATAAACCACAGTATGCAGTCTACAAATAAAGTCACCTTGTTCTGCCCTCACTATGTGTGAAGCCACCCTTGCAGAGCGAGGCAGACAGTTAACAACAGAAGGTGAAGAAGAATCAGGAAGAGACCAATTTGTGTTTGAAGGTGAAGTTTTGTTTTAGTTTCTTATTTTCTTTCCTTCCCTTCTTTTAATAATACTTTTGTAGAACTGCAATGACATGAAATACAAACAAATACATGTATTACAATGTGTGCTGAAATATGTTTCCACTGTAAGCACTTCTTAACTTTCACCCATCCTTTTTAAATGCATGAATTAACATCCATACATGAATTAAACAGCTAAATATTCCAGCAAATACAAACCAATGAAATAAGCATGTACAGTATAGAAACCATATGAAATTAACTTAAATATGCAATAAGGGGCACAAGAAATGCAGTAATCTTGTACAGATTGTACACAGTAAAAAAAAACTCTTTCTGAACTGCATTAACATTACATGTAATCTAATTGGCATGAATGAAAAATACTCCAATGCTAATAATATGCACAAGTTTCTCCTGGAGTGCACAAATAATTTGCTAGTAAAGGAAACACAGCAACTGCTACCAAATAGCATCTGCATTAGCTCTGAACTGAGTACATACAAGCTAGCACTGATACAAAACAGACTGCCACCTGACTCAAATATTAGCAGTGAACAGAAAGTGAAACCTTATTTGTGCTCTGTAAAAGACACTAGCAATCATGCTTCTAAGTTAATGACAAAATAATCATAAAACTATTACTTACAGATGCATATCTGCCCAGATTTATCGACCAGAATGAAAGCTGCACATAACTTCAATGGCGTGGCCAAACAGAATGATAACAGTACATACAGGGCGCCCACAGATGGCGCCATTCAACAACTTTAAGAGAAGAACACACCTATGAACACAAAAGTTAATAGAAAGTCGTTCAATTCAGCTAATAATGATATTACAGTTGTAAAAGTCCGTTCAGAGCAAAGCCTGAGCGCTTACAGACTGTGAGAGTCTCAGTGAGTCATTCACGCTGATCATTCTTCTCTGATGGTATCCACGCTGTAACAAACTCCTCTTGCTCTGCTGCCATGGTGTCCTCAAAGCTCCCAGTACCCAACATTAGTGTCTGCCATTTTATTTTATTTTATTATTATTATTGTTGTTTTTTTTTTCCTACCATTTTAAAAGGTCCTGGAACATGCATCTAATTTATAAATTGGTTCCCCCTGGTTTCTCCCGCAGAAGTCGGGGTAACAGGCAGTACGATGAGAGAGAGCGAGAGAGAACAGACATATGTTCAGGGGAGAAGCCAGGACAGTTTGGGTTCCAGGGGAGCCAGCAGGTGTCCTCTGACCCAGAGAGAAAGCAACCATAGTCGGAGCAGGACCAGGTCTCCCTGCTCCAGGGATTCAAATTCTCCTCTCAAGAGTCCTGGGTCCACACCAGTCCACTTCCAGATTCCTCACTTAAAGTCACGTTAAGTATTTTCCTCCTTTCCTTTTCATTGTCACTTCTCTTGTCAATCAAACCTCCTTCCAGTCTCCCCTTTGTTAGAGCTTCCCTCCACCACACAGCTCTCAGGTGGGTCTGATTTCTACCCTTTCCTTCCCCCAACTTACCAGTGATGTCACCTCCTGCTTCCTGCTACAAGATGGTGCATTTGAACACACTTCTGTACTCTGAAGACAACAAAACACAGCTTTCAGTCTGATGTTTGTCTTCACATCTGGATCCTGTGAAGCCTGATCTGGAGGTTTTGAAGTCTGATGTTCTTGTCAGAAGAAGTCGGTGCTGCTGGTTCACACACACTGGTTTTCTTCTTCTCATCTGACGCTGAGGTACTGTTTGGTCCAGACACTGATGATTCACATCAGTGCTGATGATTGGAGAGAGTAGAGGATGATCATAATCTGTTTGGACACTGATAACACGCCAACTGTTTTGGTGTGTTATGACACTGATTGTCTAGAGTCTTATTTTTGTACAACTGTTCAGTGTTTGTCTTCTGTAGAAATGTTTGGCACGTTCATGTTTGGTACATTGTGAACCTGTGATAAGAGATCTGTCACTAAATCTACACTGATTGGGATCCAATATGGGTCCGTTGATGATACCTGTAAGAGGAATAGGACCAGAATGTCTTTGTACACTTATCACAGGAGTACATCAAATTCTTGTGGTGAACACGATGATGAGAATATAAAGCGGAATGGGATCTGAAAGTCCTCTCACACTGGTCACAGTTGTATGGTTCTTCTCCAGTGTGAATGCGTTGGTGCGTTTTTAAGTCACTTGCTGTGGTGAAAGTCTTCCCACACTGGTCACAGTCATATGGTCTTTCTCCCTTGTGGACGCGTTGGTGGATTTTTAAGGGATGTGATGAGGTGAAAGTCTTCTCACACTGATCACAGTTATATGGTCTCTCTCCCCTGTGGATGCGTTGGTGGATTTTTAAATAACGTCCAGTGGTAAATGTCTTCCCACACTGGTCACAGTCATATGGTTTTTCCCCAGTGTGACTGCGTAAGTGTCGCTTCAGTACACTCATTGTGATGAAAGTCTTCCCACACTGGTTACAGTTATATGGTCTTTCTCCAGTGTGTATACGCTGGTGCTTCTTTAATTGACCTGCGGTGGCAAAAGTCTTCTCACACTGTTGACAGTTATATGGTTTTTCTCCAGTGTGGATGCGTTGGTGGATTTTTAACTGACCTGCTGTGCTGAAAGTCTTCCCACACTGGTCACAGTTATATGGTCGTTGTCCAGTGTGAATGCGTTGATGATATTTAAAGACACTTGATGTGCTAAAAGTCTTCTCACACTGGTCACAGTAATATGGTCGTTGTCCAGTGTGGATGCGTTGGTGGATTTTTAAGTGACTTGCTGTGATGAAAGTCTTCTCACACTGGTCACAGAAATATGGTCGTTCTCCAGTGTGGATGCGTTGGTGGATTTTTAAGTGACTTGCTGTGATGAAAGTCTTCCCACACTGGTCACAGTCATATGGTCTTTCTCCAGTGTGGATGCGTTGGTGTTCTTTTAAGATGGTTGTTGTGATAAAACTCTTCCCACACTGGTCACAGTTATATGGTTTTTCTCCAGTGTGGATACGTAGGTGTTTCTTCAGCCCACTCATTCTGGTGAAAGTCTTCCCACACTGGTCACAGGTGGGTCTTCCATCCATGTTTGCTGGAATCAGCTGATCTTGGTCTTCCTCCAGATATGATTTTAGGTTTCAGTTCAAATCCACCTTTGGCTTCTTTCTACATGACAACACACAGAAACAGAAGAGGTGGTCACTGAAATGCAATGGAACAGAACAGAACAAACACATCTGTCTGGAACCAGATTAAGCAGATAGACAAAATCAACTAGTTAGGCAATCGATGAAACAAGATTTTCAAGACAACCAATATTTGATGGTTTCTCCTTAAGAGATGTGTATAAAACCAAAAAAACAAATGATAACAGAAATATTGAAAGATGTTAAAAATGTCAGGTTCTCTCCAGTGTTGGTAAATTCTTTAAATAGTTACAAAATCACAAAACACTGAAAATAACTGTTTACTTTGTTCACTCGAACTAAATTAGATGAATTAATGCATTATTAGGGTCCAAGGGCTGAGAATTGGAAGCAAACGTCCTATTGTACCTGTAATGTTCTCTGTTATTATTATAATTATTATTATTTTTATTTATTTTTTTAAATTATTTTAAAGCTTTGAAGGAAGTTTTGAGGGCCTGAATATGTAAATAAACTCAATATTGTTATTGTACATTTGAAAATTGATGCAGATTCAATAATGTACAAATGAGTTCTTTTGTACTAGCAGTTGTAGTAGCAGTGTATCCACTATTAATACTTGTATTTGTAGTAGTAGTAGTAGTAGTAGTACATCCACTGTTAATACTTGTATTTTTAATAGTAGTATATCCACCGTAAATACCAGTATTTCTAGTAGAAGTAAATCCACTGTTAATACTAGTAATTCAAGAAGTAGTACATCCACTGTTAATACTTGTATTTGTAGTAGTAGCACATAAACTTTTAATACTTGTATGTGTAGTAGTAGTATATCCACTGTTAATACTTGTATTTGTAGTAGTAGTAGTAGTATATCCACTGTTCACACTAGTATTTGTAGTAGTAGTATATCCACTGTTAATACTAGTATTTCTAGAAGTAGTACAGGGTGGGGAAGCAAATTTTACAATGAACATTTAGTTGTTTTTTCTCAGCAGGCACTACGTCAATTGTTTTGAAACCAAACATATATTGATGTCATAATCATACCTAACACTATTATCCATACCTTTTCAGAAACTTTTGCCCATATGAGTAATCAGGAAAGCAAACGTCAAAGAGTGTGTGATTTGCTGAATGCACTCGTCACACCAAAGGAGATTTCAAAAATAGTTGGAGTGTCCATAAAGACTGTTTAGAATGGAAAGAAGAGAATGACTATGAGCAAAACTATTACGAGAAAGTCTGGAAGATACTATGAAAGAAGAATGGGAGAAGTTGTCACCAGAATATTTGAGGAACACTTGCACAAGTTTCAAGAAGCGTGTGAAGGCAGTTATTGAGAAAGAAGGAGGACACATAGAATAAAAACATTTTCTATTATGTACATTTTCTTGTGGCAAATAAATTCTCATGACTTTCAATAAACTAATTGGTCATACACTGTCTTTCAATCCCTGCCGCAAAATATTGTAAATTTTGCTTCCCCACCCTGCAGTAGTAGTAGTATATCCACTGTTAATACTACTATTTGTAGTAGGAGTATGTCCACTGTTAATACTTGTATTTGTAGTAGTAGTAGTAGTATATCCACTTTTAATACTTGTATTTGCAGTTGTTGTAGTAGTATATACACTGTTAACACTTGTATTTTTAGTAGTAGTAGTATATCCACTGTAAATACTAGTATTTCTAGAAGTAGTACATTCACTGTTAATACTAGTCTTTGTATTAGTAGTATATCCACTGTTCATACTAGTAATTGTAGTAGTAGTATATCCACTGTTATTACTTGTATTTGTATTAGTAGTAGTATATCCACTGTTCATACTAGTAATTGTAGTAGTAGTATATCCACTGTTATTACTTGTATTTGTATTAGTAGTAGTATGTCCACTGTTCATACTAGTATTTGTAGTAGTAGTATATCCACTGTTAATACTCGTATTTTTAGTAGTAGTATTTCCACTGTAAATACTAGTATTTGTGGTCGAAGTACTTCCACTGTTAATACTAGTATTTGCAGTAGTAGTACATCCACTGTTAATACTTGTATTTGTAGTAGTAGTAGTATATATATTAATATTTGTATTTGTAGTAGTAGTATATCCACGTTTAATACTAGTATTTGTAGTAGCAGTATATCCACTGTTCACACTAGTATTTGTAGTAGTAGTAGTAGTACATCCACTGTTAATACTTGTATTTGTAGTAGTAGTAGTACATCCACTGTTAATATTTGTATTTGTAGTAATAGTAGTATATCCACATTTAATACTAGTATTTGTAGTAGTAGTAGTAGTACATCCATTGTTAATACTTGTATTTGTAGTAGTAGTATAGCCGCCATTAATACTTGTATTTGTAGTTGTAGTATATCAACTGTAAATAGTAGTATTTATAGTAGTAGTATATCCATTGTAAATACTAGTATTTGTAGTAGTAGTATAGCCACTGCTAATACTAGTATTTGTAGTAGTAGTATATCCACTGTTAATACTAGTATTTGTAGTAGTAGTATATCCACTGTTAATACTTGTATTTGTGGTAGTAGTATATCCACTATTAATACTTGTATTTGTGGTAGTAGTATATCCACACTTAATACTTGTATTTGTAGTAGTGGTACATCCACTGTTAATGCATGTATTTGTAGTAGTAGTAGTATATCCACTGTTAATAGTAGTATTTTAGTAGTAGTATATCCACTGTTAATAATAGTATTCGTAGTAGTAGTATATCCACTCTTAATACTTGTATTAGTAGCAGTAGTATATCCACTGTTAATACTTGTATTTGTAGTAGTAGTAGTAAATCCACTGTTAATACTTGTATTGGTAGTAGTAGTAGTAGTAGTAGTAGTAGTATATCCACTGATAATACTTGTATTGGTAGTAGTAGTAGTAGTAGTAGTACATCCACTGTTAATTCTTGTATTTGTAGCAGTGGTACGTCCACTGTTAATACTTGTATTTGTAGTAGTAGTAGTACATCCACTGTTAATACTTGTATATGTAGTAGTGGTATAACCGCCATTAATACTTGTATTTGTAGTAGTAGTACATCCACTGTTCATACAAGTATTTGTAGTAGTAGTATAACCGCCATTAATACTTGTACTTGTAGTAGTAGTATATCCACTGTAAATACTAGTATTTGTAGTAGTAGTATGTCCACTGCTAATACTAGTATTTGTAGTCATAGTATATCCACTGTTAATACTTGTATTTGTAGAAGTAGTAGTATATCCACTGTTCATACTAGTATCTGTAGTAGTAGTATATCCACTTTTAATACTAGTATTTGTAGTAGTCGTAGAACATCCACTGTTAACACCTGTATATATAGTAGTAGTATAACCGCCATTAATACTTGTATTTGTAGTAGTAGTATAACCACTGTTAATACTTGCATTTGTAGTAGTAGTACATCCACTGTTAATACTTGTATTTGTAGTAGTAGTACATCCACTGTTAATACTTGCATTTGTAGTAGTAGTACATCCACTGTTAATACTTGTATTTGTAGTAGTAGTACATCCACTGTTAATACTTGTATTTGTAGTAGTAGTAGTACATCCACTGTTAATACTTGTATTTGTAGTAGTAGTCGTATATCCACGTTTAATACTAGTATTTGTAGTTGTAGTATAGCAACTTTAAATAGTAGTATTTGTAGTTGTAGTATATCCACTGTAAATACTAGTATTTTTAATAGTAGTATAGCCACTGCTAATACTAGTATTTGTAGTAGTAGTATATCCACTGTTAATACTAGTATTTGTAGTAGTAGTATATCCACTGTTAATACTTGTATTTGTGGTAGTAGTATATCCACTATTAATACTTTTATTTGAGGTAGTAGTATATCCACTCTTAATACTTGTATTTGTAGTCGTGGTACATCCACTGTTAATGCATTTATTTGTAGTAGTAGTAGTATATCCACTGTTAATACTAGTATTTTTAGAAGTAGTATATCCACTTTTAATACTAGTATTCGTAGTAGTAGTATATCCACTATTAATAGTTGTATTTGTAGCAGTGGTACATCCACTGTTAATGCATGTATTTGTAGTAGTAGTAGTATATCCACTGTTAATACTTGTATTTGTAGTAGTAGTAGTACATCCACTGTTAATACTTGTATTGGTAGTTGTAGTACATCCACTGTTAATACTTGTATTTGTAGTAGTAGTAGTACATCCACTGTTAATACTTGTATATGTAGTAGTGGTATAACCGCCATTAATACTTGTATTTGTAGTAGTAGTAGTAGTACATCCACTGTTCATACAAGTATTTGTAGTAGTAGTATAACTGCCATTAATACTTGTGCTTGTAGTAGTAGTATATCCACTGTAAATACTAGTATTTGTAGTAGTAGTATGTCCACTGCTAATACTAGTATTTGTAGTCGTAGTATATCCACTGTTAATACTTGTATTTGTAGAAGTAGTAGTATATCCACTGTTCATACTAGTATCTGTAGTAGTAGTATATCCACTGTTAATGCTTGTATTTGTAGTAGTAGTAGTACATCCACTTTTAATACTAGTATTTGTAGTAGTAGTAGAACATCCACTGTTAACACCTGTCTATATAGTAGTAGTATAACCGCCATTAATACTTGTATTTGTAGTAGTAGTATAACCACTGTTAATACTTGCATTTGTAGTAGTAGTATATTCACTGTTAATACTTGTATTTGTAGTCGTAGTACATCCACTGTTAATGCTTGTATTTGTAGTAGCAGTAGTAGTATATGCACTGTTAATACTTGTATTTGTAGTAGTAGTATATCTACTGTTAATACTTGTATTTGTAGTACTAGTATTAACACTTATGTACATTAGTTCTAGTTATTGGTAATTATTCTAACACCAGCTGTTCTACTTTTTAATAGTTCTACTTCAGTTTGCTGTTCATCCATGTACGGCTGCACGACTTTGCTCCAAAATAAAATCCCGATTTGGAATTTTCCAAAATCTCTTGCTTCAGTATACCAAGAGAACAATTCCATGCTCCTAACTTTGTGGGAACAGTTTGGGGTGAGGAGAGTTGAATGTTCAAAGTGGTTCATGTGTAAACATCTGATAATGAGGTCAGTTTAGATGCTACAGTACAATCTGTGATTGCCTTGTGTTGGTATTATTCAGTTTTCATCTACAGACAGAGGGATGTGTTGATAGGAGTGATTTGCACCAATTCAGTTTCACCACCAGAGGGCAGTCGAACATTACCCTTACCACGGTATGGTAAAATCAGGAGGTGCTTTTGTTGTTGTGTGTATGGAAGGCAGCAGCCACGGTGATTCAAAGGCTAAAGCTGAAACCCACGGCTATTTTTGAGCTTTTATTGAAAACAGAACACAGTGCACTCACCAGAATGGGATGTTGGACAGAACTTTGCACATGGACGTTAGTGCAGCTCACACAGCCCGAATTTACATCCACTGTAACAGGAGACATGGGAATAAAAAACAGGATGAACATTTAACTTTACTAAACAACCGGAGCATGTTCAAGCAGCGCGAGGACTGAAAAGGAAATCCATCCAAACTCACGTGACCGTCTCCGCTTCACTGCACGAGAGTTAGGAGCTCCGGTACCGACTAACTATAGCGGAGAGCACCGAGATATCCAGGAGGAAAAAGACTTGGGGAGATTTGAGCTCAAACTGCTCCTAAGTATCAAAAGATGAGAATCTGTGTCCAAACCCACCGACTAACATCGAGTAGAATGAAGTTGGATGAACCCGCTTCACGGCTTGTCTCTGGCTCTAACAGCAAAAACAAAGGAGGAACAAACAGGGCTGGCACTTCCGGGAATGACAACAAGCTGCATTCTGATTGGTTTTTCATGCCAGTATACAGTGCTCTGATTCGTCCATGTAAAGTAAAGCGTGTCGATGCAAACGGCTCGATGATTGGTCAGAGAATTGTCTCTGCATCATTGTGTCATCAATGCGCGTCCTGCCATTTATAAAGCAGATATGGAAGTGTACAGTAAATATAGCGGTAGGCTAATCCATGATGACAGCCCGCAAAACCACACCGTGGTCGGTCCAGGAGGTTCAGACATTTCTGTCCTTGGTGGACGATGAAAAGATTCAGCGTGAGTTTGACGGAACAACACGGAAGTTACGCACAGCGTCGTTATGATGACCAGGTATTCTAAAGACAACGCTGCTATGTTGTTTCTGGTGTAACTATGGAGACGGTCTACACGCGCTGTCTTCAGGAGCTCCCAAAACTTCATATCAGCGATGTTCCTCAGATTGGACCAAGTCCAACACCTCCCAGTAAAGTGGACAGAGGATTCCAACTGGATGTGGATCATATAGACATGATTTGGAAGGGAAGGAAGAACTTTGAACAGGTTGACGTGGACGTTAGCTAACAACTGGAGGACTGGATTATGTGCGTCATCTGGGGTTTGTTCTTCACAACGTTGTGATATTGTGACATTTCAAACACATGCTCTTGTACTGAGAGTATGGTACAGTAGTATCTTTGCTTCCAAAATCAGAGATGGTTTTTACTTAATTTTTCTCAACATTGATTGCTTTTTTAAAATGTATTTTTTTTTTTAATCTATGACTATAATTTTAAATGTTCTACCTTTAAATTTCTAAAATATTTGTCATACTCTGACTGTAAATAAAACATTTCAACCACAGCTAACCATCTACTTTCCTCACATCTCACTTAGGAAGAAAAATGTCCCTTTAAACTTTAAGGAATATATATATTTTTATATCTGAAATCAGCATAAACAGGACATCTTCCGGCTGTTTGTTTATTTATTATGAATATATCATTAAAACCAAACAACGAAAAGATTTATTTAAAAAGAAAAGAAAACATTCGAAAAGGAGCAGGATGACAGCTGTAGACATGATGTGTCCCAGTATTTGGATCCAGATCATTTTTATACATCAATATAAGAATTTAAACCAAACTAACCAATGCAATGATATTTGTCCTAATATAAATCTATATTATGACATTTGTCACTATTGTTTTGTATCCCAGACCCCTGTTAGAAAACAAACACCTGAATTCAACGTGTCCACATACTTTTGTCCATATAGCGTAAATCTCACCTACTGACAGATCCCATTGTAATGACATAATCAACATTAATACTAGTTTACCTGTAAATGTCAGAATGTTATGGCTGATCACTGGAGGAACAAAAACCTCCCATTAAACTTTATGGAAATATTTATGTTTATGTCTCAAATCATCATGAACAGGACATCTTACAGCTGTAGACATGATGTGTCCCAATATTTATGTCCATATCATTTATATACATCCATAAAACAATTTAAACCAAACTAACCAATGCAATGCCATTTGTTTCATTAGATTCGTGATTTCAGGAGCCCATACAGACAGTTCAAATATACTGGAATAATTCTGCCTGTTCATCCCATAATAGAAGAATCCTAGAATTGACCCATAACATGCGTGGGTCAATATCACTATTCGGTGCCTTTCAAACTTAGCAGATTTTCCACTTAACTTTATTTTTTTAATCTTATATTCGATTTTCTTATTTTACTAGTTTTGTTTTATAATTGTATTTTCTGACGTATTGGCTTTTTATTCATATTGTTGCACTGACTGGAAAACACAATGACAATAAAGGCTATTCTATTCTATTCTATTCTATTCTATTCTATTCTATTCTATTCTATTCTATTCTATTCTATTCTATTCTATTTGATGTCATGATAATCTTTACCTGTATCTTTACCAACTTTACCTTTACCTGTAACAGAAGTAACATATTTTATCATTATTTTCACATTTTTCTCCATTATCAGGTTTGTCTCATTAGGTTTGTATTGTTACCTCCGCCAAGGAGGTTATGTTTTTGCCAGGGTTTGTTTGTTTGTCTGTCTGTTTGTTTGTCTGTCCGTTAGTGTGCAACATAACTCAAAAAGTTATGGACAGATTTTGATGAAATTTTCAGGGTTTGTTGGAAATGGGATAAGGAAGAAATTATTAAGTTTTGGTGGTGATCGGGGGTGGGGGGGCCCACGGGGGGGCCCATTTCCAACAAACCCTGAAAATTTCATCAAAATCTGTCCATAACTTTTTGAGTTATGTTGCACACTAAGGGACAGACAAAGTAAGGACAAAGTAATCTTTGACACAATCCAGTCCATTGTGTCCCCTGCTGCCCCTGTGCTCTGTAAAGCTGACAGCAATGACTTCCTAAACTTCTTCACAGACAAGATCAGGGATATTAAACACAATATCCCACCACCCTCTGGCCGTCTGACCCTATCTGATCCCCCTCTGCAAACCTGGTCCTCTTTCGACCCTGTGACACTGGAGGACATCTCAGCACTTTTATCCAAAACAAAACCCTCCTCCAACTCTGCAGACATCCTCCCCCATAAGCTCCTTGTCGGTGTCTTTGACACTATTGGACCATGGGTCACAAAGTTTTTTAACCTGTCGCTCTCAACTGGTTTGTTTCCCAGCTCCTTCAAACAGGCCATCATAGAACCTAAACTAAAGAAAACCACACTGGACCCCACAGACTTCAAAAGCTACAGGCCCATTTCAAAGCTCCCCCTATTGGCCAAAATCCTTGAGAAAGCAGTGTCTAAACAACTTACAGCTTTTCTGGAGACACACCAGATCTATGACACTTTTCAGTCTGGGTTTAGACAACGCCACTCAACAGAAACCGCACTATTAAAAGTGTCTAGTGACATCCTGATGGCGGCCGACTCCGGGAAATCCACGGTCTTGGTCCTGCTAGATCTCTCCTCGGCCTTTGACACAGTGGGCCATACCATAATGATTGAGAGACTGAGGGACCTGGTAGGGATGTCAGGTCCTGTGCTAGACTGGTTCTCCTCTTACCTGACCGGCAGAAGCTTCACTGTGTCAATAAACAACTTCCAATCTGACTCAGCGGATCTACTGTGTGGTGTGCCCCAAGGCTCTGTCCTGGGACCAGTCCTATTCTTACTCTATGTCCTCCCACTTGGCCACATTATCCAACAGTATAGTGATGTCTCCTATCATCTATTCGCGGATGACATCCAGATATACTGCTCCTTTAACTCCTCTGAGCCCCACAAACTGAGTTCCTTAATCAACTGCTTGTCAGAGCTGAAGCAGTGGCTAAATGAGAACAGCCTCCAGCTGAACTCCAGCAAAACTGAGACCCTCATCATTCCCCCGGACAGTGCAATCCCAGGGATCAAACATCACCTTGGAGACCTGAGTTCCTCGGTAAAGACCAAACTGAGGAATCTGGGTGTCATCTTTGACCAGGACATGTCTTTAGAATTCTACTCCAAACACCTAGTCAAAAACTGTTTCTTCCACCTACGCAACATCTCCAAACTCAGATCTATGGTGTCCACAAATGAGCTCGAGATGATCGTTCACACTTTCGTATCTTCTCGCTTAGACTACTGCAACAGCCTGTTTACATGCTTAAACAAGAAGGAGCTGGCCCGTCTACAGTTTGTCCAGAACTCTGCTGCCAGGCTCCTGACCCGCACAAACAGGAGAACCCACATCACTCCCATCCTTAAATCTCTCCACTGGCTCCCTGTTCTATATCGTCTTCATTTCAAAATTCTTGTGCTAACTTTCCGGGCCCTACATGGCCAGGCCCCTGCATACATTGCTTCCCTGATCCAGCCCTACAGCTCAACTCGTAGCTTGAGGTCTTCAGGACAGCACCTGCTGATGGTTCCACGGACCTGTTTTAGCACACGCGGTGACAGGTCTTTTAAAGCTGTGGCACCACGTCTATGGAATGACCTGCCTCTACACCTACGGTCCATGGGCTCTGTAGAGAGCTTTAAGAAACACCTCAAAACCCTCCTGTTCAAAAAGGCTTTTTAGTCTCCCACCTGACCCAGGACCACCACAGACTGATTACACTCTATGTATTCATCATAACGTACTCCATGTGTCATCCCCCCCCCCGCCCCCCAGTCTCTCTATATCTCTATCGCTCTCTCTTTTCTCCTCCTTTACCCTCTCTCTCTCTCTTTAACCCCAACTGGTCCAGGCAGACAGCCATCCTTCAGGAGTCTGGGTCTGCTCGAGGTTTCTGCCCGTTAAAGGGAAGTTTTTCCTCGCCACTGTCACCAATCACAAGTGTTTGCCCCTGAAGGATTCTGTTGGGTCTCTGTAAACTTAATTTGATTCTGATTTGAATTGATAAAGCACTTTGTGACTCTGTCTGTGAAAAGTGCTCTATAAATAAAATTTACTTTACTTACTTACTTTACTTACAGACAAACAGACAAACAAACAAACCCTGGCAAAAACATAACCTCCTTGGCGTGGGGGGGCCCACGGGGGGGGGGGCACTGATCAGCCTTGGCGGAGGTTTGTGCTCTCCGAGTGCTTCTAGTTATTTATCTGATACTTATTTCTGTCTGATGTAGCCGGATGACGGTGGAGTGAGTGAACAGACTCAAAAACAGAATCATAAATTATATTATCTTCCTCTCTGTGTCAAACCAAATTCCTGAACAACCATGCTGATTGGTCCGTCACCAGGTCAAAGCTGGGACATCCTCTACAAGCGACATTTATAATGACGGATGCGCTTAAAAAATGAGACTAACCTAATTTAAAAGTACACAGAACAATGAAACTTAGGCTCATTCTCGTTCTGTTCTTCATCAAGAGCCATTTCCTCGGCCATAGTAAATTGAGGACTCATAAACTGGTGTTTACAACTAGTCGACTTTGTCCTCTCAACATCTGTTTTTATCATGTTGCTTATCCCGAGGTGAAGATGAACCCAGAAACGAACAAAGGACTGAATGACAAAAATCACTATATGTGCCATGTTAATAATGTATTACATTATGTGTTAATGTTGATTAACTCAGCACGTTAACTCTTTTATGCATGTAATACTTAAGCCATTTGCCTGACCTGTGGTTTCACCTATGTGTGTCCTGATCATGTTCACGGTGAATTATGTGAAAGTAAGAGTATGACTGCTTATAGCATGTCTGAATAATCATGCTATTATTTTACTGATACTTAAGTGAGGTTACAGGTGATGTATAAAGTTTAAGTGATCTTATTTAAGGATCTTATTTAAGGATGCAAAGTTTTCTTACAAGGCTGCCCACAGTCCTCTCCCCCTCTGTCTTCCCAAGAGGGAAGAGAAACGTGATACTGAGATATGCAAACGACTCGTTTAAATATTCACGAGGAGGCGGTTTCCCGCCGAAAACAGACAAAGAAGGCAACACCCCAAGGCATCGATGACTCATCTATATTCACGAGGAAGGTGTGGCAAGTTGGTTTTTGGACAGAACTATAAAAATGAATGAAACCAACTTTTCTCCAGAGCTATCTCTACCATCTTCTGGGCTCTCACCTAAGAGCAGAGAGCTTTCTCCAAGGAGTCTTGACCATCTCCTTGGCTCTCAGAGCTGTTCTATCCTCTAAGCTCTCCAAAGAGCTTTACCATCTTCGCTGTTCTCCACTTCTCCTGGCGAGCTTTCCAGAACCAGCCGCCAGAGCCAGCTGTGAACCTCCTCCAGCCAGCAGAACTTCAGAACTCCAGACCTTCAGGCCTCCAGCGCAAGCACGTCGCTTCACAGCCTGTTCCTGCTTCGAACTACGTCAGAAGACTTCATCCATCCGCCGTCAAGGCCGTGCCAGTTGCTGCATCCGCACCGCAACAACTTGTAAGAAAACTTGCTCCTGATTTATCTGAGTTGGTGTTATTCCAAGTTAAGTAGGTTTACCTCAACGTAACCTCACAAACATTATAATCTCTTGAATATAGCTATCTGCCAATTTAATTTACATATTCTCCTGTCCATAATCTCCTGCTCCTTTGGTTGTATTTGTCTCTTGTCTTTATGTTATTTGTGTGTCTTAGTTTAGTTAATAAAGTATTTATATGTATATAAATCCATTGCCTCAGTTGTGCTTTGTGTACTATTATTCACACATGGGTTCATCTGTGCAGTCAACGAACTATCACCTTTGCAAGATTTCCAAATTATTGTTTTGGGGTTGATTTAGGTTTAAGCTTAGTTATAAGTCTATAATTAAATTAATCAATGAATCAACACTCAATCAATAAATTGGTATCCTATTCTTGCTACGCTGATATGTTCACCTGAAAAACAATAAACCTGTTCATTAAACTCCAGTGGAGCTACTATTTGTCATTTGACATGCAGGTTTAAACATATGAAGAGTTGTATGTAGAGTAGTATGAATGAATATGAACATTTTACTGCTGAAAGATGCTGGAGAATCTAGAAACAGATGGAAATAACACTCACAAGCCTATTTATGGATGGTTTATGGATGTAAATGTACAAAGGATAAAGTTAAAATATTTGGAAAAAATAGAATTTTATGAGTAAAGAGTCAAAATTCTTTCCAACTTTAAACCCAAAAGATGAATTGAATGCAGACGTGGAGCCTATTCTCCAGATATTTCCACCTCTTTATGACTTTTCTCCAAACATTATGTCTTTATTCTGTAAATACGGTCCTTTAAAGTAATGGTCATTTTCACCCTAAAGCCATAATCCTCTCACTTTGTAAAAATGCTGATAGATGAGTTATTGTGAAGGCGTTGTCTCCGTTAGTGATTTCTTCAAACATCTTCTTCTCTGAAACTATTGGTCGAATTCATTTAAATTTCATCTGGATCTTCTTTGGGACAATGTTTACAAAGTTTGTTCACAGTTTAGAAAATGTAGATTTTTAAAATATTCTAAATGTTCCTTTCCTTCTAATGGTCCATATTTTGATGGTTTCTAACATGTAAATGGTTCCAGATATCAGTCTAGTTCCTATTGATCACTGATAGAAGTCATATATGGACTTTGATTGGATGAGTTGAGTTCTCCTCCAGTGAAAGTCCCGCCCACTTCTATAGTTAGATTGATGTGCATCCAGACCACAGGACTGGAACATAGAGACAGAACCTGACAACCTCACACATTCACCTGGGGACTGATTCTGGATAGTCCAGTTCCACTGTATGAACAATAAATCACATATTCACAATCATTTCATGACAAGAAGAAAAATACTTTATTCCAACATTATGGGCAGCAGTGTGATAGCATAAGAACCTCTAAGTAATGACCACTGCAACTGACAAACAGAGCAAAACAATCAACAGGAACTAAACAGGCAACAGGAAGAAAAATATAATGAAATAATCACCAAAATTTTAAAAATTAACAAAATAATCAACATAAATGAAGAAAAATGAAAACACAGGACAAATAATTCATTGTAATTAAGGAAATACTAAGAATTAAGGAAAATTAACAAAATAAGCAACAAAAATAAACAAAATAATTGTCATAATGTATAAAAATGAAAAAATAGCAAAACAATAAAATGGAAACATGGAAGTAACAACTGAAGAAAAATGGAACAAAACAAGCAAAAAGAAAAAAGAATGAACAAAAATGGGAAAATATAAAATAATCAAATGAACAAAATAAATGAACATAAACGAAGAAAAATATAAGAAATAGATCCTGAAAATGTACAAAAATTAACAACATAAATGTCAAAGTGAAATTCATTCATTCATTCATTTTCTGAACCCGCTTTATCCTCACTAGGGTCACGGGGGTCACTTGGAGCCTATCCCAGCTACATAGGGGCGAAGGCAGGGTTCACCCTGGACATTTCGCCAGTTCATCGCAGGGCTGAACATATAGAGACAAACAATCACTCTCACATTCTCACCTATGGGCAATTTAGATTAACCAATTAACTATCAGTGCATGTCTTTGGATGGTGGGAGGAGCCAGAGTACCCAGAGAGAACCCACACAGAAAGGTCCCACCCCCGTCGACTGGTGTTGGAATCAAACCCAGGACCTTCTTGCTGTGAGGCAAGAGTGCTATTCACTGCACCACCGTGTCGCTCGCCAAAATGAATTTTCTTTTTTCATTTTAATTTCACTTCATGCCAAAGTGATATTAAAATGAAAAAAGAAAACTCATACTGATCAGCAAAATCAACAAAATAACGAACATAAAAGAAGAAAAATGAAAACACTGGACAAATAATTCATCATAATGATGGAAATAAAAAAATGAAGTAAAATTAACAAAATAAGCATAAAAAAATAATCAAACTAATTGTTGTTGAATTCAGTCTGATTTATGTTATTGGTGTTTCTAAATGTTCTGTCTATTTGTAGATGATCAACTCAGACAGAATTGTGTTAAAATTCAACTGATTTGTCTTGAACAATTTCATGTTGTACAAAACACAACTACACAGCTACACAAATATACAACACAACTACACATCTATACAACTGTACGGTGGTTAGTTTCTGTGTGAGATGATAAGTGGAGGTGACAAAGTAGCCAGAACTAAAATTTACAATTTGTATGTCAACCAGAGGAATGTGGGTAAAATCATTCGGCATGAAATCCAGTTCCAGATAATGGACTGGAAGGAGGCCAACCGATTTTGGAGACCCCAGTCATCAGGTATAAAAGGACAAAGACAACGATTAGATGAGAAGTTTGCTGCGTGTCTCCCAGCGCTGCTTGAATAAAGACTGCCTGCGGAAGATTAATGAATCAATGTCTTTTGTTTCTAATATCCAGAAGTCGATCCTATCAGTAACTATACAACACAACTACACAACTATACAACACAACTACACATCACACAAACACACTGAGGATCCAGTATCGAGTGTAAATCCTCCAAACAGTGGTTCAGTGAATGTGGTTTTGAAGGTGTGGAGGTGGATCAGTTTGTCAGAGGAGACTCTGTAGAAGGACACAGATCCAGCAGGACAGTCCACATACACTGACACTGTACCAGAGGAGGAGGAGGAGGAGGAGGAGGAGGACGGAGGGAGGGGTGTGTATTTGT
The DNA here is from genome assembly GCF_902148855.1 of Sphaeramia orbicularis. Lineage (NCBI taxonomy): Eukaryota > Metazoa > Chordata > Actinopteri > Kurtiformes > Apogonidae > Sphaeramia > Sphaeramia orbicularis. The sequence continues at coordinate 55,271,520 of NC_043972.1, forward strand.
TATTATGCCTGACAGCGTGTCCACCTTCATCACAGATCAGACTCCAGGACTGATCATTGAATCCAAACACACAGTCTCTACTCTCTCCTTTCCTTCTGATTCCTCTGTAAGTCACTGATATATAAACCCCTCCACTCCACTGGACCTCCCAGTAACAGCGACCAGTCAGACCAGTTGAACACATCATCTGAGTCCAGACCTCAAATCTGTGCTGATGATCAGGATATGACTGAACCTCCTCCACTAGTTCCACCTTCTTGTTGTTTTCAGACAGTTTGAGTTTTCTGTTCGCTGTGTTTGGATCCAGGGTGAGTTCACAGAAATCTGATGGACAGAAGAAAACACAAAACAGCTGCAGTTATTGATCAGCTGATTGACAGTCTGATCACATCACTGGGTTCAATTCAACTGTTAAAGAAAGGTCCCACCCCCATCAACTGGTGTTAGAATCAAACCCAGGACCTTCTCGCTGTGAGGCACAAGTGCTAACCACTGCACCACCGTGTTGCCCCATCAGAGCTAATTTGGTTTTTGATATGTGGATGCGATGCACTACTTTAAATTGCCCGTGCATGTCGAGAAGACATAGAAGAGGAGTGTATCCGATCAAGTACTGAGTCCCATGTGTCCTCTGAAAAGGTATAATTTAGGTCTTGTTCCCAAGCAGTTCTTGTAGCTGCCATTGAAGAGCAGTGCAGTTTGAAAATAAGATTGCATAGATTGGACATAATACCTTTAGATGTGGGATTAACAGGGAGAAATGTATCAACAGGACTGACTGAGGGTTTAAAAGGAAATTGGGATGTTAAGTGCTGAATAAAATATCTAACTTGTAGAAATCTGAAAGATTAGGTTTTGGCAATGTCAAAAATTTCTGTCAGTTGAGAAAAGCTAGCAAAAGAATTGTCAATGTATAGATTATCAAAGCATTTCAAACCTTTTCTGTTCCAAATCTTAAATGCACCATCAGCCATTGAAGGAGCAAATAGATGGTTAACAGCAATTATGCTTTTAAGTGAAAAGAGCTGTAGTCCAAAACTTTTCCTGAATTGACCCCAAATTAGCAAGGAATGTTGAATTACTGGGTTGTTCTTGGGGAATATCTGAGGCAAGTGGAAGTGCGGCACCTAAAAGAGTAGGTAAGGAAAGAGGGTTACTAACACAGACCTCCATTGTCACTCAAGCTGGAGAAGAGGGTTTGAAATGAAAGTGCCTCCAGTATAAATAACACCTAATATTTGCTGCCCAGTAATAATACTGGAAATTAGGCAGAGCCATTCCCCCCGCCTGTTTGGGCTTTGAAGAAATGCTTTCCTTTGCACAGATTTTTTTAATTCAATCTTTCCCTTTTATCTAATTGTCCATAAAATCCATAATATTACAGCCTTCTTCTAATGGATAATAAATATTTATGGAAGCGATTTGATGTTTAGGGTTTAAGTTGTTACTGTGACAAACTTTCCTCCTGATCGACTCAGCTGTGTTTTTGACTTTATTGTTTGTTCGTTTTCCACCTTTATCAGACAGCAGCACAAGAACGACACTAGAATGATCCATAAAGACAGAGGAGGTGTGATTGGCCAATGGTCTGAGGTTCTGAGGACTCGTTCCTCAGGGTATTTGTGTCATGTGATCCGTGTCCTGACCAATCAGCTGTCAGCTCACCCACTGTCTTCACTGACAGTTGATGTGTTTTCTAATGTGGTACCAGCTCTCACTGAATGTTCAGGTTGGGTTTCATCTGTAATCCAATGGAAATCCACTTACACTTCCCCAGACCTGGTTTCAACCATTGGACTCCACTGGGCTCCAACCTGAAAGGAGGAGGGGGGGGGGGGGGGGGGGTCAGAGCAGCATTAAACATGGACATTCCATCACTCTGATCCACTCCAGCTTTTCTGTTCACATCCAGTCAATGGTTCCTGTCAGTCCCTTATTGAACGTCTGTATCTGTGACCATGGTCTGGAACTTCAGTAAAGGATGTGGAATCAGCTGTGACAATGTTCCTGTCAGCTCCACCTGTTCTATCACACATTATCTGTGTGTGCATCAGCTCAGTCCATACCTGACAGTGTCCAGTGTCCAGTGTGGATCCTCCACTAGAGCAGACAGCTCCTGTCCTGAGGCTCCTGGATGGTTGTAGCTCAGGTCTAGCAGTCTGAGATGGGACGGATTGGACTTTAGGGCTGAGACCAGAGAAGAACATCCTTCCTCTGTGATCAGACATCCTGACAGTCTGCAACACAAAACATCACACATCATCTGAGGAGGGAAAAGAAGCAGCGTCAGCTGTTGGACACAGTTATTCTGTGGATGGATTTCATTCCAAATGGGATTTACCTGGAGCCAGTTTCTATTTGACTGACTCGGTTCAGGACAAGATCTAAACTGGACTAAGATAAGTCCAGTACCTGTCCAAAGTCTGGAAAGACCTGATCTGTAATTGTTACTCAGACAAATTTAACTGGATGAAGACTGACTTTGACCACATAAAGACACAAATGTACAGATATTGGTCCAAAAACATCAAGTGCATAAATGAACATCCTTCACCACCTCCAAATCAAAGGTTCAGTGGTTCTGGGGTTCCAGTGTTTGAACAGACAAACCAGTTCCACTCCAGTCCAACCCTCAGACTGTAGACACTTTACTGTCCTTTGGATAATATCTGTAGATTTAGATTCATTTGGTTCAAATACATCTTCATACAGTTTAGTTCCTGTGTTTGTTTCATAGAAATAAAGGAACATGCATGTGTTTCATGTCAGACACTGAACAGCTGGTCTGAAAACCAGGTCAGACTGATCCACTACATGTACATCATGGTTTTAATCATCATCGTTCACACTGGTTGAACAATCCAAACCTGAGAGTCTCCAGTTTACAGTCTGGACTCCTTAGTCCATCTGACAGGATCTTCAATCCTGAATCCTTCAGGTCCATGTTGTCGAGGTCCACATGAGTCAGACTAGAATACTGGGATCTGAGAACTGAGGACAGACCTTCACAGCTTCTCTCTGACAGCTTACAGATACTCAACCTGGGGGACACAAATGATATTTGGACTACAGTGAGATCAGGTCTGGACTAAAGGACCATCACAGTCCACATAGATCTCAGTTTGTTCTACAGCTCAGATCCAAATAAAGCAGCACAATTCAGTGAAAAACATTTTTTTATTGTAATATGAGACTGTTTGCTTGTTTATCAAATCAAATGCACAGATGAGTCATTTAACAATGTCAAATCAAACATAAAAACTGAAACGAGTGTAAAAAAAATACCAAAACTGATAAGTAGAAACACTTTAATGTTGTTATTTTAATTTTTCCTGTTTTCCACAGTATCTCCATCTGCTCAGTGTCACTAAATCCAAATCATCACCGTAGAACAGAGGTGGGGTTGAACTTCTATTCCCTAATTTTCCATTTGGATCACCATAAATCCACTTAAATCCTGACCTTTAAATTAAATTTTTTCCATTTTATAATTACACAGGTTGATTTAGTGATTACACTTGTGATTGACTTGATTGTGCAGCTCTAGATCTAATACAGCTGCATTTAAACAAGTACAACATGATTTAATAAAACTCAGTCAGGACCAAAAGATCAGAAATAATTGAATTCAGATTCTAACTTTATCTGACCTTAGAGTCTCCAGTTTACAGTCTGGACTCCTTAGTCCATCTGACAGGATCTTCTGTCCTGAATCCTTCAGGTCCATGTTGTTGAGCTCCAGATGTGTCAGACTACCGGACTGGGATCTGAGAACTGAGGACAGACCTCCACAGCTTCTCTCCGACAGGTTACAGATACTCAACCTGGAGGACACAGATGATGATACGATCAGGTCAGGTCTGGACTGAAGGACCATCACAGTCCACATAGATCTCAGCTCAGGGAGGAACACGATGCTGCTGAGAGTAGGAGTGGTTGGTTGGGTTCCACTACTAGCCTCTATATTTGATTATTTGTCTACTCTTTGTTCATCTCATCGTATGTCTGGTAGGGCTGTAACGACTAGTCAACTATTAGTTGACGGCAAAATCAGTCAATGACTAATTTAGTAGTTAATGGGTCGTTAGTGATGTCATCGTGTGTATCCAATCCCAGGATAAACCATGTCTGACCATAGCTAACGGAAGTAGCTCAGAGTGAGACATCTGACTTTTCTCAGATCTTTGATGCACTGACAGCACATGCACACTAATGATCTGGAACAGAAGGAGCAGCGGTAGACGCCCACTGAAGCCAGGCTACGACAAACAAACGGTCCAAAGTTTGGGAACATTTCATATGTGACACAACCAAGAAAACTGTCACATGTCAGATCTGTATCTGAGCCTGGTGGACCACGGGACCACTTCAACTATGAATGAACATTTACAGAGGAAACACGTTTATAAGATTTAGACCAACCTCGGGGATAGTTAGCCTCCATGCTAGTAGTGAGTCTATTACTGTATGTGTGTGTGTGTGTGTGTGTGAAGGATCATGACAGTTTAAAGAGGAATGTTGTCATTTTGTCTGACAATTTCATGATAAATGTTATGTAGCGTTAAGACGAGTATGGGAGCCATGGACGACTTTTTGCAGAAAAAGCAGACATGTACAGGGTGGGGAAGCAAAATTTACAATATTTTGAGGCAGGGATTGAAAGACAGTGTATGACCAATTAGTTTATTGAAAGTCATGAGAATTTATTTGCCTCAAGAAAATGTACATAATAGAAAATGTTTTTATTCTATGTGTCCTCCTTCTTTCTCAATAACTGCCTTCACACACTTCCTGAAACTTGCGCAAGTGTTCCTCAAATATTCGGGTGACAACTTCTCCCATTCTTCTTTAATAGTATCTTCCAGACTTTCTCATAATAGTTTTACTCATAGTCATTCTCTTCTTTCCATTATAAACAGTCTTTATGGACACTCCAACTATTTTTGAAATCTCCTTTGGTGTGACGAGTGCATTCAGCAAATCACACACTCTTTGACGTTTGCCTTCCTGATTACTCATATGGGCAAAAGTTTCTGAAAAGGTATGGATAATAGTGTTAGGTATGATTATGACATCAATATATGTTTGGTTTCAAAATAATTTACGTAGTGCCTGCTGAGAAAAAAACAACTAAATGTTCATTGTAAATTTTGCTTCCCCACCCTGTACTCCTCAACACGCTACTGCTCTGACCGAGTCAATTCTACACATGAAACATGAAATGTATTGGATCGACCCTGCAGTAACTGTTATGTTAATGTTTCTGTTGGAAAGTTCAGCTGTTACTGACGGTCTGTAAAGCACTGAGTGTGTACGGGACTATGATGGACAGGTGAGTGCATGAGAAAGGTATTGGGGCAGAGTCGATGAACCAGTGTGTGTGTGTGTGTGTGTGTGTGAGAGATGCGAGCAGTAAAAGAGAGAGAGAGACAGAATCAGCGGTTGAGTTTCCCATTAATGTTTCTTTCTGTTATGTCGCCGTGGTTACGGCTGACAGTAACCAACCAATGTATTTACTGTAATGAATAGAAATAAGAGCCATTGTTTTTTTGTTTTTGTCAGTTTGTAATATGACTAGTCGACTGTAGAGTTAGTCATTAGTTGCAGCCCAAGTGTCTGGACCTGCAACTAGAAGGGTATTATAGTCGACTGAATCACATGTGAACCTCCAAGCTATATATGTCTGGATATAGATGTTTCATCTGCACAATATCTGCTCTTTAAAAGGCCTGTGGAAAAGCAGTAAAACAAGAAGATGTTTCTTGCTTGGTTATCAAGACAAAAGCACAGATGAGTCATTTAACAATTTCAAGTCCACCATAAAAACTGAAACCAGTGTAAAAATACCAAAACTTAAAGGAGTTTTATGTAGGATTTTGGCCAAACCTGGTATTGCAATCACATTCAAAATACTGTAGAGTGTGTTAAGGCAAAGACACACCTGTTGTGTCGAATTTTGCTCCCTGCTGAAAACTGCATCCCCAGTCGCACATGACGTAGTTTTCGGCAGTATCTGTTTTATTTATATTTTGTGTGTTGTGTATCTAAGATTTAACTTTTGAAAATTTTATATACCTTACAGTTTGCACATTTTTTAATACTAAACAAATAAAAAACAAAACTGCAATGTCTTACAATATTATTTATTTCGTAATTGCTACACAGCTATGATGGTGGTAAGAAGTTGAATAATTCAAAATTAATTTCATACCCAACAGTCAGAAAGGATAAAAATTAATGAGCCAGGGTGAGTAGGGAGCATATCTCAGCAAATTGTGACTGGGTAAATTTGGCGCACATTGTCATCTTCATGGCCGACTTAGGAAGGGGGAGCAGTTTTTGGCAAGGAGTAGAATTCGGCACAACACCAACCCGATTTTTGGTGTTCAGACATGGTCGGGCAGTCTGGTGAGGTTGGTGACATAAGTCTGCTTGGTGTGTTCCGTGCGATTGGCCGTTGTTAATGCCATTGCCAGTCTTTTTGGCTGATTCAACATGTGTAATCGGCCACTACCCATCGTTTAATCGGACCAATCTGATTGGTGGAGGGATAGCCCTTGACTAGTGAATCAATGAACGAGAAGCTTCCATGTGAATACAGCTATGCCAAGGTACTTCAAACCATTATTGTCTTCTATAATAGACCATTGACTGCTCATGTCATATCTGAATGAGTGCCAGTCAGTGTTTTCTATGGACTTCATTCATTCCATGAAGTGAACACTGTTAGCATTGTTAGCATAGTGCAATTTCTCCTCAGTTTTCACCTGTGATATCTTTCTTCTTCCACAAGAAGAAGCCCGAGAGCTGGCAGCGCCAGTATCTTCTTATTACTAGCAATCCCTTCAACAAGTACAACAACCATTCTTGACTACTCAACACTCTCTGCTGACAACAATGACTGATGACAGCAAGCTCTGTGTTTTGGTCTATGTTCCATCATTTCCGGCTTTACGTCTCATGCAAGTGCAGAACGTACGCTCATGTTGGTAGTCAATTTGGTGTGTTCTTCACACTTTTTTGATCGTGTCCAGGAGACGAGAGCTGACCGATCAGTCGGGCTACCTTTTCTGGTGACGATTGGCAGTTGGGTTGGTGTGTCTTTGCCCTTATCCCCTCTGCCTCCCCTCAGACTAGGGGTTGCCAGATCCAGCATGAGCGTCTACTACAAGGAGCTACCATGGCAAGCGACGAGTCCCACACTGGTATTTATACCGGGGCCGTCTCTTCACCTGGTTCGGGACCGGGAGAAGAGATCACCCAGTCCCGAACCACGGCATGGCGGTCTCCTCGCCTGGGGCAAGGTGAAGGGACAGCGGCCTGGCGGTCTCCTCTCCCGGTCCGGTGCTCTCTTCCCCAGGCCCGGTGAGATCCCAGGCCACGGGAGACCACAGGAGAGCCGGTGTTGGTCTTCCAAATTCTTCTCCACTTTCAGCCATCTCCATGTTTCAAAAGCATCTCCTATACATATTCTTGTTTTGTTTCTCACTTTGTCATGATGTATTTGGAAATAATAAGGGGCTTTTTAGGTTTAATAACATCGTTGGTTTAGAAGTTTCACTTCAGTCAAAAACACCAGAAGACAAGGTTCAAGGTGACTTTATTTGTACCCGTGGGTAGATTTGTTTTGCAGCAAGCTTTCGCTCACTGCCGGTTGCTGCGTGTGCACGCGCCCAACACAAATCCTTCGAAAGAATTACAGTGGACATAATGCAAGCACATACATCACATACGTAAGACATAAGACATTATAAACACAGTACACGTGGTCGCATGGTGGAACTTTTTCAATGGATTTGGTTGTGGGAGGGGGACAGGAAGAGAAGAAGAATGTTGTGGGGCAGATGGAGATGGGGGGGGGTTAAATGCTTGTATGTAGTGAGTCCTTGAAAGTCTGTTTGTGTATGAAAAATAAGAGACTCAGACTTCTGTCCTTTATCAGTTCATTCAGTCCTGAGTCTTGACCTTGGAAGGATGTTTTGACTGCAAAGGAACAGATTAGACCAGAGTGGCTCCAACTGCTTTACCGGCTCCCAGGAGAAACAGAATTAAATGGGGAAAAATGATTTGATTTCTGCTTAATTTAGTTATAACTTAATTTTTGTTATAACTTGGCCTCAGCATTACTCATCACTTCAGAGCAGGTAGATCCTGCACAGTTCGGCCTTTTTTACCTCAGTCCCGCGATTTGCCAGAGTGCATCCACAGTCTGCTCAGCGATGTAATCCAACTTTTGTGTGAGTCCACAGCTCATGCAATCCTCCGACTGTGCCACCATCCACTGTAAAACCTTCACATTGTCACTAACAGCTCATGCAATCCTCCGACTGTGCCACCATCCACTGTAAAACCTTCACGTTGTCACTAACTGCTCCGAAGTGCTCCTTAATTTCGATTGACAGCAGCGGGGTCTCTATGTGTGCTGCTGTCTTTCCAACTTTGTGATAAACCAGGGCAACTCCAAGACCAATTAGAAGGTGTCCTGTTATCAAAAATCCAAACAGGTAAATATCAATATCCTCCACCAACAGAACCCACAGCCATACTACCTCCACTTGTTCCAAGCGTCAATCGCATACTGCAAAAGTTCTGTCAGGGCAAGTGGGCTCCTCCCGATGCTTTTGTTCCTGGGTGAAAAAATCTTGTCAATTGCGCTGAGTGTCCAGTTGATCAATTCCATAATTTAGTTGTTCGGGAATACAGCAAGCAGGGGATCCAAAGACAAAAACAGACGAGACGCAGAGGCAAAAGCAGGAGAAAAAAAAAGAGGGAGGCAAGGACAGCTCAGAAACACATCTGAAACCAGACTGAAACCAGAGCTGTTCTCTATGCAACTCTATGAACTGTTCAGTGAACTGTCTTGTTCCAAACCATCTTAAGCATGGGTGTGGATGCTAGGATAATGCTGACACTGTGATTTGCTCTACCAATACATAAAGAGAAAAAACCAGAATTTTGGAGAAGTCAACCACCACCAGCCGGGACAACGTCACCACTAGCCAGGCTACAACTACCACTAGCCGAACTATACAGCCGCAGGTAGCTGTGACAGCACCACAACTAGCTGGATGACAATCACAGATAGTCAGGACAGCACCATGGCTAGCTGGGCTACAATCACGGCTGACCGGGATGCCACCATCGCTAGCCATGACAACGTCACCGTTAGTCGGGCTACAACAACCGCTAGCTGCAACAACATCACCGCTAGCTGGGTTACAACACTGCTAGGCACGACAACAACACCACTAGCAGAGCTACAACCACCGCTAGCCATGACAGCACCACAACTAGCTGGATGACAATCACAGCTAGCCATGCAACAATCACAGGCCATTGGGACAGCCCCACGGCTTGCCAGGCTACAATCACGGCTGGCCGGGATGCAACCACAGCTGGGTGAGGTGCAATCACGGGGAACTAGGGAGAAAGTGCTGCTGCTGCGTCCACTGCGGTACTGCTGGGAGCAAGTGCTGCTTTTGGTGTATCTCAGCTAAAATGCCACCGCAGTATAAAGCAGAAGCTAAACCTGAGGATGAGTATGTATCACGTGGACAGGTAACTGAATTGCTTCAAAAGCAAAAGGAGATGTTTGATCAACTGTCAGCACAACAGAAATACATTTTTCAGGGATTTATCAATTCAGTTATGGAAAAAACAAACACTACAATGGATAAACATCAGATATTTGCGATCAGAAATGTTCCCAAATGAAGCTCAGTAGGAACTGGCCATCTGGATGCTGAAACGCTACTGACTTGGTGATTGGGAGATAGGTGATGGACAGAGCATCAAACCAAAACACAAAATGACAACATAAACATTATTTCTGGGCTGACATTTAGCTTTTCAAATGTGAATATTCTGGCTGAAATACGACTGTCAGTGATATCAGTATTTGAAATGAACAGGATTCTTTAATGTCTGGTGACTTTAAGGGCCATTTTATGATTACTTGGAACAGAATTCCTACATACAGCTCCTTTTGATAATGATTTTCATTTTTCATGTTTTCCACAATACTTCCATCTGCTCAGTGTCACTAAATCCAAATCATCACCGTATAACAGAGGTGTGGTTGAACTTCTATTCCCTAATTTCAAATTGGATCACCATAAATCCACCTAAATCCTGACCTTTACATTGTCATCTTTTTCCATTTGATAATTACACAGGTAAATATAGTGATTACACTTGTGATCAGTGGTGACTTATTTTTTGGTGGTGCAGTATCCAGGTCAGTTTTCAGCTGCACTATAACCACATATCACCACTAGGATACACCAAAGTACAGGCACCACTATTTTAAAATATTAAGTCAGACATGTCCCTGACGAGTCTCTTTTCTGCTGATAATATAGAAAATGCAATTTGACCAGGGGTGAAGGTTGTATGGGTAGATCACATGACATTATAAAATAGAAAATCAACCTAAGGGTTAAAAAACAAATCAATAATACCACTCATGGCAGGAGTATATCTCATGCATCCTACATCTCAACCAGTTGTATTATCCACCAATCTATCCAGCCTCTTAGTCATGGCTCAGTAGTTTTACTTATGGACCTATTCACTGATTCCATTTTTGAGGAAGGTCTTGATTGTTTTTGGGATGTGATGTTTATTCCTGTGGGTGGGGCTGAGGTTCTCCTATCTCTTGTATTGGAGGGGGTCTACTGCACATGTGCCATTTATAGCGTGAGTCTGACATGATAAAAGAAGAGCTCTTATTGTCTTTACTTCGCAAGAGATTAATGTGAACCAGTGGCGGCTGCTCGTCTTTCAGACCAGGGAAGCTCATTATCGGCTTACATCAAAAAAAAAAAAAAATTGTCAAGTTATTTAAACATACATTTGGCCCTCCGTTCCTTTTTAAGAAAATGGTCAGTGACCTTATCGTTCCAAGTAGGCGTCTTTTCCAGGGACTGGACCAGTGTCCTCTCTGCTTAGATTGCCTTGGCCCATTGTGTTGTGGGTGTAAGACTTTAGCCTTTTTAAACAAGAGATGCTCCTTTCACTCCGACCTAGCCGACAGTTTAATTGATTTAACTATCTACAAAACGATATTAAACTCGAAGAAGAAATGATTAAATTACGTAACTGAAACAAGAAAACGCTGAAATTATGTTAAATTGAAACAAGAAAGTACAATGAGTGTGTTTTATTTACAGTGCAAGAAATGAACAAGTAATTTCGTAGTGGTTTCTCTCTTGATTTCACAGCAGAATGTGTGACGGTATTAAATTGAACTGTGTCAGTAAAGGAGTAGATCTGAAAAAAAGCTGTCAATCAAACAGGATTCAGCCTTTCGACTGATCCTCCAATCAGCACATGGGATTCTGGTGTCCAGCCCAGCCGAGCTCCGCCCACAGCTCCCTTCACCCCCAGAGACGCCCGGCGTCCGGGGGCGAGACAACATCGTGGCATTTATCCAATTACCGTCCAGTTTTGAGGCAATGAAAAAAACTGTTCCACTCAGTCCCATTGAAGCCCAGAGACGACCAGCGTCTACGGACAAATGCAGTGAGCAGAGACAGAATGAGAAAACAGCGCAACAGGAATGGATGAGAAGTGAACAACATCGAGTCCGTTGATTTGTGATAAAGCTGATTTGAACAAACTCATCTGGGAGATGACCGTGTTCCAACACATTTGTAGTCAATAAAATGTCAACACAACCGTACATATTTAACCATTTAATTTTCGTAATTTTAGGGGAAGCCGGGCTTCCCTTGCAGTCTATGAGAAATCGCCACTGATGTGAACTGATGTTGTGTGGATTTGTTGCTGGTGTTGTTTGAGCTGTCATTGTTTAAAATATTCTGTTCACTTTTTCTTCACTTATATTCCTCACTTAATAGGTCTTATTTACTTATTTATTTATTTTTTATTGTAATTTTTTTCTTTGTTTTTTTCTGTCTTTCTGCCCAGTTTACTCAGTTCCTTTTCTAGTTATCATTACCATTCTAATTATAACTATGGTTGTTATTGTTAGTATTTTTGATATTTTCTTGTGAGGGTCTTTGCCACCTTCTTCCTTTTTCTCCCCTCTTCACTCTTTCCTTCTCTTCTCCTCCCCCCTGTTCCTCCATGTCAAGTCTGGCATCGAAATGTGGTTCAACAAAACTCATAATAAAGACAGTCAAAGATCAAGGGGAGCCTCATATATTTTATGAAGTTTCCCTTGGCACAGCAAATTTTTTCAGCACAAAAATGAGCCAGACCACCATTCTGTTATGATGCTGGACAAGACAAGCTGGAAAAGAAAAAAAAAATTGAAGGAAAAGCCTTGGGCACAGATTTTTGCCCCAAACAGGAAACACATCAGTTGACTGTTCACTAAACGACAGAAAAGCACTTGGACAGCACAGGCCTCCGCCAAGACAGAGCTGCCCCCCAATCACCACCAAAATTTAGTCAGTTGTTCCTTGTGCCAGTATCAACATTTCCTCAAAATTTCATGAAAATCTGTCCATAACTTCTTGAATTATCTTGCTGACAAACAAACACGCAAACACACAAAGCAAAGTGATCACAAGACCTCCTGGCGGAGGTAACGACACTTGAATGCAGATTATACACAGTACTCATGATCTGTATCATGTATTATTTGTTTATTTAAATATTAATGTTTTTATAAAATTATTTTAGGTGATTCCTATCGTCTTCTTCTTCAATTGAGACAGGTGGGGCGGCGCCCTAGCACCCTCTATTGATAAGCCCCCACTGCTTGTGACTGACTTGATTGTGCAGCTCTCGATCTAATACACCTTTATTTAAACAAGTTAAACATTTTTTAAATTAAACTCAGTCAGGGCCAAAAGATCAGAAATAATTTAATTCAGATTCTAACTTCATCTGACCTGAGAGTCTCCAGTTTACAGTCTGGACTCCGTAGTCCATCTGACAGGATCTTCAGTCCTGAATCCTTCAGGTCGTTGGTACTGACGTCCAGATGTCTGAGACTAGAAGACTGGGATCTGAGAACTGAGGACAGACCTTCACAGCCTCTTTCTGATAGGCCATAGACAGTCAATCTGTAGAAACAGAACAGATTGGTTTGTTCTGTTAAAAAAAGCAGCAGATTAAACTGATCTTCACTAAACTCCACTTCATTTCAGTTCAGTTTTATGGTTATGACCCCTTCATTTATCTGGGGGTCTTAGTAACACGTACATTTACAGATTTATTTAAAGATAATCTGGAACCAGCACTGAAGACCAAACAGGATCTAAATCCATGGTCCACCATAAACTAACTCACATGTTTGATGGACTGGATCAGATGTGCTCCTACTGTCATACACATGAAGTGGATTATATGTGAATTCCATCAAGTTATGATGTTAATTAATATGATCAGTGTCGTGGTTTGACAAGGAATGAATAAGGTACAAAAATGTCCTAAACCAGACTAAATTCAACAAACTCCACTCTGTCTGGACTCACACAGCTTTGTTGGAGGCTTTGACGACTGGCAGCAAATTCAGAAGAGCCTCCTCTGAACCAGAGTATTTGTTCAGATCAAACTCATCCAGATCTTTATCTGATGACAGTAACATGAAGACCAGAGCTGACCACTGAGCAGGAGATGGAACATATGTGTTGAGACCTCCACCTCTCAGGTACTGTTGGATCTGATCCACCAGAGATCGATCCTCCAGTTCATCCAGACAGTGGAACAGGTTGATGCTTTTCTCTACAGACAGTTTATCATTGATCTTCTTTTTGATGTACTCAGCTGTCTTCTTCTTGGTCTCTGAGCTACTTCCTGTCTGTTTCATCAGACCTTGAAGGAGTCTGCGATTGGTCTGCAGTGATAGACCCAGGAGGAAACGGAGGAACAGGTCCAGGTGTCCATTTGGACTCTGTAAGGCCTGGTCCACAGCGGTCTGGTAGAACTGTGTCTGTGCAGATCCAGACCTCTGGGATGTGGTTTGTTCTTCTGACAGCAGATTGACTCCAGTGTTGATGAAGGTCTGATGGACATGAAGAGCAGCCAGAAACTCCTGGACACTCAGATGGATGAAGCAGAACCTCTGGTCCTGGTACAGTCCTCTCTCCTCTTTGAAGACCTCTGTGAACACTCCTGAGTACACTGAGGCTGAGCTGATATCGATGCCACACTCTGTCAGGTCTGATTCATAGAAGATCAGGTTTCCTTTCTTCAGCTGCTCAAAGGCCAGTTTTCCCAGAGACTCAATCATCTTCCTGGTCTCTGGACTCCAGTGTGAATCTGTCTCAGATCTTCCATCATATTTGACATTCTTCAGTTTGGCCTGAATCACCAGGAAGTGGATGTACATCTCAGTCAGGGTCTTGGGCAGTTGTCTTCTGTCTGTGGTCTTCAACACGTCCTCCAGAACTGTAGCAGTGATCCAGCAGAAGACTGGGATGTGACACATGATGTGGACGCTTCGTGACATCTTGATGTGGGAGATGATTGTGTTGGTCTGTTCTTTATCTGTGAACCTCTTCCTGAAGTACTCCTCCTTCTGTGGGTCAGTGAACCCTCTGACCTCTGTCACCATGTCAACACACTGAGCAGGGATCTGATTGGCTGCTGCAGGTCGTGTGGTTATCCAGAGGCGAGCAGAGGGAAGCAGGTTCCCCCTGATGAGGTTCATCAGCAGCACATCCACTGAGGTGGACTCTGTAACATCGGTCAGGATCTGAGTGTTGTTGAAGTCCAGAGGAGGTCGACACTCATCCAGACCGTCTAAGATGAACACCACCTGGAGGTCTTCAAAGATCCAGATTCCTGCTTCTTTGGCTTCACTGAAGAAGTGATGAACCAGTTCCACCAAGCTGAACTTCTTCTGTTTCAGCACATTCAGCTCTCTGAAGGTGAATGGAAATATGAAGTGGATGTCCTGGTTGGCTTTGTCTTCAGCCCAGTCCAGACTGAACTTCTGTGTTAAGACTGTTTTCCCGATGCCGGCCACGCCCTTTGTCAGCACTGTTCTGATTGGCTGATTTCTGTCAGGTGGTGTTTTAAAGATGTCTTCACATGTGATGGTTGTTGGTGGTCTGTGTGGGTTCCTGGATGCTGTTTCAATCTGTCTGACCTCATGGTCCTGGTTGACCTCTGTAGCCCCTCCCTCTGTGATGTAGAGCTCTGTGTAGGTCTGGTTCAGGAGGGTTTTGGGGTTTCCTGCTTTAGCGATGCCCTCAAACACACGCACAAACTTCTGCTGCAGGTTACGTTTCAGTTTCTGCTGAACTCCAGACTGACTTCCTGAATGCAGACCCAGATAAAACCATCAGTCTCACAGTAAATCCAAGTATTTTCATCTGTTCAATCTGTACAGAATGGTCTTACTGCAGTGCAGACGCTCAGCCAGCTCCTCCTGCTTCATCCTCCTCAGGAAGTTCAGTGTGATCTTCAGAAAAGCCTCTGAGCTCCTCCTCTGCTCTTCATCCTCATCCTTCAGACTCTCTAAGCATTCTGGGTAATCTGTACTCAGCACCTGGTGGAACTTCTTCAGTTCATTCTTGACAAAAGTGCAGATGTTCTCCTCCAGCAGCTGGAACACAAAACATGATGAAAGACACAAAGTCCACCAATGGACCAAAGCTCAGGTCCATGTTGGACACAGTGATGTCCACTGGTCTGAAACCAGCAGCAGGAGATGATTGGACACAACAGATGGACCAGTAGATGTTGGACATGTACTCACCCTAAATATGGAGTCCAGCTGAGTCTGATCCTGTAGACCAGGGGGAACCTCTGAGCTCTGCTGCTCCACTCTGTGGACCAATCATCAACAATGAGCTCATATTATGTCTGTCCACACTGACACCAACAGGTGGACACACCTGGACATCAACATGAGTCACATGACCCCCTGTAGTGGGAAAGGTGTCCTGGTCCTGCTGATCCCACTGAGAATCAACATCTGAGTCTGTTTGGAGCTTCACACTCACTGGGTTTAGTTGATCTCATCCACATTTGGATGAAACCAACAGCTCTGTCCTAACAATGTGTCTCCTCACCATGGTGTTCAATGGACCAGGAATCAACCCTGGACTCTGATCCAGTATCATCCAGGACCAGGTCCCACTACAACAACAGGTTTTCATTGATCAGGTTTAGTGTAATTCTCCTGCCAGTGTCTGAACCATAGACTGAAGAAAAAGACCATGTGACACCGACAGTTCAACAGGACTAACTTTAGGTCGGACATAGAACGCCAAGTTAGGACTGAGCTGAAAACCCTGTTGGTGGATCTGGACCAGATCTGAGGCTCACTTACTGAGTCTCTGAAACATGTCCTGTTTTAAAACATATCGGGAGAAACATGGATTCATCACTCTTCATGGACACACAGCTGGGTCCAGGTCCGGGTCCGGGTCCGGGTCCAGGTCCTGGTCTGTGAACATTGATGGTACAGTGGTTTTAGTGCTGAACTCTGACATTAAACTGTGGTCTTAGTGTGATTCATATCCTACTGCAGAAGAATCCAGTTTCATGTGGACGTTAAAGGAGATGCTGTTCTCTGTCAAATGTTTTCTGACTCTGCTGTGACCTCTGACCTGACGCTCATTAGGGTGGTCCTTCAGTAAAGCCAAAAAATAAAGTTCACAGTTTTCTGGCTGTGACCCCTAAAATTTGTTCCATTTGACATAAGATGCAGACAGAACAACCTCCATACATTTTAAATATTGATAAGTGGTTCCTCAATGAGTCTGAATTTTAGCCTCACAATCATTAAAATGTTATTTCAACCAAGCTGCTTTTGTTCTTTCTCATAAAGTTTTATAAGTTTGTCAAACTGCTAATTTTAAACTGTCTCACTTCTTGTGACACTAAAAATAATATGGTCACATATGATTTGAC
Source organism: Sphaeramia orbicularis (assembly GCF_902148855.1). Classification (NCBI taxonomy): domain Eukaryota; kingdom Metazoa; phylum Chordata; class Actinopteri; order Kurtiformes; family Apogonidae; genus Sphaeramia; species Sphaeramia orbicularis. The sequence goes on from NC_043972.1 coordinate 55,288,359, forward strand.
AGATTTAAGATCAGCTGAAGCCCTCACAGGTGGTTTGTTGTTGTCTATGCTAGTTTTCATAGAGTGAACAATTTCTGATTTTATCTCAGATGGAACATCTGGGGTCACCGTGGTTCAGGAGGTAGAGCTGGACACCCAGTAATTGAAGGGTTGGTGGTTCAGCTGCCGTTGTGTACTTGATAAACTGCACTTCAACTTTGGAGACACTGGACAATTTAAACATTATATTGTATGAAATCCAGATAATGGCAGATATCTGCTATGGTTTCCAATGCACTTGACGCTGATTTTCAGTTAAAATATTCCACTTTTTCTGAGATCGAGTCCCTAAAAACTATCATGATAGCTGTCACTGATTTTTCACAAAAAATGATGAACACTTTAAATTTCAACCCATTTGAGCTACCTGTAAATTTTTTAATAATCCCACCAAATATTATAAAATAATTTTTTTCCTGATAGAAATTCATTTCAAGGGGTCAAAGACTTAAAAACGAAACCTTAAAAACTAAGGACCACCCTAATGACCACTCATATGTGAGGTTCATACAGGAGCACATCAACCCTGTGCTACAAGTCCTTCACTGGCTTCCAGTCCAGTTTAGAATTACATTTAAAATCCTCCTTCTTAAATATAAGACCATTAATGGTATGGGCCCTCCTTATTTCACAGATGCTCTGGTACCGTACCATCCTAACAGAACACTTCGCCCTCAGAATGCAGGTCTACTGGTAGTTCCCAGGGTCCGTAAAAGTACAGTAGGAGCTGGAGCCTTTAGTTACCAAGCTCCTCTCTTATGGAATCAGCTTCCACCTAATATTAAAGAAGAAGACACAGTCTCTACATTTAAGATCAGACTGAAAACATTCCTCTGTGAAAAAGTTTATGGTCAGGTTAGTTAAAAAAGACTGAACCCACAGTTCAGTCTAAGCTGCACTAGGAGTAATAATACTGGGGGAAGTACAGAGCACTGAGTCCTATCACCTGTTTCTAGTACTACGGACCACTTTAGTCTGTACTTATAATTTACAAGATTTAGTTTACTTAGTCTGTTCATCACTATTCACCCGGTGTTCCTTTTCCCCATTCCCTTCTGGGGGAGGGGCTACTGGCTCAGATGTAGCCGCCTGGGGCCCAATGACGATGAGATCTGAAGTGACTCATCTGTGCCCTGTCCTGTTCTGTGACCCCAGACCTCCTCCCTCACCCTCACCCATCTGGATGGACCCCCTCACCCTCACCTGCTTGGATGGACCCCCTCATATGCCCCAACTCTACTGCATCTTTACAGACTGGAACTACATCCGCAAATGGGAGTGGATCTCTCCTTCATTGTGGTTCTCCCCATAGTTTCTCTTTTTCCACTCTGTTTTTGGAGTTTTTCCTTGTCGAGAAGGAGGGTCTAAGGACGGATGGATGCCCAGGACATTATTCCATTTACTTCACTGACTGTTTATTCGACTGTTTATTTTCAACTAATCCTGTCAAAACCTATGAGACAACCTTGCTGTGATATTGGGCTCTACAAATAAAATTGAATTGAATTGACTCAGGGTCCAGGTCTAAGATAAGAATGTGTTAAAGCTGAAACAGATCAGTGGACCCTCAGACCTAAACTCAGACTGAGCTCTATGAGTCATTTATCTGCACCTTGTATGTTCGTCCACCGAGGGTCACTCAGTGCTGTTCTGATACTGATGTTCACTTACTGAGGCTCACAAACATGTCCTCTTTTAAAAAGCAGCGGGGGTTCCATGGAGTAATCGCTCTTCATGGACACACAGCTGGGTCCAGATCCAGGTCCAGGTCTGTGAACATTGATGGTACAGTGGTTTTAGTGCTGAACTCTGACATTGATCTGGTTGATGTTGGATATTGTGTTACAGAATTAAACATAACACAGTGAAGTCTAACTTTCTGTAACATAGTGTAGTTTAATATAAGCAACTAAGTTATGTTGTGAAATTTAATGTTACATTAATCTGACAGTTTTAATGGACTGTTTTACATGAGGTTAATATTTAAATACACAATCTAAACGGTGTCAGCTTTTATTTTGAAAGGTTCACAGGAAGTGTTAGTGTCCTGTTATGTCTGACTTCTATTAGACTCAAGAAAAAGATGATGTGATGTCAACGGTTCAACAGGACTAACTTTAGGTCAGACATGTTAGGACTGACTGAGCTGAAAACCCTGTTGGTGAATCTGGACCAGATCTGATCAGTGGCAGCTGGTGAAATTACTTTTTGGTGGTGCAGCATCCAGGTCAGTTTTCAGCTGCACTATAACCACATATCACCACTAGGATACACCAATGTACATGCACCACTATTTTAGAATATTAATTTCAATCAAAATAAAAATACACAGTATGTGTTTATCATGTATTTTTATCTGTAAATTTCACCGTCTATCCTTCAAACATGCACAATTTTCAATGACTCTATTGTTAAAGTCAGACATGTTACTGAAGAGTCTCTGTTAAACTGATAATATGGAAAATGCATTTAGACCAGGGGTGAAGGTAGTACGGGTAGATCACATGACATGAAAAAAGCAGAACATCAAGGTTAGGACTAAAAAAAAAAAATTAAAAATAAAAATAAATGATATCACTCGTGCGGGGAATCAATCTCGTGCCTCCTGCATCTAAACCAGTTCTGTAATAATAATAATAATTATAATAATAATAATAATTTTTATTTATAGGTGCCTTTCTTGGCACTCAAGGACACCGTACAGTAAACAAGAATAAAACAAGCAATAAAATTTAGTAAAAAGCAAAAGGCAGGTTAAAAATTGGACAATGCAATATTAAACAGATGGGTTTTGAAGAGAGGGAGTGAAGTGTTTATCCACTGATCTCTCCAGCCTCTTAGTCATGTCTCAGTAGTTTTACTTATGGACCTATTCACTGATTCCATTTTTGAGGAAGGTCTTGATTCTTTTTGGCATGTGACGTTTACTCCTGTGGGTGGGGCTGAGGTTCTTCCATCTCTTGTATTGAAGGGGGTCTACTTCAAAAGTGCCATTTATAACGAGAGTCTATTATGACAAAGGCAGAGCCTTGGGGGCAGATTTTAGCCCCAAACAGGAAATGCATCAGTTGACTGTTTTCTAAACAACTGAAAACATGTTTAAACTCCACTTGAATGCAGATTATACACAGTACTCATGGCCTGTATCATGTATTACTCATTTATTTGAATATTAATGTTTTTGTAAAATTCTTCATGTGAGACAGGTGGGGCGGCGCCCTAGCGCCCTCTATTGATGAGCTGCCACTGGATCTGAGGTTCACTTACTGAGTCTTTGGAGCACATCCTGTTTTAAAATACATCCCTCGTTCCATGGAGTCATCACTCTTCATGGACACACAGCTGGGTCCAGGTCCAGGTCCAGCTCCAGGACTGTGAACATTGATGGTACAGTGGTTTTAGTGCTGAACTCTGACATTAAACTGTGGTCTTAGTGTGATTCATATCCTACTGCAGAAGAATCCAGTTTCATGTGGACGTTAAAGGAGATGCTGTTCTCTGTCAAATGTTTTCTGACTCTGCTGTGACCTCTGACCTCTGACCTGATGCTCATATGTGAGGACTCAGGGTCCAGGTCTAAGATAAGAATGTGTTAAAGCTGAAACAGATCAGTGGACCCTCAGACCTAAACTCAGACTGAGCTCTATGAGTCATTTATCTGCACCTTGTATGTTCGTCCACCGAGGGTCACTCAGTGCTGTTCTGATACTGACGTTCACTTACTGAGGCTCACAAACATGTCCTCTTTTAAAATATATCCCTCGTTCCATGTAGTCATCACTCTTCATGGACATACAGCTGGGTCCAGGTCCAGGTCCATGTCCGGGACTCCAAGGAGGGGCTCCCTCCTCTCTGTCCTCACTCTGATCCATTCTGCTGAGTCCACATCAGAACACAAACCATCAGTCCAGACCTGAATCCACGCTGATTCATCCTTTACATGATAAACAGCAGCTGAATCTACTTCTATTCTGAAAGGTTTCACAGGAAGTGTTAATGTCCTGTTGTGTCGGACTTTTCTCTGCAGATGACGACTGAGGAAGGTCATGAACATGTTGAAGTTGGTTTATTTGACCTAAACAGCAGCTCTTTATCACCTGATCAGATTCTATTTCATCAATAACTGACAAAACTGAATGTGAAAGGTTAAAGGTCAACAGTTATCAGAGATCAATAAAAACAACATCATGAACCCAGACTGACTTTAAACATCACAAACATGTGTAAAGTGTTTCCAGATCAGTTTATTGTCACAGACTCAGATCAAACCATCCTGATTGGATTCAAAGAGTCACAGATAAAACTCACCTGTGGTCCAGCGGTTCTGAGATAAACCGGACTCAGGGTTTTGGACCAAGACCTGCATCCCACATCTCATATGGCAGTGGTTCTCAAATCCAGTCCTCATGGCCCAGTGTCCTGCATGTTTTAGATATTTCCCTCTTCCATCACACCTGGGTCAGTTAATGATGAGCTCTTCATCAGGCTCTGCAGAAGCCTGATAATGATATACTGGCTTCCAGGTGTGAAGAGAGAAATATCTAAAACATGCACCGGGCCACGAGGACTGGATTTGAGAACCACTGTCATATGGTGTGTGTTTAATGTAGATGTGACTCAATGAAGGTGTTTGTGGCGTGAGTGTGAGTTGAAGTGTCATGGCTGATACGTGTGTGTGTGTGTGTGTTAGTTCTGCTGTAGTTCTACTGTCAGACCACTAGATGGCCTCCTGGAGCTGATAATGGGACCTAAAGGGAAGGACAAGCACAGCTGAATCTCAAAGTCTCAGAAGAAAATCCATCAGAAATGTTGAAGGTGAACTGGTTTAGTCTACTGGTTTACAGTCTGACCAACACCATGTGATGATGGTTTCTCAGATTTCCATTAAAACCTGAAGGACTAAACCAGCCCAGACCAGAGGTCACATGACCAGAGGAGGCGGTTGAATCACCTATAAATCAGAAACAGCAGGTTGTGATTCTGAACTGTGTTCACTGCTCATGTTCTCCAGTGGAAACCTGGACAGAGCCTTTAATGACACTAGTGTTCTGTAGGTTTAAGTGTCTGGACTCAAACATGAACATGTGGTTTATTTGGACATAACAGCTGATTGGTTTAGATTTGATGACAGTGATGTCAAAGGTCAGTGTGTCTGATCATCCAATAGGAGTTCTCATATTTGTGAAATAACTCTAGTCTTTAGAGGAACAGGAACCCAGCACCAGGACACAGTCTGTAAAATACCAGAGTTCCCTCAGTCTGCAGGAGGAGTGGACCTGTGAAAAGGATCCATAAAGGGTTTAACATGTCTGAGAGGAAGACCTGAATCCCAGACCTGAACCCTCTGAGAAGGCTGTGACTGTTGGACTGGGTTCAGGATGACCTTTGACCCCGAGTCAGTCCACCAACAGTGTGTTGTTTGGTATCAGTCGACTGTGCTTTGAGAGTCCACTTCAGCAACATGTGGTAGAAAATCCATGCTGTGTGTTGAACATGTGTTTGATGTGTTCTGTTCAGGTTCTACTGCACAAGGTTCTGCTCTGTCAGTGTCATTTCAACAACAAACATTTGAGTTTGTGACAGACTCACTGTGTTAATGACGCTGTAATGGAAATGTCCCCAGTGGTCCAGTGAAACTCACTCCTGTTCTGGACGACTTCAGCTCACATGATTGTCCCAGTCAGACATCAGAGGGGATTTCCTGAATCTGCAAAGACAAATGGAGCCGATGGAACATGGTTGAGTGGTTGAACTCCAACCAAAACCAGTTTGAACCAGTGGCTCCAGGCACAACAAACCCCGCCTCTCACACATGTTGTAGCTTATTTTGGCATCGATCCAGCTGATGTCATCATGTCTATGCATGTGCTGATGTCAGTATATCAACTGCCTCTAAATATGTGCCAAGTTTGAAGTAAATTGAAACAAAATTGATGTTTTTATAGACATGTGAAATGTTGCCCATTATAGTGTAGCAGGAAGTAGAAAGTAACAGTGACATCACTGGTAAGGAGGGGGAAGGGAAACTTATAAATGAGACACACCTGAGAGCTGTGTGTGGAGGGAAACTCAAACAAAGGAGAAGTGAGATTGACAAGGAAAGAAGGAAAAAAACAAAACAAAAAAGAAAACTTTAATGTGACTGAAGAATCTAAAAATGGACCAGTGTGGACCCAGGAGTCTTTAGAAGAGCATCTGAATCCCTGGAGCAGGCAGACCTGTTCTGCTCGGACTCAGCGGTTACTCTCTCTCGGAGGACACCTATGGACAGATAAGTTCCCCTTTTTTCCCAAAACTCTCCTGGCTTCTCCCGTCTGGCCTGAAGATACCCCTGTTCTCTCTCTCCCCCTACTCAACACACATACGCCCCTAACGTCCAACCTGCCCTGAACTGGACCCCATTCATCTTTACCCCTTCTCACACACACACCCCCATGAACTGAACTGAACTGAACTGATCTCCATACTCACCATCATCCCCTGGAAAGAACTGAAGGACCCTGAAGATCTACATACATACACCCCTGCTCTCTGCATACATACACTCCTACACACTCATCCTCCCTCTCTACCTACATGAGTAAAAAAAAAGAAAAAGCTATTGTGTTCTGAGACTGACTACCTAAGTTTAATTTAATGTCTGTTTAATTTACTGTTTATTTCCTGATTTAAGACTTGTTTGAGTTGACGAATAATTAGAAATGTTATGATGATGTAGGTGATTTTGAACTGCCGATTTAAAATTGAGAAAATTAAGAAACCTTAATTTTATGCTGCTATCTGATGTCTTTTGTAGCAATGAAGTGAGCAGCTGTTTTTTTTTTTTTTTTTTGGTTTCTTTCACATTTAAGTTAAATATGTAAGAAATTTGACATGTGGAAGGTAATTTAACCCTTCTCCTGTCTGGCGCCCAACATTTTATTTTTTGTTTATGTTTGAGACTTCTACGCTACAATAGGTAAATGGGAAGAAAAAAGATTTAAAAAATTGAAACAGAAACAGTTGCATATCAGAAGATGCTGGGGAAACTGAGCAGAACAAGTGACACAATGATCAAACACTGGGGTGGTTTCAGTAAATATATACAGGGGTTGGACAAAATAATGGAAACACCTTCTATGATGCCACAATATTAGGTGTTTCCATTATTTTGTCCAACCCCTGTATCTGGGGAATTTGACCCAAACTTGTACAGATTAATCCCCTTCAGGGGGCGGGGTAACCAGTAATAAATGACACTAAACTGGTGAAAGTTTATGGAGAACGAATCAAATACCACAAAGATGGGACAGAAACAAGAGAAAGAATAGAAAACTGACCTGTGGAAGGCTGATGGAAGAGTCTAAATGTTGGTGTGTCTCAGGTGAACTCTGTCCTGGAATGGAAGAGAACCTCACCTGGTCCCACAGGTTACACCAGCGCCAGTGGGAGGAGCTTAGTTGGAATGTCTGTCAGGTTTGTTCTTATTTAACCCTTTTAATCTCAGTCTCAGTAGACGTTCTGGAACGTCAGCAGACATAGATGCATAACAAACAGAGGATAGAGATACTGTTTCTGTCTCACCTTGTTTAATGTCAGGTATTTAAAAAGAGGTAATAAATAAATAAATAAATAAATAAATAAATAAATAAATAGTTTAAAGATTAAAGTATAAGAGGATCTAAAGCAGGGGTCTAAAACATGTGGCCCCGGGGCCAAATGCGGTACGCTAAAGGTTCCAATCTGGCCCATGGGATGAATTTGCAAAGTGCAAAAATTCCACAGTCTTGAATAGAATTAAGCAAAAAAATAAATAAATTAGCTTGATGTAAGGGAAAAAAATCTTGAATTAAGCCAAAAAAAACTTCAATTAAATAAAAAAATCTTGAATTAAACCAAAAAAAAATTCTCAAATTTAGCAAAAAATCTTGAATTAACAACTTCAATTTTTTTTTCTTTTTCAGTAGAAAAAAATAACTCTTATGAAAATATTTACAAACTATCCTGTAACAATTAAATGTGAATAACCTGAACTAATATGAACAACCTGAAATATCTAAAGAAAATTAAGCATGAGTTTAACAGCTTTCTGCCTGTTACTTAGTGTTTAGGGTCTTTGTAGATCTGATCCATAATGCACATGGACAAATGATAAGTTGAGGCATAATATTGTTAAAATTGCACTCATTTTTCTTAATAAATCTCAGTTTTTTCAGGTTATTCACATAGTTTATAAAAGTATTTTCATAATTTAATGGTGTGGGGTTTTTTTGCACTAAAACAAAGACAAAAATTTGGAGTTGTCATTATTTATACGTTATTATGTCATTATTTTACTGGTCTGGCCCACGAGAGATCAAATCAGGCTGAATGTGGCCCCTGAAAGAAAATGAGTTTGAGAGCTCTGATCTAAAGTGTCCATGTCAGTGTGTTTACAATCGCAGCAGTAGTACAGTCCAGTCATGATTCTGACGTGAATGTTAGAAGAATCCTTAAGTTCTGATGGTTTAAACATTTTTACAGTCGACTATATTAATATAACCTGAGGTTCAATTCACTTGGGAAATAAATATGTGGTTTTCCAGTTTTACAGCTGTGTGAACTTGGACTACAGTAAAGTATGTGTCATATCATGTTGAATTATAAATGACTGGACACAGCCTTCACTGTACTTAGTGTAACTGGACACTTTGTAATGTGGGACACTCCCTGTTTCCTCGTCATAACAGTAAGTCACTGAGGGTCAGATTAAGTGTCACATAGATGTGAGTGTGTTTTTACTGTAAGTGGGAGAAAAACAGTGACAGGATTGTGTAACATTTTTGGGAAGTGAAACATGATTAATAAGACTTGATTCCATCCTGCTAAAGAACAGACTTGTAAAATACCAAACCTGGAAAAGTAGTTAAACACAGCTTTATAGCTGACTTTTTACAGTATTTTTTTTTTTTTTTATCCCCTGAGAACTGATAAAAACCTTATTACATCAGTGGACATGAGGACTTCCCTTTTCTGGGGCTTTTAGACCACTGAGAATACTGCACTAATAAATACTGTCAGCTCTGTGGTGAGTTTAGACCATTTACTGGACTTTGCATTTGACAGGATAAAACGTCACTGGAATATTGAATTCTAAAAGTGACCTCCTTACTTCTTACGGTACATCCTCTTGTATGTTGTCTTACTAATAATTTCCAAGAATGACAATATGCCATTTAATGAAAATATCCTTTCAATACTGTGAACGTGGAGGTGTAGCTTTATAAATGCATTCATGGTATAGATTTGGGAGTAGAGACACAGGATTGTCTATATTTGCATTTACCCCCAATAGAAACATCCAAACATGTCTTTGACTTGTGCTCAAACTATCCAGATCTATATCTACTTTGGATCTGAATTATGAGCTCATACAAACACTGAATCTTTAGTGATAAATCCACCACAGATGCTTTTACCAAGACCTCAGTCTGTAATGGATTTGATCAGGGTTTCCATCAGTTCTGCCTATTCTAGTATTCAGTCAACTCCAATATTCCTGAAAATCCTCCTGAAACACAGACATGAATTTAGACCAATCATGAATGAGTGAAAATGTAAGGAATGTCTGAAAGCTACAGGATAAAATATTAAATACACATCTATTAAATATACATATACTACTAAAGTACGGCAAAAACTACTGAGATATACAAAAAGCTAACTCTGTACTACAGATGAGAAATATATACAATAAATAAGGATATGTACAGGTTATTTGGGATATATACAGGTAATATAGGATATATACAGGCAGTATTGGATATTTATAGGTAAGGTAGGATATATACGGGATATAGGATATACACAGGTAATATTGTCACATCCCTGTTTGTTCTGCTCTCGTTTTTCTCATCTCTCTCTTTCTTTCTTTCACTCTCTCAGCCACACCTCCTCATCAGTAAATCACCCTCACCTGTGAGCACAGCGGGTCTCATTAGGCAGGGTGTATATTTTCACCTCTCTGTCCTCTGGTCTTTGCCAGATTGCATCTACCTCATGTGTTACTCTCCAGCATTTTCTTCTGCATGTTCCTCTGATCCTGTTTGTTCCTGACCTGCCCCACCTGCTGCCTGGATCCCTACCTGCCTGCTTGTCCGACTACGTCTGCCTGTCTGCTTCCCTGGTGATTCACTTACCTTCGTCTGACCACGTCTCTGCCTGAACCCCAGATGACTGACCTGCCTTCTGTCCTGACCACATCTCCTGCCTTCCTCCCTCTGGTCCCGTTTGGATATCCTGGTTCTCGACCCCCCCCACCTGTACCTGATTCACCTGCTGTCTGTCCCTTGTCTGTTGCTTGTCTGCCAGAGAATTAAGACTGTTCACCTTGAGCACCTGAAACTGCACTTGGGTCCTCTGTTGTACTTGTTACAAATATAGGATATGTACAGGTAAATATAGGATGTATACAGGTAAGAACAGGTGTGTCTAATCAGCGGTCACAACAAGAAGTAGCAGACACACCTCGATTAATCAGTGTGTCCAATGATGAAAGACAGGAAATAAAGGACCCACCTGAAGTCCAGGAAATAATGGGGCTGTGCACAGAGTCCCTTAACCCTCCTGTAGTCTTCTGGCAGAAATGACCCATAGCTCTGTATATTCCTGCACACACACACACACACACACACACACACACACACTCACACTCACACTCACACTCACACTCACACTCACACACACACACACTCACACTCTCTCTGTCCTCGTCAGGTTGAATGGACCGTGTGTTGAACTGGTAACTTCACCATCAGTAAAAGTACAGAGAAAATCAAGTCTTTAGATTCAAAAGGGGGAAGTGAATCTCAGCTGCTTGGTGACAATGCCTTGATTTAATGTTAAGACACAGAAACGGATGTTTAAAAAGAGGAAGTGTTGACATTTCTGCACATGACCCACTTCTGAGCCTCAGGTGGTTGTGGACCAGCTGAACCACTGTAAGGGGGGGATTGGACTCGCTGTCCCACATCCATCAGAAGTAAGTAAGTAAAGTTTATTTATATGGAACTTTTCACAGAAAGAATTCACAAAGTGCTTTTGAGTCAAATCAGAAGTAGGATCCACAGACAAACACAGACACACAGCTGTGTCCACAGACATAAAAACTAAAGAACATGGTCTGAAAACCCACAGCTCATTCAAAGCCTGTGGAAGCAATAAGGTGTGCAGCTGCAGCTGGAAAAGACTGAACAGAATTTAAAGGGAGAAGTGATTGGAAATGTCATCCATAGTCTGGGGCACTGCTTACAGGCTCCGCCCCCTCTAGTGTTGAGGTGGGTGTGGGGATGACCAGCTTGTACTGACGCCATGATCTAAGAGCATGTGAAGCGTTCTACAATCTGACCAACTGGGACATGTCAACCCAACATGACTGCAGACTTAGCTGACAGTGGGAGTGGGGGCAGGGGGTGGGGCATGTGTTTCTACAACACAAATCAGTTCAAATCCTCAAACCAGAGCTGAACATCAAAGCAACAGGACCTGCCAAAATATACACACCACTTTTAATTGGCATTAATTGGTGTGTTATCTGTTCCATTCTAAGCTTTCCACATGTATGTTCACGGTGCGTCAAACACCACGCACTGAGGGTTAGGGTTGTGTGAACCACAGATCTTGGCGTAAATTGACACACCATCAAATGGCCTTGAATAACACGCAAAAGGACAAAAATGCATACGTACAGCAGCCAGATGCCATTAGAACTGGTGTGACATACAAGGCAATTTCATGAGATCAGTGTGGATCAGAGCTGGACTACAGTAGGTCTGTAAACAGCTGGAAATGAAAGGAATACGACACTAAATTAAAATATGGACTGAGTCCATTTCAGTGGAACATGTAATAGACAGATCCAGATGTGCTTTGAATGAACAGCACAGACTCAACAGTTTGAGCATCATGTGACCAAAACACCCCAAACTGTGGTGTTTGACAGACACACTGTCCTGGTTTTGTGTTCCTCTGAACAGCTGAGTTATTTCACAGATATGAGGGCTCCTATTGGAGGATCCAACCCACTGACCTTTGCCCTCTGATGTCACCCTCAGGCGTCAAATCTAAACCAATCAGCTGTTGAGTCCAAATAAACCACATGTTCATGTTTGAGTGCAGACACTTAAACCTACAGAACATTAGTGTCATTAAAGGTTCGAGGCAGGTTTCCAGTGGTCTGGGCATGTGCTAACCCATCCAAACATTAGCTGTTCAAATGGGCATACTGTTCCAGCTACATAACCTTAAGTAACTTATAAAACGAATTTGGTAGGTATTTATTCGGACTTCGATGATTTATTTAAATGATATATTTGTGGTTAAAATGTGCCAAAATAAGCCCGGTCACAGATCCAAATAAGAACATCAGTGTTTTTGTACTTACACAAATGGTTAAAATGTCCTGTTTCAGACAAAACTTCACATTAAACACAATTAAATATGTGAACTAATATGTGTTTCTATGACACCAGCTAGTGTTGGAGCAAAATGACCCATAATTCAAATTTCATTAGGGGAAAAAGAAAGTAACGGATCCAACCAGACTGTAGTCTCAAAAGCACCGACTATTTAGTTTGATGAAAACGAACACATAAGTTTCCAACTACAGCTGTATTATATACAACATATGGAATATAAGGAACAAGTACTTGTCCATTATTAAATGGAGTACCTGGATGTTCTTCTTTTATCAGACATTGTTAACTAAAGATGACAGTTTGTGCATTCTGCTGGAACTGAAACCTCACTGATCAGATCCTCAGGAGGGAACCCAAAGGAGGTTTTCTACCAGGACTTTGAGTTTCATTGCACTTGGACTTTCCATATTCATAAACTTCCTCTAATCCAGGGGTTCTCACAGTGGGGTACCCGTACCCCCAGGGGTACTTGGAAGAAGCCCAGGGGGTACTGGAAATATTTTAGGAAAAATCCATTAAATAAGTCATCATATACTGAATACAAAATAAATAAATAAATAGAATTAATGCAGAAATATAAAAAACAATAAACACATTCATATAATAGTTTTATTGTCAATCATCTTGTTGAAGCTTTGGAAACATTTGAAGAACATTTATATTTTATAATATTCAAAATGAGTTCACTTGAGTAGATAAGGAATTATTTTATGTTTATGAAAGTTTCATTTGTTAATTTCCAATTTTTAAAAAATTTCTTATCAATGACAGAGGGCACTTTTCAGTTTAGATTTGACACTAAAAAAAAAATAAAAAATAAATAAATAAATATATATATATATATATATATATATATATATATATATATATATATATATATATATATATATATATATATATATATATATATATATATATATATTTTTTTTTTTTTTTTTTTTTTTTTTTTAAGTAGCTAATATGCATCTAGTTTAGTTTTTTTTTTCAGGACATTTTAAGAAAAATGGATAATAAAATTCTAGATAATTCACTTGAACCAAAACTTCTGTTGGACATGTGCCCAATGTTTTTGTTACATATAGGTAAGAAATCCTAAAAAGGGAGTAATGTGACTAATTCTGTCACACCCTGTTCGTCATCAGTACATAAGTTAGTGTTCATTCATATTTGTGAACACTTGGTTAGTTAAAATGCTATGGAACCATGTGCTCAGGATGGTTTGGTCCAATATTCAGTACAAGTACGATAGTTGTCAGTAATGGATCAAAGAAAAACCCATGCAAAGTTCACATAGTTATCTATAATTTGGTACCTTAAAATAGGTATAAATATATTTACTTTCTGTAATTTTTATTATTCAGTTCCAATTAAAACCATAAAAAAAATAAAAACACTAATATCATGGTAATGGATCAAATGTCTAAAATCTCCAGGCCCCAAACTTTACATCAATAAAAATTAGTTTTTGGAAAAGGTCGTTTAAAAATCTGACCACAGTATGTTAGATACACAGAATAAAAAGAAAAATATGGAAAAAAAAACTTCATATATTACATTTGTCAAATCTTTACTGTATTTCAAAACAATGAGTAAATTGTTATTCCCAGATGTGCTTTCAGATCAGAACTTCCCGTCTTCATAATGATGGAACTGTTTTATCAACAGGAATTTTGCAAAACCAAAAACTAGACAAAATTTGCTCAAAATCAGCTCTAATAGGGTATTAGGGCACAAACAGAATGTTTGACCACACATGTATACCTCCACTGAACCAGTGAACACAGTTCAGAATCACAACCTGCTGGTTTGGATTTATAGGGGATTCAATGACCTCTGGTCATGTGACCTCTGCTCTGGACTGGTTTAGTCCTTCAGGTTTAAATGGAAATCTGAGAAACCATCTTCACATGGTCATCAGTTATCATCACCAACATATTTTCTTCCTAGACTTTGAGAATCAGCTGTGCTTGTCCTTCCCTTCAGGTCCCATCATCAGCTGCAGGAGGCCATCTAGTGGTCTGACAGTAGAACTACAGCAGAACCAACACGCACAGATCTGCCATTACACTTCAACTCACACTCGTGCGACAAACAGCACCCACAAACACCTTCATCAAGTCCCATCTACATTAAACACACACCATATGAGATGTGGGACGCAGGTCTTGGTCCAAAACCCTGAGTCTGGTTTATCTGTGACCCGCTGGTCCACATCTGACTCTTCTCCATCATAGAACCATGTCTCAAACTCTGCTGTTTTCAGTGTTTGTTGTGTGACTGATGTGGATTCAGCAGAATGGATCAGTGTGAGGACAGAGAGGAGGGAGCCCCACCGCCAAAGACCGCCAAAAGGAATCCCTCAGGACCTGGACCTGGACTCAACAGACCTCCCAAAGCTCAGAGGTGAGACCACCATCTGGATCTGTCCACCACTGTTCTCCATGTCAGAGCTCAGCACTAAAACCACTGACATCACTATTCACAGACCTGGACCTGGACCTGGATCCAGTTGTGTGTCCTTCAGGAGTGAATGGTCCAAGGGGTACCCACCAGATTTTTCCACAGAGACGTAAGTTTGATGTAAATGTCTGATGTGTCGACTGTTTATTAAATCTATATTAAACATTGACTTTGGTTTAAAGTTTAGAACGTGTTCATTTTCAGCTGATTCTTCACATCATTGAGTCTGTTTCCATGACCATAAAAATCCAATAACTATTAGTAATCAGATCATTGGAAGAACCAGACCTGATGCCTTTACATGCACTTAAATGTGAAAATCCTAAACCCTGGTTAGCTGCTCCAGTCTATTATGGGATGTCTTTGGGAGTTCGTCCGTACATAGTGATGATATAATCCAACTTCCTGTTATTGTCTCCAACTCCCGTTTGACTAGGTAACTTCTGTTTTGTATGATTGTAAAAGTTTGTGCACATGTGCAGATGGAACAGAACTAAATCCATCCCATGAACCTGTAAACATGCATGAAGACATGGGAGGACTGGAGACAAATCCAGCTGTGTTCATCTGATTGATTGTAATCAGATTACTTCTGTGATCTGATCAAACACATCAGATTAGACTGTTTACATGGTCACTGTAAGAATCTGACAACTCCACAAATCAACTCACCATTGGGCGTCTCCATGGTTACTGCCCATTCTGATTTCTGATTGGCTGACAGGTGTCCCTTTGTTTAGTCTTCTAGTGACCGTTCAGTATTTACTTCTTCAGTGTCTGAAATGACATTTCTATTAGAGCCCGATATGGGAGTTTTGGGCCTGATGCCCCAAAGCCACGTGGTACATAGAGTTCATATAACAATCACAATAGTTCCTTCAAACAATGCTCATCCCTAATTTTCTTTTTTTTTCGTCCCATAATTCACCTCCACCCCCACCCTTCCAAGAACACACAGGACACCAACCTACAGAGAAAATAAGAAAATAAATAAATAAATAAAATTAGATTAATGTAAAACGTGTCACTGTTATAGTCATGCGGTATACATTATGATTTACATGGACAAATAATTTAAGTACAAATAGTTGTTTTTAAACTTTTAGGGTACACATGTGTAACAGGCAGAGGAGTGAGGCAGCAGGCAGGCAGGGCTGTGATGCTGTTAGTTATAAGGGGGTAGTCAGCCACTGATGTCGGCCTGTTCCTCTACTTACCTCATCAACATGACAAGCACAGCAGCACCTGTCTGCCACAAGCCTAAATGCCTAGGTCAGGGGTCGGCAACCTTTAACACTCAAAGAGCCATTTCGACCCGGTTTCCACGGAAAAGACAACACTGGGAGCCGCAAACACTTTTTGACATCTGAAATGAAGATGTTAGCCTATATATACCGTAAATTCCGGACTATAAGCCGCTACTTTTTTCCCACACTTTAAACACTGCGGCTTATACTCCGACGCGGCTTATACAACGATTTTACCGGTACTACGGCTTGGTGCCACGGCGCACCTCGGTGGTGCCGCGGCGCACCTCGGTGCCAACGCTAGGTGCCGTTGCACCGCCGTACCATGGCTCTGTGCCAGGTGCTGTGGCACCGTGGTGGTGCCTCGGCTCGGGGTGCCGGTGGTGCCGCGGCACCGGTGGCACCCAGTTGTGGCACCGCGGTGCCATGGCACCTGACACCGAGCCCTGGTACCGCGGTTCCACGGCACCTGGCACTGAGCCGTAGTACTGCAGTGCCACGGCACCTAGCGTTGGCCCCGAGGTGCTGCGGCACCTTGGTCGTGCCATGCCACCTGGCATCATTAAATGTTCTATTTTCTTCAGATATTTTTCTTTTCTTAGATTTCTCCATACTTGGCCTACCTGGGGTTGAAAGTCTCGATAAATGTATGGCGTTTTGACGGGCTGTCGGAGAGTGTGACGCATATTTTGAGCGACGAAAAATAATTTTATTTATATATATATATATATATATATATATATATATATATAATTTTATTTTAATATTTCGAGATCACAATAATCTTACAATTTAATTTACAACAACAATTAAACAAACGAACAAACACAAATAAAGTACTTTGTTCAGATATTGTGCAGTTTTGGTGTCGCAGGGCATTCCGCGCATGCCGGCTGCCAGCTGCCAGCTGACATGTCAAGTGCTGTCAAACATCTCTGAAGAAGGCGAATGCTGATCACCGAAATTGCACAAGGTCTGAAGAAAGAAGTTAAAAACTTTGACTTAATAAGAAGACATGATACACGTTTTTGAGACAAATAACATACACTTCAATCGGACACTTATAATTTATTTTCCCAAGCCACGCAGAGCCGCAACATAAGGATGAAAGAGCCGCATGCGGCTCCGGAGCCGCGGGTTGCCGACCCCTGGTCTAGTTGATGTTGGTCTGGTCAGTGTTGGTCTGGTTAGTGTTGGTCTTGTCGGTGTTGGCCTGGTCAGTGTTAGTCTTTTTGGTGTTGGTCTGGTCAGTGTTGGTCTGATCAGTGTTGGTCTGGTTAATGTTGGTCTTGTTGTTGTCGGTCTGGTCAGTGTTGGTCTTTTTTGTGTTGGTCCGGTCAGTGTTGGTCTGATCAGTGTTGGTCTGGTTAATGTTGGTCTTGTTGTTGTCGGTCTGGTCAGTGTTGGTCTTTTTTGTGTTGGTCTGGTCAGTGTTGGTCTTTTTGGTGGTGGTCTGGTCAGTGTTGGTCTAGTCGGTGTTGGTCTGGTCGGTGTTGGTCTAGTCGATATTGGTCTGGTCAGTGTTGGTCTGGTTAGTGTTGGTCTTGTCGGTGTTGGTCTGGTCAGTGTTAGTCTTTTTGGTGTTGGTCTGGTCAGTGTTGGTCTGGTTAATGTTGGTCTTGTTGTTGTTGGTCTGGTCGGTGTTGGTCTTTTTGGTGTTGGTCTGGTCAGTGTTAGTCTTTTTGGTGTTGGTCTGGTCAGTGTTAGTCTTTTTGGTGTTGGTCTGGTCAGTGTTGGTCTGGTTAGTGTTGGTCTTGTCGGTGTTGGTCTGGTCAGTGTTAGTCTTTTTGGTGTTGGTCTGGTCGGTGTTGGTCTTTTTGGTGTTGGTCTGGTGAAACAATTCCTCAAGTAATTCGAGTACCTCGATTACAAAAAATGATCGAGGAATTTTCTCTGCCTCGAAGACTTGCTTATGTACGTAAATGTAAAGCTCAAAGCATGGAATTTTGCATGGACTACTAAATGTGGCACAACGCGCTTACATCACTCACGCGAAGGAAGATTATGGAGGATGCGGGAGTGTTTGGATGAAGCAGCAGGAAGATGGAAGAGTCAAGTGAAAATAATAATGATGACGAAAGACAAAAAAAACAATAAAAAAAAGACAGAAAATGTCGAAAGTGTGGAAGCATTTCAGACTGAACAGCAAGGTGAATACCGTGACATATATCCGTTGTACCACAGCCCTTCCATTACCACAACAGCCCATCTCTGATGGAGCATTTTCTCATAAGACACCCAGAATGGAGTGGAGGACCCAAGATAAAATAAAATTAACGTAGCGCAAATCCATGAGATTAACATCAATAAACCTTACTAACATAACGTTAGCCCCGCGGAGGGCTAGGTTTGTGTTCATTATGGCTACTGTCGAATGTGTGGCTAGTTTATTATGATTGTGACAAGCATAGCTTTAGGCACCGAGCCGTGGACCCATGATTTGCATGGTGAATTTCCCAAAAGCACAGCCCAAATGGTGCACGGCTTGGTGAAAGTTTTCTCTTACCTTGTCATGACTTAATTTTGGCAAAATTCAACTACTTTTTGCTGAAATGACGCAAATCATCAGTTAACTGGATGTGTGTTTGTGTATGTGTGTGTGTGTGGGGGGGGTTATAGGTTATGAGACAGACAGATAAGGTGGGGGGGCCATTGACTTGATTCTCCTGAATGCAGCAGAAATGTGTCAAACTGTTCATGCATGGACTCGTTCACAGTTCCCGTTCAAATGTTCTTGCCTCTTTTATGCCACAACACATTCATGTTTTGTCTAAACTGTAAATTCTGAAATTTACAGCTGCCAGAGTTTAGTTGCACATCAAAAAGGCAATGTTTATGCTTTTTTTTTTTTTAAAAGATGTATTTATTCGTTACATTTTTGATACTTATAAGAAAAACGAAGTTGAAAGTAATTAAATTTTATTTATTTTTATTTGTATTTGCAATTGCCTCTCTGAAAATGTTTCTAGTCAAGAAAATATATTTTGTTGCATATGCACAATATGAATGTAAGAAATAAGACTGTTAATTATCAAAAAAAAAAACCAATTGGTCCTTCATTATTAAGTGAAATACGTTATTTCCTTTTGTGTATTTATAATTGCTCTTTAACCAAGCAAAAATAAGTTTTAGCTGATTACTCGATTAATTGAAGGAAATTTCTGTAGAATACTCGAATACTAAAATATTCGATAGCTGCAGTCCTACTCACATTGACTACATACGGTACTTTAAAATACTCACATCTTTATGTATACCGTCAAGTAAATCTATACCCATTTACATTGCATTCTTTAATGGAATTTTGATTTTAACATGAGAGTGTGACAAGGGATGAGAATAAATGATTGGATAAACAGCTTGTGCATTCGTATCCTTTTTATCAGAGCACAGCTGGAAAACAGCAAGAGAAGGATCCATCTACTTCCACAGCAGCAGCAGCAGGTCAAAGGTCAAAGGGACATTTGGAATAAATGTCAGGTTAAGTCTTCATGTACAACTGAAATCTGTCCAAAACTGAACTGCTGGTCTTCCCAGCTAAGCCAGCCATACAGCATGACATCTCCATCAGTATTGACTCCTTATCTCTGGCTCCTACCAATGTAGCACGAAACTTGGGAGACATGATTGATAATCAGTTGACCTTCACAGATCATGTTGCCTCTGTCACCCGATCATGTTGTTTCTCTCAGTTCAACCTAAGAAAGATCAGGCCATACCTAACCCAACAGGCCACCCAGCTCCTGGTGCAGACTATGGTTATCTCCCGCCTTGACTACTGCAATGCTGTTCTAAGAGGCCTCCCAGCTTGTGTTGTCAAACCACTACAGATGGTCCAGAATGCAGCAGCGCGTCTGGTCTTCAATCAGCCTAAAAGGGCACATGTCACCCTGTTACTAATTGAGTTACACTGGTTACCCATAGCTGCCAGCATCAAATTCAAATCCTTAATCCTAGCCTACAAAATTCTCAACGGGTCTGCTCCAGGGCCGGACTTAGACTCATTTTCAGCCCTGGGGTTTCATACCTCAGACCGGCCCACTTTAGATCACGACCAATTATTATTAAAATCATGGAATTATAGCCTTACATGTTAGGTCTACACACTGTTCTGCAAAGCCTTGTAATTCAGTGTATTTTCTAAAATATTTCCAATTCAGCGCAAGTAAAGGTTGCTTTACAATGTGGATTTATTTCAACAGTGAGTGCACATTGACATCTCCAACAATATTATTCCTCACAACACAACAATAACAGAATCTATATTTTTGTTCTTATAAGTGTTAACATTTTTCAAACCTTTAAAATGTTTGAAATGAAATAAAAGAATATATAAAAATATTAAATAAAAAAATAATTTGCTGCACTTTCTAATAACTATCATTTTTGTATCCTCTACAACAAAAGATTTCCATCACAACTTACTTGCGGTTTGTTCCATCTTTGCTATTGAAAACTTTTGGTATAATGATATTAGGGGTTTGATGAGGATGATAAGAAAAAAATGTCTGCATATCCTGTGACTGAGGGTGAGCAAAGCAATCAAAGCTAACAACAGACTCATCTTCATCTGTCTCATTTGTGCCTAGTGGTTCAGGGTTGTGCTGCTGAGCTGCTCCTCTGTCATCAGTAGACTCTGCTCTCCCTTTCACACTTCCTCCAGTTTCCCTCGACTCGCCTGCACCTGGATCACAATAAAAAATAATATCTACAGACATTTTGACTTACTTAACCAATTAAGATTAATTAATTAATTAACCAATTAAGACTTTTATCTGGACTCTGAGACAAATGTGTGTTTTTTGTCGGTGGATGAAAATAATCCTAAATGTGTTGTTTGACGTGTCCACATGAGTTAGTTTGTCCTGTGTGTGGTTGTGAACTCCTGTTTGCTGAATCATCCAGAACTTTGCCGACTGCTCTGAGCTGATGGAATATGTGAGTGTCCAACTGGTGCTGAGTAGAGTTGTGTTGGTGTTTAGTGTTGATCAGGGACTGGAACCCCAGGCATATATGATGGTGTTGTGGAGCTGATGGGACATGTAGACTCGTCCTCTGATGCTCTTCAGATGGGACTGTCCTTCAGCGACGGGTTGAAGGTCCATCCTGTCCAAGTCTGGCAGATCCACTGTGTGTCCACCAGTCCAAGCAGGTCAGTGTCAGGGTTTCTCACACCACACTTGGTCCTTCTTCCAAAATAATGTCTTCAAATGCATCAGCTGTGGAGAACCACCGTCTCCATGGTGACAACACAATCGCAGCCACAAGTGTCAAAACCAAGAGTAGAACTGATCCAATGAAGTGACAAAACAGCATTAAAGAGTCCAGCCTCCTTGGTTCCAATAATGTGAACTGTGTCATGGATTTGATTTGTTTTGATTCTGGACAGTAAATCCACCCTGGAACTGACTGTTGTCTGGACATAGAACTGAATTAGTAAAGTTTTTATTCATGTTGTTGATAAAATGACCTTTTGCTGTCGCCGTCTCTGGATCAGATGATTGTGATTCCTGTGTTGAAGTATACAGGGTGGGGAAGTAAAATTTACAAGGAACATTTAGTTGTTTTTTCTCAGCAGGCACTACGTCAATTGTTTTGAAACCAAACATATTGATGTCATACTCATACCTAACACTATTATCCATACCTTTTCAGAAACTTTTGCCCATATGAGTAATCAGGAAAGCAAACGTCAAAGAGTGTGTGATTTGCTGAATGCACTCGTCACACCAAAGGAGATTTCAAAAATAGTTGGAGTGTCCATAAAGACTGTTTATAATGGAAAGAAGAGAATGACTATGAGCAAAACTATTACGAGAAAGTCTGGAATATACTATTAAAGAAGAATGGGAGAAGTTGTCACCCGAATATTTGAAGAACACTTGTGCAAGTTTCAGGAAGCGTGTGAAGGCAGTTATTGAGAAAGAAGGAGGACACATAGAATAAAAACATTTTCTATTTTGTAAATTTTCTTGTGGCAAATAAATTCTCATGACTTTAAATAAACTAATTGGTCATACACTGTCTTTCAATCCCTGTAAGTAAGTAGTTTTTAGAAATAAGTTATTTTAAACATTTAAATTACAACTAATGATGAAAAAGTTCATTTAGATTTTAACTTTTATTAAGATTTTAAGATTTGAACCACAAACTGATGAAAGCTCATCCAAAGTGAGTAAAGTTAAGTATATTTTATTAAGATATTTAAACTAATGAATTCTTACAGTTTTATGTTAAACTTATCTCGTAATCTTTTGTTCTTTCAGATTGTATTAAAAAAGGTTAAGTTATTCTGTAAATAGCTCCACAACAAGTTACTTTAAATTCATGTTACAAAATACTAACCACAATCAAATACATAATAATAAACCACAGTATGCAGTCTACAAATAAAGTCACCTTGTTCTGCCCTCACTATGTGTGAAGCCACCAGAGCGAGGCAGACAGTTAACAACAGAAGGTGAAGAAGAATCAGGAAGAGACCAATTTGTGTTTTCTTTCTTTCCCTTCTTTTATAAAATACAAACAAATACATGTATTACAGTGTGTGCTGAAATATGTTTCCACTGTAAGCACTTCTTAACTTTTACCCATCCTTTTTAAATGCATGAATCAACAACCATACATGAATTAAACAGCTAAATATTCCAGCAATTACAAACCAATGAAATAAGCATGTACAGTAAATAAACCATATGAAATTAACTTAAATATGCAATAAGGGGCACAAGAAATGCAGTAATCTTGTACAGAATGTACACAGTAAAAACTTCTTTCTGAACTGCATTAACATTCCATGTAATCTAATTGACATGAATCAAAAATACTCCAATGCTAATAATATGCACAAGTTTCTCCCGGAGTGCACAAATAATTTACTAGTAAAGGAAACACAGCAACTGCTACCAAATAACATCCGCATTAGCTCCGAACTGAGTACATACAAGCTAGCACTGACACAAAACAGACTGCCACCTGACTCAAATATTAGCAGTGAACAGAACGCTTCTACCACAAAGTGAAAGCTTATTTGTGCTCTGTAAAAGACACTAGCAATCATGCTTCTAAGTTAATGACAAAATAATCATAAAACTAATACTTAGAGACGTATATCTGCCCAGATTTATCGACCACAATGAAAGCTGCACATAACTTCAATGGCGTGGCCAAACAGAATGATAACAGTACATACAGGGCGCCCACAGATGACGCCATTCAACAACTTTAAGAGAAAAACACACCTATGAACACAAAAGTTAACAGAAAGCCGTTCAATTCAGCTAACAATGACATTACAGTTGTAAAAGTCCATTCACAGCAAAGCCTGAGCACGTACCACCTGTCTCTCCAGAGTCTCAGTGAGTCATTCACGCTGATGATTCTTCTCTGATGGTATCCATGCTGTAACAAACTCCTCTTGCTGCTGCTGCCATGGTGTCCTCTAAGCTCCCAGTACCCAACAACATTACAACACAACAGGCAGTATGATGAGAGAGAGCGAGAGAACAGACATATGTTCAGGGGAGAAGCCAGGAGAGTTTGGGTTCTAGGGGAGCCGGCAGGTGTCCTCTGACCTGGAGAGAGAGCAACCATAGTCCGAGCAGGACCAGGTCCGCCTGCTCCAGGGATTCAAATTCTCCTCTCAAGAGTCCTGGGTCCACCCCAGTCCACTTCCAGATTCCTCACTTAAAGTCACATTAAGTCTTTTCCTCCTTTCCTTTCCGTTGTCACTTCTCCTGTCGATCAAACCTCCTTCCAGTCTCTCCTTTGTTTGAGTTTCCTTCCACCACACAGCTCTCAGGTGGGTCTGATTCCTACCCTTCCCTTCCCCCGCCTTACCAGTGATGTCACCTCCTGCTTCCTGCTACAGAGTGGTGCATTAGAACACACTTCTGTACTCTGAAGACAACAAAACACAGCTTTCAGTCTGGTGTTTGTTTTCACATCTGGATCCTGTGAAGCCTGATCTGGAGGCTTTGAAGTCTGATGTTCTTGTCAGAAGAAGTCAGTGCTGCTGATTCAGACACACTGGTTTTCTTTTTCTCATCTGATGCTGAGGTACTGTTTGGTCCAGACGTTGATGATTCACATCTGCACTGATAGGCGAGAGCAGAGGATGACCACAATCTTTTTGAACATTGATAATACTCCAGCTGTTTTGGTGTGTTATGACTGATTGTCTAGAGTCTTACTTTTTGTACAACTGTTCAGTTTTTGTGTTTTGTGGAAATGTTTGACACATTCATGTTTGGTAGATTGAGAACCTGTGATAAGAGATTTTTCACCAAATCTACACTGATTGGGATCCATTATGGGTCCGTTGGTGACACTTGTAAGAGGAATAGGACCAGAATATCTTTGTACACTTTTCACAGGAGTACATCAAATTCTTGTGGTGAACACAGCAGTGAGAATGTAAAGCAGAAGACGATCTGAAAGTCTTCCCACACTGGTCACAGTCATATGGTCTTTCTCCAGTGTGAATGCGTTGGTGCCTTTTTAAGTCACTTGCTGTGGTGAAAGTCTTCCCACACTGGTCACAGTCATAAGGTCATTCTCCCCTGTGGATTCGTTGGTGGATTTTTAAGGGACTTGCTGTGGTGAAAGTCTTCCCACACTGGTCAGTTATAAGGTCTTTCTCCAGTGTGGACACGCTGGTGTTTTTTTAAAATTACTTGCGATGGTAAAAGTCTTCCCACACTGTTCACAGTTATATGGTCTTTCTCCAGTGTGGACGCGTTGGTGGATTTTTAAGTGACCTGCTGAGGTGAAAGTCTTTCCACACTGGTCACAGTCATATGGTCATTCTCCAGTGTGGATGCATTGGTGTTTTTTAAAGACACTTGCTAAGATAAAACTCTTCTCACACTGGTCACAGTCATATGGTCTTTCTCCAGTGTGGATGCATTGGTGGATTTTTAACTGACTTGCTGTGGTGAAAGTCTTCCCACACTGGTCACAGGTGGGTCTTCCCTCCATGTTTGCTAGAATCAGGTGATCTTGGTCTTCCTCCAGATATGATTTTAGGTTTCAGTTCAAATCCAAGTTTAGCTTCTTTCTACATGAAAACACACAGAAACAGAAGAGGTAGTCACTGAAGTGCAATGGAACAGAACAGAACAAACACATCTGTCTGGAAACAGATTAAGCAGATCAATAAAATCAACTAGTTAGGCAATCGATGAAACAAGATTTTCAAGACAACCAATATTTGATGGTTTCTCCTTAAGAGATGTGTATTAGACCAGAAAAAAAAAAAAAAAAAATTACGGAAATATTGAAAGATGTTGAAAATGTCAGGTTCTCTCCAGTGTTGGTACATTCTTTAAATAGTTACAAAATCTCAAAACACAGAAAAAAACTGTTTACTTTGTTCACTGGAACTAACTTAGATGAATGAAATGCATTGTTAGGATCCAAGTGCTGAGAATTGGAAGCAAAGGTCCTATTGTACCTGTAATGTTCTCTATTAGTATTACTATTACTATTATTATTATTATTATTATTATTATTATGTTAAAGCTTTGAAGGAAATTTTGAGGGCCTGAATATGCGTATAAACTCAATATTGTTATTGTACATTTTAAAACTGATGCAGATTCAATAATGTACAAATGAGTTCTGTTGTACTAGCAGTTGTAGTAGTAGTGTATTCACTGTTAATACTTGTATTTGTAGTAGTAGTACATCCACTGTTAATACTTGTATTTGTAGTTGTAGTATATCCACTGTTAATACTTGTATTTGTAGTAGTAGTACATCCACTGTTAATACTTGTATTTGTAGTTGTAGTATATCCACTGTTAATACTTGTATTTGTAGTAGTAGTACATCCACTGTTAATACTTGTATTTGTAGTTGTAGTATATCCACTGTTAATACTTGTATTTGTAGTAGTAGTACATCCACTGTTAATACTTGTATTTGTAGTTGTAGTATATCCACTGTTAATACTTGTATTTGTAGTAGTAGTACATCCACTGTTAATACTTGTATTTGTAGTAGTAGTACATCCACTGTCAATACTTGTATTTGTAGTAGTAGTACATCCACGGCGCATGTTAACATGGGTCTGAAGGAAGGAAAAACTTTACCTAAATAAATAGTAACACTTTTAAATGCAAGTAAAAAGATGTATTGAAAGGATCAAATTTATCGATGTGAACATTCAATAACCAATGCATCGTGATATCATTCCAAATTTTTCATTCACTCACAGCTTCTCTACCAGTGCACTCGGATCGTGCATGCGCGTGTTGGCGTATCGGATAATATTCCCATCCCTAATATCTACTGTTAATACTTGTATTTGTAGTAGTAGTAGTATATCCACTGTTAATACTTGTATTTGTAGTAGTAGTATATCCACTGTCAATACTTGTATTTGTAGTCATAGTATATTCACTGTTATCCACTCTCTATGGTAACAGCTGCAAACTATCACTCCCCCTCAAATCCATCAAGGAGGAGTTTAAGGTCTTGCGAGTGAGAGAGGTGCTGCAGCTCCAGGAATCGGTGGACCCGAAAGTCTCGGGGGCAGGGGTGGCAGTCAAAATGGGTAGGAAATGGAGAGCGGAGGTAACAGTGGATCAGGCAGAATCCCGTTTGTGCCATAGTGTCTTGGTGGGGACTGTAGCCAGAGGAAGGGCAGGGCTAGGACAGGGATTAAAGCAAAAATTTTTCATCTGACTGAAAATTTTCTTCTGGTCAAAATCATTGGCCACTATTAAAAATGATGCAATACAATACTACTATAGCGTACAAGTTTATATAGTAAAATTCGGCAATACTGTAAAACACTGAATGGGAGAGTGTACAGGTGTAGAAGATTAGTAACATGGATAGAAAAAATGTCATGAGTGGTATTGGTGGGGGGTCTGGGGGTCCTCCCCCAGAAAATTTTTAAAGCTTCAGGTCAATTTTGGTGCTCTCTGGTTAATTTTAAAGGGTATGAAAACCTTTGAAGCAAGTGAAAATAAGTAGAAGAAAACCTTACTGCAAAAAATGAGTGAAAAACTTTTTATTTAACAATTTAGGAACTCCTAAAACATAACTCCAACTCCAACAGCACATGAATTTTGGGGAAAATGTCTGTGTAAATGTAACCCTAACCAACTAATCTTTTATTTTTTTCTGCTTTTTGGCACTGAAACCAAAAGTTTCAAGCTTGGTCATTCCGGATGTGCGCCCTCTGTGTTTTTTTCCAGAGACACATGGCACATTAGTGGAACTTTTCACTTTAGCAGTAGAGGTGGAGGTTGTTGCAGGGACAGTGGAGCTTGGAGCAGAGGAGGTGGAGGCTCTGGCTGGAGCAGAGTTGGAGGCTTTGTTTACCTTTTTTAACCTAATATCTTGGAGTACCTTCACAGCTTGTTTAAGTTTCAGCTCCTTTTGTTCATTCGCTTTCTCCCTTCTTTGCTTTAGATGTTCTTTATATCTTGTGTACGAAGAGAGACACATTCTTCTCATTGCAGCACTGATGTCAATCCTGGGAGATTTTTTTCCAGAGGCCTTAATGTGGGACTTTATAATGGCTAAAGACTCTTATGTCTCAATATGAAGCCTAGCCCTGTCTGTTTCCACAATGTCATCCATGATGTTGAATGAGCCCTCCATAAAAGGAAATTATAGAAATTATATTCCGTTACAGATACTCTCTGAGGGTATTTGAAATACAGCGGCTTTGCAAATACCAAGGGTGTTACTCATTCATTCAATTTCATCTTCGTACTGTACCACGCAGATAGAAATAAGATGCTAAATGGGTCAAAATAAAGCACTTATGCAGTCGGGCGCGTAACCGCGTAAGGCCGCGGCGCGCACAGCGGCACGCACGGGAAGGGCACATACACACAAACACAAGCACACACACACACACACTAGTCATACACCAGCAAGAGGAGATAAGCTATGAACCCAAACATGAAGGTACATGTAGATCAGTTCTGTCTTCTTCCCTTTTCGCTGTGGTTCTTTCATAATGAAAGCTACTTGTTAGCACTAAACTAAAGTTAGCGTCTGGAGGCTGAACTTCGGTAAAGCTGAACTTGTCCATGTGTTTCTGAGGCACAGAATGAGCAGTGTTTCCTTCCAAAGATAAATAGTCATCAATCTCTCCTCCCGACATAAAAATAAAGAAGTCATCTTATTATCATCGCTGTTAAACCTATCAGCCCCCTGTGTTAAACACCTGCAGACCCAGGACAGCAGACCCAGGACAGGATCGCGGTGCCGACTGGACTCCGCGAAACATGTGGGGAAGTTACTTCAATATGACTCCCCCCCCCCCCCCCCCCCCCACCCTCAATTTTTCCATTTGACGGAAATCCGTCATGGTGACGGAGAACTTTAATCCCTGGGCTAGGAGCTATCACAGTCCCCCGCTATGACAGAGCACAGGGGAAGGAGTGGAGGCAGCTGGTCCAGAGCGAGGTGAGAGCAGCTGTGGAGGAAGAGAGGCCCAGTAGAGCAGTGGGGATGAAACAGCAAGGGGCCTGGACCACATGGGAACAAGCTGTGGAGAGAAAAATCACGTGGACTGACCTCTGGCAGGCAGAGCCTCATCGCATCAAGTTCCTTGTCCAGGCCGTCTATGACCTTCTCCCCAGCCCATCCAACCTCCACTGCTGGGGGTTAGCAGAGTCACCATCATGCCCCCTGTGCCGGAGGAGGGGGACACTCGAGCACATCTTGAGTTGCCGCCCCAAAGCTCTGGGAGAAGGCCGTTACCGCTGGCGGCATGACCAGGTGTATTGTATGTATGTGTATTGTATGTATGTATGTAGGTTTATGTACTTGTATTTGTAGTAATAGTATATACACTGTTAATACTTGTATTTGTACTAGTAGTATATCAACTGTTAATACTTGTATTTGTAGTAGTAGTACAGGGTGGGGAAGCAAAATTTACAATAAACTAATTGGTCATACACTGTCTTTCAATCCCTGCCTCAAAATATTGTAAATTTTGCTTCCCCACCCTGTATGTTGCATGCATTTATGACCGGCAGTGGTGGATTGGTAATACCTGTGCAATATCAGGGGAGGAACAGGATGTGCAAGTACAATTTATGCACCCTTATTTTCCTGCAAAGTCTTACAGTTGGCCCAGAAGAGAAGATATCTGTTGGGTGCCACTAATACACATCATAAAGATCATAGATGCACCAATCACATCAACTGGTAGACAATATGTAGTTCCATCTGATGTGGCAAAAGAAACTGACCAGTTATTAAAAAGCTTCAAATAGATGTACTAAGTCTACATAAATAAATTTGTGTAAATGACTTTTGGCAGATTCATTTTGGAATCATTTATCGTATCTATAAATATACTACATTTATGTAGTCAAGATTCAAGAGAATTTGAATTAACAATACACATACTATGTCATGTAACATTGAGAATGACATTTCCGCATGTCATAAAACCTTCTATATTCAACAGCTTGAATAAAATAGTTTTCTTCATAGTACCAACTTCATAATTGGTACATATATCAATTAGACCTAGTTCTTTTCACTGATATCATTTGTTTTCTGGTAGACCTTGTCAGACATTTGCTATAAGCAGTCAAAATACAGACTCAACAGGTGTTTTTCCATTTTTAGGGGCATGTACATGAGAGAATATAATTTTTGTCACAGATATAACATGTTTTTCTGACAGTACTATAACTTGTCTCATATATTAAAAAGAATCAGACATCTGGTGTCATTAAATCTGGAGATATAGAGAGCCAAAAGTGCTACCATGGACAAATGCGCATTCCAGGAAGCCATGTTTGGCATGCCATAAATCTGCAAATATGTCCCATACAAAGCTCTCCATATGTGTACCTAGCCTTATTATATCCAGGAATTAGGAGTGAAAATTTGAACCATTTAGTATGAATGGTTCAAACGTTATTAGCCCTCGAACTAGTGGCGTCTTGCGTGGCGTCTGTCAAACCGCCGGCGGATCTACTCCTAGAAATCCAGCCTTTTAACTACTTATTTCTTGCCTTTCAACGCTTACTCACTTGAACCTAACCTCTTAACCGTGTCTTTTTAACTTGACGCCATCAATCCAAACCTCCATCAGGACAGGTCAGTATTGTCAGTGGATCCTTACCTCTGGTTGTCACCCATCGCTTCCCGCGCTCTGCCCGGTATCTCGCTGTTTCCACCATGGCGTCATCCTCATCAGCTGGAGATAGTCCTCTTGTCGAAGCCAACAAAACCCTGGTAAAGGCTTACCAAACTATCGCGGATCTCAAAGAGGAAATACTGCGCCTCTCCGCAGAACTCGAGGAGAAAAATGCCCAGCTCTGTGGTTTCTCCAGCCGCCTTCCCACACTGTCCAGTCTGTTTCTGAAAAGCGCAGAGAAGCCCAAAGCCTCCTGTGATGATACGGTGTTATGGGATCCTTCCTCTGCCTGTTCTCGCCCCCCGTGTTCTACACCCTGGTCTGAAGTGGTGATTCGTGGCCGCAAAAAGAACACGAGCAAAGACTCACCACCGCCGACCATCAGCACATCAAACCGCTTCGCCGTCCTGTCCGTGGAGGACGCTCCGGCTCCTCCCCCCGCGGCTGGTGTGCCCCCCATCCCACCTGGCTCTGTCCCGGAACCGGCTCCTGCTGACTCCGTGGCTGCCACCGAGCTGATTACCGGCGACGGTCCTAAAGCCGGTCCTCCTGTGAAGCCGTCGAACAAGGGTCCCCACTCCTCGGTCCGCTCCTCTGCCCGGCGCCGCCTCCTCCGAGAGGCCGTCCGCCGTCACACTGACGGTCCACCCGTGGAATGTCCACCTAGAGAGACCAGGAACCCTTCACCTTCAACACTGTCTCCTCGACCACTTTTCCCTCCGACCACCGCTATCCTCGGGGACTCCATCATCCGTCACGTCCGTTTCTTTAACGCCATAACCAGGTGTTTTCCTGGTTCCACCGTCACCTCCATCCTCCATGAACTCCCTCAGCTGCTGCTCTCACTGCCGTCCACCGTTACCCGGATCATAGTTCACGTGGGCTTCAATGACACTTCTCTTCAACAGTCCGAAGTGACGAAGGTTCATTTTAAAAACCTCTTTGATAAACTGAAAAGATCCGGGAAGGCTGTTTTCATTTCCGGGCCCCTCCCCTCCTTTGCCCGTGGTGAGGGCCGTTTCAGCCGACTCCTCAGCCTGAACACCTGGCTCCAGTCCGCCTCTGCTCTGAACGGCTTCAGTTTTATTGATAACTTTAATCTGTTCTGGAACCGCTCCTCCTTCTACAAGTCCGATGGCGTCCACCCCTCTACACTAGGCAGCAGCGTCCTGGCTCAAAACATTCAACACGCTGTCCAGACTAAAACCACTCCCACACCTATGTGACTACGCTCCCCGTCTTCTGCTGCAGTCACCTGCTCCCCCTGCTGGTCACATCAAACATCACCACGTTCAGAGTCTCCTGTACAGTCTGTAGTCAGACTGAATACCACCCCAGCTGATCTCTCCTCCTCTCCCAGCCCCTCACTAATGACAGTTACACCCCTCACTCACACCAGCTCACCTTTGAGGAACAATCTCTCTACTGGTCACCATCCTATTCCTGTTATTTTCGGTTCACGTATGGGGTTTCACACTGCTAAAAGGCATCGTAATATCACCAATCTCCGCCCATTAATATACACCGCAGTCATTGGTGCGTCCTTCTCTATAGGGTTATGGAATTGCCAATCTGCAGTGAACAAAGCAGATTTTATTGCTGCCTATGCCAACCATCACACACTGGACATCCTGGCTCTCACTGAAACCTGGATTACGCCTGAAAACAATGCAACCCCAGCCGCACTTTCTATCAGCCACACATTCTCTCATACCTCTCGTCCATCTGGACGAGGAGGTGGTGTGGGTCTGTTAATTTCCAACAAATGGAAACACAATCAACTCCTACCTTCAGTCAAATACAACTCCTTTGAATACCATGCCATCCTAGTGACAGCACCAGTCAAACTTTACATAATTGTCATTTATCGTCCACCAGGGCAACTGGGTGATTTTCCTGATGAGCTTGACACTCTGCTTTCCTCCATCCCAGAGCATGACTGCCCCATGCTAGTCCTCGGTGACATGAACATCCACTTAGACAATCCCAGCTTCTCAGATTTCATGTCACTAATACTCTCTTTTGAGCTACAGCGGGTTTGCAGTCCTCCAACCCACAAAGCTGGTAAAGAGCTCGATCTCATTTTCACCCGAAACTGCATCACAGATGCCCTCACAGTCACACCTTTACACCTGTCTGACCACTATTTCATTCAGTTCAGTGTGTCTCTCCCTGAAAAACACTCTGCTCCCTCCCCCATGGTCTCTTTCCGCCGCAACCTCCGCAATTTGTCCCCCACCCACTTCTCCACTGTCGTAGCCTCTGCTCTCCCTCCCCCCAGCACTTTTTCCTCCTTAGAGGTTAACGATGCCACTGAGTCTCTGTGCTCTACACTTAGCTCCTGTCTGGATAATCTGTGCCCTCTATCTACTAGACCCGCTCGATCCTCCCAGTCCCACCCATGGCTCAATGATAACCTCCGGTCGCTGCGTACCAACCTCAGAGCCGCAGAGAGAAAATGGCACAAAACAAAAAGCTCTTCTGACCTGATCACATTCCAGTCACTATTGGTATCCTTCTCATCCAGTGTCACTGCTGCGAAGAAGGCTTACTATAATAACAAAATTCATTCTGCCACCGACACCAAGAAACTATTCTCAACCTTTAAAACACTACTCAACCCTCCACCTCCCACTACTAATCTGACAGCAGACAATTTTGCTTCATTTTTCACAAATAAAGTGTCTACTATCAGCAGTCAGTTCACTGATCCACCCATAGACTGCACGCCTCCTTCTTCAACATCATCATCATCACACACTGCTTCCTCTCCCCTGACTATGGCTACTACTAACTCAACTGATAAAAGCCCAACTGCGTCATTCCCCTCATTTACTCCCCTCACAGAGAACGAGGTGTCTAAACTCCTTTCCTCTAGCCGTCCTACAACATGCTTGTTGGACCCTATTCCATCCAACCTCTTACAGTCTGTTGCCCCTACTATCACAGCACCAATCACACATGTGATTAATGCTTCACTGACTTCAGGAACATTTCCTACAGTATTTAAACAAGCGCAGGTAACACCACTACTCAAAAACCTTCCCTCACCCCCACTCAAGTGGAGAATTATCGACCAGTCTCACTCCTCCCATACCTTTCTAAGATCATCGAAAGGGCTGTTTTCAAACAGGTCACAGAATTCCTCTCCCAAAATAACCTCCTGGACATCAACCAATCTGGCTTCAAAATCGGCCACTCCACTGAAACGGCTCTGTTGTCTGTGACAGAAGCCTTGAAAGAGGCTAGAGCAGCAGCCAAGTCTTGAGTACTCATTCTACTGGACTTATCAGCAGCATTTGACACTGTCAATCATGATATCCTGTTATCCATACTCTGGAACATGGGCATCACAGGCCACGCACACTCCTGGTTTCAATCTTACCTTACTGGTCGGTCCTTCAGTGTGTCCTGGCTAGGGCACACATCAGCAGTTCACCGCCTCACCACGGGGGTCCCCCAAGGCTCTGTGTTGGGCCCCCTCCTTTTTGCCATATACACCACCTCACTCGGTCAGATCATCCACTCACACGGCTTCTCATATCATTGCTATGCTGATGATACCCAGCTCTATCTGTCATTCCCACCTGATGACTCCACAGTCTCAGTGCGGATCTCAGATTGTCTCTCTGACATATCTGCATGGATGAAAGCCCATCACCTTCAGCTGAACCTGTCCAAAACTGAACTGCTGGTCTTCCCAGCTAAGCCAACCATACAGCTGGACATCTCCATCACTATTGACTCCATACCTCTGGCTCCTACCAGTGTAGTACGTAACTTGGGAGTCATGATTGATAATCAGTTGACCTTCACGGATCACGTTGCCTCTGTCACCCGATCATGCCGTTTCACTCTGTTCAACCTAAGAAAGATCAGGCCATACCTAACCGAACAGGCCACCCAGCTCCTGGTGCAGACTATGGTTATCTCCCGTCTCGACTACTGCAATGCTCTTCTAACGGGCCTCCCAGCTTGTGTTGTCAAACCACTACAGATGGTCCAGAATGCAGCAGCGCGTCTGGTCTTCAATCAGCTTAAAAGGGCACATGTCACCCCCTTACTCATTGAGTTACACTGGCTACCCATAGCTGCCCGCATCAAATTCAAATCTTTAATCCTAGCCTACAAAATTCTCCGTGGGTCTGCTCCTGTCTACTTAGGTGCACTAATAAAAGCTTATGTCGCCCCACGACCACTCCGCTCGTCTGGGGAACGTAGTCTGGTGGTCCCCAGACCTTGTACAAGACAATCCAGGCTCTTTTCATGGGTCGTTCCACGTTGGTGGAACGCTCTACCAAGTGCTACAAGAACAGAGTCATCCCTGCCTATCTTCAAGAAGCTCCTGAAGACCCAGCTCTTCCGAGAGCACCTCCTGTCCTAGCACTTTCAAACATTCCATTTTAAATATTCTAATAAGGTTTTTCCCAGGACAACCACAGATTCTTTCACGATTATCTCTGGACCTGCTGTGGTGGTCCGGCCTCTTCCCTGCCCTCATCATCACCACTCACTTATCCTCAACCGCCTCCATGTGTCTCCCCCTACTCCTCCCTTCTCCCCCTCTCCCCCAGTCCCTATCTCTATCGCTCTCTCTTTTTCCCCTTCTCTACTCTCTCTCTTTAACCCCAACTGGTCAAGGCAGACGGCCATCCTCCAGGAGTCTGGGTCTGCTCGAGGTTTCTGCCTGTTAAAGGGAAGTTTTTTCCTCGCCACTGTCACCAGTCACAAGTGTTTGCTCCTGGAGGATTCTGTTGGGTTTCTGTAGAATTGACTTAGAGTCTGGTTTTGACCAACTCTATATATAAAATGTCAAGAGATAACTTTCTTGTGATCTGGCGCTATATAAATAAAATTTGATTGATTGAGTGATTTAATTGGTTTTCCCCTGTAAGTCGCTTTGGAAAAAAGCGTCTGCCAAATGCGTAAACATAAACATAAACATAAACTATGGACGTTTGATTGTAACACTTAAAATATGGGGCCACACCCCGTTTTTGTAGGCTTATTATCTCCAAAACTAGTGGAGATATTGGCCTCAAATTTTGCACAGTTGTTATTAGTTACAAGGGCATCAAAATAAAAAATTATGAAGCAAATCTGAGATGGTGAGTCGGGAACTTTCTCTAAAATCTGGTGATTTGGCACGGAATTACCCAGTGGTAGTACATCCACTATTAATACTTGTATTTGTAGTAGTAGTATATCCACTGTTAATACTTGTATTTGCAGTAGTAGTATATCCACTGTTAATACTTGTATTTGTAGTAGTAGTAGTATATCCACTGTTAATACTTGTATTTGTAGTAGTAGTATATCTACTGTTAATACTTGTGTTTGTAGTAGTAGTATAGCCACTGTTAATACTTGTATTTGTAGTAGTAGTATATCCACTGTTAATACTTGTTTTTGTAGTAGTAGTCGTATATCCACTGTTAATACTTGTATTTGTAGCAGTAGTAGTATATCCACTGTTAACACTTGTATTTGTAGTAGTAGTATATCTACTGTTAATACTTGTATTTGTAGTAGTAGTATATCCACTGTTAATACTTGTTTTTGTAGTAGTAGTAGTAGTATATCCACTGTTAATACTTGTATTTGTAGTAGTAATATATCCACTGTTAATACTTGTTTTTGTAGTAGTAGTAGTATATCTACTGTTAATACTTGTGTTTGTAGTAGTAGTATATCCACTGTTAATACTTGTATTTGTAGTAGTAGTATATCTACTGTTAATACTTGTATTTGTAGTAGTAGTATATCCACTATTAATACTTGTTTTTGTAGTAGTAGTGGTATATCCACTGTTAACACTTGTATTTGTAGTAGTAGTATATCTACTGTTAATACTTGTATTTGTAGTAGTAGTATATCTACTGTTAATACTTGTATTTGTAGTAGTAGTATATCCACTGTTAATACTTGTTTTTGTAGTAGTAGTAGTATATCCACTGTTAATACTTGTATTTGTAGTAGTAGTATATCCACTGTTAATACTTGTTTTTGTAGTAGTAGTAGTATATCCACTGTTCATACTTGTATTTGTAGTAGTAGTATATCTACTGTTAATACTTGTTTTTGTAGTATATCCATTGTTAATACTTGTATTTGTAGTATATCCATTGTTAATACTTGTATTTGTAGTATATCCATTGTTAATACTTGTATTTGTAGTAGTAGTATATCTACTGTTAATACTTGTATTTGTAGTATATCCATTGTTAATACTTGTATTTGTAGTAGTAGTATATCTACTGTTAATACTTGTTTCTGTAGTAGTAGTATATCTACTGTTAATACTTGTTTTTGTAGTAGTAGTATATCCACTGTTAATACTTGTACTGTCTTTGCATCCGGTAATGATACGTCACTCGTAAGGGTCTCTTACTAGTCTGTAACCATAACCAGTCCAGGTACTGTGTTAGTGCTCACTAACTAAACCTGAAGCCATTGTGTGGATGGAATCATTAGTGACTTGTCTGCAGACTATATTGCTTTGGGTTAAATACCATCCAAACTCACGTGACCGTCTCCGCTTCACTGCACGAGAGTTAGCAGCTCCGGTACCGGCTAACTATAGAGCACCGAGATATCCAGGAGGAAAAAGACTTGGGTAGATTTGAGCTCAAACTGCTCCTAAGTATCAAAAGATGAGAATCTGGGTCCAAACCCACCGACTAACATCGAGTAGAATGAAGTTGGATGAACCCGCTTCACGGCTTGTCTCTGGCTCTAACAGCAAAAACAAAGGAGGAACAAACAGGGCTGGAATGACAACAGCTGCATTCTGATTGGTTGATTACTCAGCCTTCTGACCATGGAAAGTCTCGCGTGTCTCAATAACTGAACGAATTTTTGTTATTTAACGAACTGTTCAGTTACATCAGTTTTGCTTTATAAACAACGCCCTTTGTATTATTCAAAAATGCTAAGGGCATTATTCAAAAAGCAAAACTGATCTAGCATTTCCCGCGGTACAACTCCCTACAGCAGCAGCACATTGATGACGTCTTCGAGCTGCGACGCACAGACCTGCAGACCAGAGGGATGAACTGGAGTTGGAGCCGGCAGGTTGTGTAGAAATTAAGTTTCTCCGTGACCCTTTGTGGATATAAGGAAGTCTGCGTAGGAGCCCGTATTGTTTTCAGGTGGATCTACATGATGGAATGGAGCGAGTGTTGAGTTTGAGCAGCTGTGAGACGGAGGAGTTGAACATGGAGCAGCATTAGTCCGGAGATAGCCCCAGGCAGCAGAGCCACAACCAGGAGGAGGAGAGTCCCACGGCAGAGTGAAGGAAGTGTTCCACAGTCCGACTGGATAGGACAGCACAGGGAAAACTGTGGAGGGAGGGAGTGAGTGGGAAACCGGCAAAGGAGAAGAGAAACACAGGCAGCAGGTTAGAACTAGAACAGGTAACTCTAGTGCAGTGAAGCGGAGACGGTCACGTGACTTTGGATGGATTTCCTTTTCAGTCCTCGCGCTGCTTGAACATGTTCCGGTTGTTTAGTAAAGTTAAATGTTCGTCCTGTTTTTTATTCCCATGTCTCCTGTTACAGTGGATGTAAATTCGGGCTGTGTGAGCTGCACTAACGTCCATGAGCAAAGTTCTGTCCAACATCCCATTCTGGTGAGTGCACTGTGTTCTGTTTTCAATAAAAGCTCAAAAATAGCCGTGGGTTTCAGCTTTAGCCTTTGAATCACCGTGGCTGCTGCCTTCCATACACACAACAACAAAAGCACCTCCTGATTCTACCATACCGTGGTAAGGGTAATGTTCGACTGCCCTCTGGTGGTGAAACTGAATTGGTGCAAATCACTCCTATCAACACATCCCTCTGTCTGTAGATGAAAACTGAATAATACCAACACAAGGCAATCACAGATTGTACTGTAGCATCTAAACTGACCACATTATCAGATGTTTACACATGAACCACTTTGAACATTCAACTCTCCTCACCCCAAACTGTTCCCACAAAGTTAGGAGCATGGAATTGTTCTCTTGGTATACTGAAGCAAGAGATTTTGGAAAATTCCAAAATTTATTTTGGCCAAAATTGTGCAGCCGTACATGGATGAACAGCAAACTGAAGTAGAACTATTAAAAAGTAGAACAGCTGGTGTTAGAATAATTACCAACAACTAGAACTAATGTACATAAGTGTTAATACTACTACTACAAATACAAGTATTAACAGTGCATATACTACTACTACAAACACAAGTATTTCCAGTGAATGTACTACTACCTCAAATACAAGTATTAACATGGGATGTACTACTACTACCAATACAAGTACTAACAGTGGATATACTACTACTACCACTACAAGTACTAACAGTGGATATACTACTACTACAAATACACATATTAACAGTGCATATACTACTACTACAAATATAAGTATCAACAGTGGATGCACTACTACTACCAATACAAGTACTCACAGTGGATATACTACTACTACAAATACAGTTATTA
The DNA here is from genome assembly GCF_902148855.1 of Sphaeramia orbicularis. NCBI lineage: Eukaryota > Metazoa > Chordata > Actinopteri > Kurtiformes > Apogonidae > Sphaeramia > Sphaeramia orbicularis. The sequence continues at coordinate 55,327,152 of NC_043972.1, forward strand.
ACAGGGGATGTACTACTACTACAAATACAAGTATTAACAGTGCATATACTACTACTATAAATACAAGTATTAACAGTGGATATACTACTAATACCAATACAAGTACTAACAGTGGATATAGTGCTACTACAAATACAAGTATTAACAGTGGATGTACTACTACTACAAATACAAGTATTAACAGTGGATGTACTACTACTACAAATACAACTATTAACGGTGGTTATAGTACTACTACAAATACAAGTACTCACAGTGGATATACTACTACTACAAATACAGTTATTAACAGGGGATGTACTACTACTACAAATACAAGTATTAACAGTGCATATACTACTACTATAAATACAAGTATTAACAGGGGATATACTACTAATACCAATACAAGTACTAACAGTGGATATAGTGCTACTACAAATACAAGTATTAACAGTGATATACTACTACTACAAATACAAGTATTAACAGTGGATATACTAGTACTACAAATACAAGTATTAACAGTGGATGTACTACTACTACAAATACAAGTATTAACAGTGGATGTACTACTACTACAAATACAACTATTAACGGTGGTTATAGTACTACTACAAATACAAGTACTAACAGTGGATATACTACTACTACAAATACAAGTACTAACAGTGGATATACTACTACTACAAATACAACTATTAACAGTTGATATACTACTACTAAAAATACAAGTATTAACAGTTGATATACTACTAGTACAAATACAAATATTAACAGTGTATATACTACTATTACAACTACAAGTATTAAAATGGATGTACTACTACTACAAATACAACTATTAACAGTTGATATACTACTAGTACAAATACAAGTATTAACAGTAGATATACTATTACAACTACAAGTATTAACAGTGGATATACTACTACTACAAATACAAGTACTAACAGAGGATATACTACTACTACAAATACAAGTACTAAAAGTGGATATACTACTACTACAAATACAAGTATTAACAGTAGATATACTACTATTACAAATACAATTATTAACAGTGGATATACTACTACTACAAATACAAGTATTACCAGTGGATATACTACTACTACAAATACAAGTATTACCAGTGGATATAGTACTACTACATTTACAAGTATTAACAGTGGATATACTACTACTACAAATACAAGTATTACCAGTGGATATAGTACTACTACATTTACAAGTATTAACAGTGGATGCACTACCACTAGGCAAGGCAAGGTAGATTTATTTGTATAGCACAATTCATACACAGGGCAATTCAGTGCATTACAAAAATGGAAAAGAGACAGGTTAAAACCACACAATTACAATTAAAACATAATCAATAAAACATAAATAATAATCAATTAAAACAAAATAAAAAGGGAAGAGTGCAGATAGAACCCTTTCAGTTGTTCTATGCACAGTTGAACAAAGCCATTTTCAGCCTGGACTTAAACACTGTCAGAGTAGAGGTCTGTCTCACAACATCAGGAAGACTGTTCCAGAGTTTAGCTGCATAGAACTGAAACGCAGCCTCACCCTGTTTAGTCCTGACTCTGGGCACTAGCAAAAGACCAGTCCCTGAGGTTCTCAGGGTCCGAGATGGTTCATATGGGACCAACATGTCACAGATGTACTTTGGTGCTAGACCATGGAGAGACTTATAAATGAGCAGAGCTGTTTTAAAGTCAATTCTCTAAGCGACAGGAAGCCAGGGCACAGATCTGAGCACAGGACTAATATAGTCGTACTTCCTGGTTCTAGTTAGGACCCCAGCAGCAGTGTTCTGGATGTACTGCAGCTGTCTGACAGCTCGTTTAGAGAGCCCAGTGAGAAGGCCGTCACAGTAGTCTAACCTGCTAGAGATAAATGCATGGATAAGTCTGTCTAAGTCTGGTTTAGACAGTAAACCTTTGATTCTGGCAATGTTTTTCAGATGGTAAAAGGCTGATGATGTTACTGATTTAATGTGGCTGTTAAAGTTTAAGTCTGAGTGCATTATTACCCCTAGATTTCTAATCTGATTTTTAAGCTTTTAGAGTAAGATATTCCAGATGACTGATGACACTTTCTCTGGGTTTTTGTGTGCCAAAGACAATGACTTCAGTCTTGTCTGAGTTTAGTTGGAGAAAGTTGTTTTGCATCCACACAGTGATCTGTTGGAGGCAGTCACAGAGTGAGTCCACAGGCCCATGTTCACCTGCTGTCAGCCAGATGTAAATCTGAATGTCGTCTGCATAGTTATGGTTGGACACATTATTCCTGTGTATTAACTGGCCCAGGGGCAACATGTAAAGATTGAACAAGAGGGGTCCTAGGATGGACCCCTGGGGGCCCCACAGGTCACTGCCATTTGGTTTGACACACAGTTTCCGATTTGAACAAAGTACTTCCTGTCCTCCAGGTAGGACTTGAACCATTTCAGGGCAGGACCACAGATGCCTACCCAGTCCTCTAACCTCTGTAACAGGATCACAAGAATGACTGTGTCAAATGCAGCACTCAGATCCAGCAGGACTAAGACTGTTACTTTACCTTTTTTGTGTTCAGACAGATGTCATTTGTCACTTTGATCAGAGCAGTCTCAGTGCTGTGATGGGGTCTGAAACCTGACTGGAAATCATCAAAGCAGTTGTTCAGTAGAATAAAGTCAGAGAGCTGTTGTCCTTTCTCAAGGACTTTACCAAAAAACTGCAGATTTGATATGGGCCGATAGTCGTTCAGTACTATTGCATCAAGACTACTCTTCTTTAGGAGAGGGCTAATGACAGCAGTTTTCAAGGCCCTGGGAAATGTTCCAGATTGTGGTGAAATGTTAACTAAATGAGTGAGCTGGGGTAACAAACTGGTCAGCACAGACTTTAGAAATCTAGTGGACAACTCGTCGAGGCAACATGTGGCTGAAGTCAAACTGGAGACGGTCTCTGGGACTGTTTTGTCGGTGACAGGTGTGAAGTGTGTCAGCTCTAGGTGTCTAGAAGGCTGCAGTGGTAATGGGGTTGTGGGATTAATTGAGTGTTTAATGCCCTGAACCTTCTCAGTAAAGAATGTTGCAAACTAATTGCACTTTGATGTGGAAACTAGTGCTGTGCATGTTAAAGGGCTGTGATCTGAGATCAGAATATTATGGTATGTCACATCTACAGCATATGGCATTAACGAGAAAGTAATCTATCCTGCTGTATGAGTTATGCATTGCTGAGTAAAAGGAGCATTCTCTGCAAGTCGGATTAGCAACTCTCCAAATGTCAGACAAATTAGTATTATTACCTCCGCGAAGGAGGTTATGTTTTTGCCAGGGTTTGTTTGTTTGTCTGTCTATTTGTCTGTCCGTTAGTGTGCAACATAACTCAAAAAGTTATGGACAGATTTTGATGAAATTTTCAGGGTTTGTTGGAAACGGGATAAGGAAGAAATGATTAAATTTTGGTGGTGATCGGGGGTGGGGGGGCCCACGGGGGGGCCCATTTCCAACAAACTCTGAAAATTTCATCAAAATCTGTCCATAACTTTTTGAGTTATGTTGCACACTAACGGACAGACAAACAGACAGACAGACAAACAAACAAACCCTGGCAAAAACATAACCTCCTTGGCGTGGGGGGGGCCCACAGGGGGGGCCACTGATCAGCCTTGGCGGAGGTCTGCGCTCTCCGAGTGCTTCTAGTTGATGAATATATTCAGAAGGACACTCAAATTACTTCTCACTATTCTGCGGATGGAAGATCTATCTAAATACGAGTCTATGTTTTGGTGTTTTGATGTGCAGGTTGAACATATCCACCTCAGATTTGGTCAAATTGGATTCAATACATCCAAGTTGGTGACCTTACGTGACATCATATGATCATGGCGGTGCAACGAGTTCTGAAGTTTTGTCATGAAACAAGTAATTGTTGTAACTCATTTGTACATTGTTGAATCTGTATCAATTTTCACATGTAGAATAAGAGGACTGAGTTTTTAAATGTTTGAAAATGTCCTATTAATTATCTAACTAGTTAATTTTTTCTGTCTGCTTAATCTGGTTTGAAAGGGATGTGTTTGTTGTGTTCCATTCCATTGCATTTCAGTGACCACCTCTTCTGTTTCTTTGTGTTTTGATGTAGAGAGAAGCCAAAGGTGGATTTTAAGTGAAACCTGAAAGTTGTATCTGGACAAAGATCACCTGATTCCAGCAAACATGGATAGAAGACCCACCTGTGGCCAGTGTGGAAAGACTTTCACCACAGCAAGTCACCTAAAAATCCACCAACGCATCCACACTGGAGAAAGACCATATGAGTGTGACCAGTGTGGAAAGGCTTTCACCACAGCAAGTGACCTAAAAATCCACCAACGCATCCACACTGGAGAAAGACCATGTGCGTGTGACCAGTGTGGAAATGCTTTCACCAGAGCAAGTGACCTAAAAAAACACCAACGCATCCACACTGGAGAAAGACCATATGAGTGTGACCAGTGTGGAAAGCCTTTCACCACATCAAGTTCCCTAAAAATCCACCAACGCATCCACTCTGGAGAAAGACCATATTACTGTGACCAGTGTGGAAAGACTTTTACCACAGCACATCACCTAAAAATCCACTATCGCATCCACACTGGAGAAAAACCATATGAGTGTGACCAGTGTGGAAATGCTTTCACCACAGCGAGTGACCTAAAAATCCACCAACGCATCCACACTGGAGAAAGACCATATGAATGTGACCAGTGTGGCAAGAGTTTCACTCAAATGAATGGGCTTAAACGTCACCAACACATTCACACTGGAGAAAAACCATATGACTGTGACCAGTGTGGGAATGTTTTCACCACAGCGAGTGACCTAAAAATCCACCAACGCATTCACACTGGAGAAAGACCATATGAATGTGACCAGTGTGGAAATGCTTTCACCACAGCAAGTCACCTAAAACAACACCATCGCATCCACACTGGAGAAAAACCATATACTTGTGCCCAATGCGGAAGGAGTTTCACCCAAATGAATGAGCTTAAATGTCACCAACACATTCACACTGGAGAAAAACCATATAGCTGTGATCAGTGTGGGAATGCTTTCACCACAGCAAATAACCTAAAAATTCACCAACGCATCCACACTGGAGAAAGACGATATAACTGTGACCAGTGTGGAAATGCTTTCACTACAGCAAGTCACCTAAAAAAACACCAACGCATCCACACTGGAGAAAAACCATATGCCTGTGCCCAATGCGGAAAGAGTTTCACCCAAATGAATGGGCTTAAACATCACCAACACATTCACACTGGAGAAAAACCATACAACTGTGACCAGTGTGGGAATGCTTTCACCACAGCAAGCGACCTAAAAATCCACCAACGCATCCACACTGGAGAAAGACCATATAACTGTGACCAGTGTGGAAAAACTTTCACCACAGGAAGTCACCTAAAAAAACACCAACGCATCCATACTGGAGAAAAACCATATGCCTGTGCCCAATGCGGAAAGAGTTTCACCCAAATGAATGTGCTTAAATGTCACCAATGCATTCACACTGGAGAAAGAGCATATAACTGTGACCAGTGTTGAAAGTCTTTCACTAAAGCTAATCACCTAAAAATCCACCAACAGACCCACACTGGAGAGAGACCCAAGTCCATCCCATAATTTCACACCCACAACCCAAATCCATCTACACTTCACATCTGCCCTCACTTCAGTCCATTCACAAATATAAAAGCCTCTGAAATTATAATTACTCTGTGTTAATTGAAAGAAATCTTGAATGCTATTTGGAGTAATATTATTTTTTACTTTATAAATCATATACAATATTCTGCAGTTTTAAGGGTTTCAAGTGGAATAAATCAATTATTGGTTGCTTAAAAATATCCTACTTTATTACTTACTTTATTAATAGTTGGGTACGTTATCAGTACAGGTTCAGTCATTGTCCCATTTATATCAGTGAAATATGACTTTGTCCTTATTTGATGTGTTTGTGAGACGTATCTTATGCTAAATGACAGAGGAAATATGACTTTGAATCTTGCTCTAGGCCATGCAAAGAGGCTCTGTACTTATGTTAACGCTGTTGTAACGCTGCTGACTTCAATGTAAAAAACAAAGTGAAAATGTATGAAAAAAAAAACAAAAGAAATGAAATGTTGTAAGTTCTTTGCTTGATGAGTGTTTTTGATTTGCAAATCTAAGTTGTATTCTGATTTATACTTTGTATATTTTCACCTTTGTGCTGAACAGTGATGAAAAGGTCAGGTTCAGCACAATGTGCCTGTTTTGCAACATGGAAATTTTTTGTGGTTAAGGTGAGCTGAGTGTAATCTTAATTATGAACTTGGAAACTTACTGTGGTCAAGAAATGCTAGCCTCCCTGCGCAAATGTTTGACCAAGGCATGACCTTTGATCAAACTGTCAAATGCATAAGTGCTATTTTGCAGATTTTGCAGATGTCCAATGCACTTGTTAAACTTAAAGTGAACTTTCAAATGGGTGTGTGCTCAGAGTGACTGACGTATGTACTGATGTGTTTTGCTTGACGTGTGTACTGACACATTTTACCTAGCGATTGTTAACCAATCATATGTGTTTGTTGAACTTATGTAACTGAGTATGGGAGTAACTAAACATGGGAGTCTTCAAAGAGTCACTAAAAACGATAAAACGTAATGGAAAGATTTTTATGTGTTAGATGAATAGTGTGTTTGATGGGACACTAGTGGTAAACTGCCTTCTCTGACAGCTCACAATTTTTTGATTTTTGTGAATCATTGCTGTTTTCAATAAACCAGATTCTGGGTTAACCTTTTTAAACTTCACTCTTGCCTATTGGTGGATTTTTTTTCTTCATTCTCCTTTTGTGTTTTTCCATTGGCAGCTTTAAGTGGTAAGTTTCTTTACCATATTAGTTAACCCACATTGCATGGCAGCCCGGCCTCTGGCCGGACCTCAGTTTTAACAGGATATCTGAGCAGGATAGAGAACACTGGCAGTCATGCACTTTTCAGGCACGTAGAGTTAAGCCCAGGGCGCAGCAAAGATAGTTACCTGGTGTTAAAATATAAAGGTATCTGGGGCAGTAATCCATTAACTAATATTATTGTAGTTTCTTGTGATTATTGTGCTACATGCTTAACATGTTATCATGTGTTCTTTAAGTCTTATTAAAGCACAGACTCAGAAATTCAAATAATGCTAAAATTGAAATATATGTTGAAATTGAAATAATGCTGGAATTCAAATGCTGAAATTCGTCAGACTCCTGCTCTCCAGGAAGCAGAGACTCAAGCACGACCTCTTGATTTTTCCCCCAATTTTTATGGTTATCATGTATTTTTTTTCTGTAAATCTCCTTGGGGGCATTTGTGAATTTTCAGGAAAATCAAAGTCTGTGATTTGAACTGGTCCGTTTTTTACAAGTGGACACCTAGTGCTGTCATCAGTCAGGTTTGGCCACAGTGCAGGATCATCAGCGACAACTGGAGGACCTTCCTTTGTTGATAATTCAGGCACAGGCGAGGAGGTGGTTTAGGAAGTGCAGGCTGGGACATCCTCTTGGGTTTCCTCAAAGGACTCCCCATAATCTACGCTGAATAAGACCATAATGATCAGCCTAATTATTACCATTTTAAATAATCCAAATTAGACATTATATTAGACTGGATAAATACTTTATTAAACCATAAAAACCCAAACACACACCATCAACCAAAACCATCTACTGATCTAAAATGTTAAGCCCTTATTGATCCACTAATCCTATCAATACATGTAAATAATTGGTGTAAAATGCAGTTTTTCGTCTTTTAATGGTCATCAGATATGACCCATTTGGACGTTCAGAGGCTCCGTAGTTACCATGGAAATACTGTCATCTTCTACAATATTGATTCACCAGTAAAACCCATGGAGTTGAATAAATGAGGGTGGATGAACACACTGGGTTTATATTTGATCAAAGATATTTTTGTTGAAAATATAACTTTCCCCCAATTTTTTTCCTGATTTGATAAAATAACTTTGAATTCACTCTGAGCTTTAATGAACATCTGCATAATCAGTGAATTAAATATAGGAAAATACATGATTCACACTGAAAAAACTTCCAATAAAGAGGATAGTATTACAATAAATGGTGATAAATCATTTAAGAAAGTTTATAAATAGGGAAAAATCTATTTGGGAACAGACACAAAAGTATCACTGGGTCTTTATGGGTTAATCCTTAATTGGGAAATTGCAGCAGCAGTAAGTATAGTAAGAAACAGAAATATAATAGAAGCACACAATAAAGAATAAATATACACCCAATAAAATGAAATAATTAATAAATAATGCACATACCTTTATCTCTAGAGGTTGTGGCAACTTTATGAGTAGACACAACCAGGAATTTAAGCAAAGCACCGGAATGAAAAAAGGTAACACTCATAAATCATGACTATACAGTAGTTGACTATCAGGATTATTAATTAGTTTATTTACAAAAACTACTTAAACATTATACCACCGAATATACAGAGGAAGTAATAGAACTAGTAATGGCAGATTATCCTGTAACTTCCACTATCAAAGCAGTTTTATCAATCAAAACATGAAACTGTCAGTGAAAACGTGTGTAAATGGGTCATTGCACTGAAAGTCACTGATTGTCTGATTTCATTCAACTGGAATTTCTGTTTTCATTCCACACACGTAGAGATGTTCGTATTATGTTCTTCACACACGTGCATTTCCCTTTTTCATCATTTCATTTGGACACTGTATATATACACTGGACACATTTTAACGGTCACATTTCAATCTCAACTTGAGGGAGAAAAGCTACTTCTTGAGCTCTGGAGAAGCTAACTGATTTCAGCTAGTAGCATTTATGCTAACAACTAGCATCGAGTACAAGCAGTGGAGAACAGCACGAGACCAGACTAGGGACCACTGAACCAAGAACCAACAACAAAGACCAGAATCAGAAGACCATCTGAGAGGGAAGCCCACTGAGGACCCGCCAAGGAAGACCGGACTGGACTTTCCATTATGGAACGGTAAGGACAGCAATATTAAAAATATTATTAGTTACAATCAGCTATATTCGCATATGTAAATTTTAGCTACTAGCTATGGCTAAATTGTAAATATCACCAATGTTAGGACAAAAATTCAAAAGATGTGATTGCATTGGCGATTAAATTACTAATTCTTCTTGATTTTTGTTTGTTATTTTGTAAGTTTAGTTGTTGATTATTTACCCCTTTGAAAATATATTATTGCAAGAAGGATATCATTAAGTTTTAATGTAAAACTATGAAATGTGTTTTAAGCTAACGTACATAAAACACACAACTAAACTGTGTACTGTGGTAGTTTGGATTGAAAGAAAGATTAGCATTCATGGCTAAGCTAATGCACATTGACATCAGTAGCTATTATTGTAGCACAGCATTTAGCATAAAAACGGCAGAAAGGATTATTATATAAACAATTAGCCAGCCTCTTAATTGGTAATTAGACGAAAATTATATAGCACTTTGGTTGCTAAATGTTTTCAAACAAGTTTGAAAAGTAGCTAAATTTGTTGTTAGGGCATTCTGAAAAGTTGCTAAATCTTTTTGGCATCAGTGTGTGGCTCTGTGCAGGTACTCTGGTCCTCCCACCGTCCAAACACACGCACCATAAGGTTCATGGGTCTGTGTGAATCAGACGTAGGTATGAATGGTTGTTTGTGTTTGTCAGCTACAGTGACAGTCCAGGCTGTTCCACCTTTGACCACTGATAACCAGGAAAAGCTCCTCACAATGAGTAAGCAGTTCACAAAATGGATGAATGGACATCTGGCAGAAATAATTAAAGAACTATCCACTATCCTTAATGAAACCAAACCACAAACAAAACTCCAACAACTACTGGTCAAACCCACAGATAAAATAACAGCACATCCCAGAATACTTGCACAGGTGTCTCTTAAAGTAACAGAACCTTTTTCCGTTTTACCTACGTTACAAATACATTACATTACAAGAAGGGAGCAGGAAGTTGAGTGTTAGAAACATGCAGAGAAACAACTTTGGAAACAAAGTCCGAAGTTTTTCACTGACTGTATGTGAGGCACGTGTTCTGAAATTACACAAAAGTCACTTTGTGAAAAGTCATGGTCTTATTTGATAAATAATCAAGCTCATTGACTTGCACTGCATATTTTTTTTTTACCAGAATGAACATGTTGAATCAGAATGTACTTCATCACTCTGATTTGGGTGTGAATCATATTGCATCGCATCATAGTGAGGGGACGAGGGTGCTGAGAAACTCCCCTGTGGGGGGTGTAGATAGGTGTGTGAGGGGCAGAGGTGATGGTGGTATCAGCAGGGGGGAGGCATCGTTCTGGAGGGGTGAGTGGAGCTGAAGTGTCGACGGTCACAGCAGGGTGGGGGGGCTACCATTCTGGATTGGTGTGAGGAGGGACATGAATGGGTGGGGGCCGGAGTGGGGACAGAGTCAAACCTGTTGAAATGCAAATTCAGCTCCTTGAAAGGTTGAATCTGAAGTAACTGGACTTGGTTCTTGGTTTGAAAGTGTTTCCCCTCTCATCCAAGAGGCTTCTTCAGTTCTCAGAATGTTGGGGCAGGAGCCGGTTATTGATCCTGTCAATACTGAGAGGATTCAAAGGATTTTCTCCAAACACAACATCCCTGTGCATTTCAAGCCCAGAAACACTGACAGAGACTGGACCACCCAAAGGACAAAACACAGGAATGCAAGAAGCTGATCCATGTGGTTTATGCAGTTGAATGTAGTGATCTGTTATAGGAGAAACTAAACAGCTGTTCCACAAACGCACGGTCCAACATTTACCTTCACCTCAAGAACCAAGGACACATGCTGGAGGATGAGAACGTCCACATCCTGGAGAGGGAAGACGGATGGTTTGGGAGAGGACTGAAAGAACCCATCTATGTGTAAATGAAACGGCCTTCTCTCAACAGGGGTGGGGGTCTACGCCACCACCCATCTCCTACTAATGCAGTCCAAACATCTGTGCTACGCAAGTTTCACCATCGTCCAGATAATGACCTACATAATGGCTCATTAAATGTACAAAGGCCTGGAGGTGTCGCTGACCCCCACCACTGATTGGTTTTATTGTATTTTTTTTAATTTTATTTTATTTTTTATTTCATTTAGATTTTGTTTTTCATTTCCCACAAAATGAGATCCATAATAACTAATCCTAGTCATCCATAGTAACTAATAGTTTTAAACACTGGTATTTTTTTTTTTTTAATCTATAAATGTATTTTATTTCTGCTTCCATCATATTTGCTGGTCTACATCTGTTGGAAAGACTTAAATAACTAGAAGCACTCGGAGAGCGCAGACCTCCGCCAAGGCAGATCAATGGGCCCCCGTGGCCCCCCCTCCCCCAGTCACCACCAAAATTTAATCATTTGTTCCTTGTGTCAGTATCAACATTTTCTGAAATTTTCATCCAAATCCGTCCATAACTTTTTGAATTATCTTGCACACGGTCAGACAGACAGACAGACAAACAGACAGACAGACAAACCAACGCCGACAAAACCATAACACAACAGTCTCTGGTCCCAGGATCTATTATCTTTACGAGTTCCAAAAGTCTCAACTGAACTGGGATAGAAAGCTTTTAAATTTTCTGCTCCCACTTTCTGGAACAATCTACAGAAGGAGATAAAACTAAAGGAACTGGTCTGTTTTAAAACATTCAAAGTCATTTTAAATGAATGGGAAAAGGATAAATCTGGATATAAATGTTTTTCTAATCGATTGAATAGGAGTTTGATGCTTTTAAGGAACATTGTTGTTATACTTTTAGTTCCTTCTCAGATAATGGTGATGCTTTATATATATGTTCTTATTTAGTGTTTTATGTATAATTTTAGTTCTGACTTTTATTCTATTTTATGTACAGTATATTGACATTTGAATATAGCGTTAACTTTGTACATTTAAATTGTTTCTATTAGCTTTAAATGCTGTCTAGTATTTAGCTAACTTTATGTTTTTTCCACTCTAACCAAGAATGCCTGTTTTTAAATTCACAGCCCAGTCCAGTTCTCATCTACAACGCATGCACACACATACACACACGCATGCACACACACACACACACACACCCCCACCCACCCACCCAAACCACTAGTTGCTAGTTTTAGATATAATTCAATGTGCCAATCACCTGCTGTTCCAATAGCGGTTACTGTAGGCCGTAGTGTCAGCAGGCTCCTCCCCTTTTCTACCATCAGGTAAAGCTGCTTGTGTATGGCCTTAGATTGGATTCTTTAGTAAAGAGAGCGCAGATACAGGAAACAAACGCGTAAAACGCTGTTAGACCAGTTCAAGTAGTTGACTCGTGCCCTCCATACACATTCAATGATTCCTTAACAGTTAACGACAGAAGCCCCTATGGTCCAAAAGTGTCCGCTTCGTAACAGAGTAGGCAAAGTTATGAACGGGAAAGTGAAAGTATGTCATAAACCATGCTGACATGTATCTTTGCGCAATTTTCAGTGGTTATACAGAAATTTGGAACCTATCCTAGTTATCACCATTTATTGTAATACTATCCTCTTTATTGGAAGTTTTTTCAGTGTAAATCATGTATTTTCCTATATCTAATTCACTGATCATGCAGATGTTCATTAAAGCTCAGAGTAAATTCAAAGTTATTTTATCAAATCAGGAAAAAAATTGGGGGAAAGTTATATTTTCAACAAAAATATCTTTGATCAAATATAAACCCAGTGTGTTCATCCACCCTCATTTATTCAACTCCATGGGTTTTACTGGTGAATCAATATTGTAGAAGATGACAGTATTTCCACGGTAACTACGGAGCCTCTGAACGTCCAAATGGGTCATATCTGATGACCACGAAAAGACGAAAAACTGCATTTTACACCAATTATTTACATGTATTGATAGGATTAGTGGATCAGTAAGGGTTTAACATTTTAGATCAGTAGATGGTTTTGGTCAGTGGTGATTGTTTGGGTTTTTATGGTTTTATAAAGTATTTATCCAGTCTAATATAATGTCTAATTTGGATTATTTAAAATGGTAATAATTAGGCTGATCATTATGGTCTTATTCAGCGCAGATTATGGGGAGTCCTTTGAGGAAACCCAAGAGGATGTCCCAGCCTGCACTTCCTAAACCACCTCCTCACCTGCACCTGAATTATCAACAAAGGAAGGTCCTCCAGTTGTCGCTGATGATCCTGCACTGTGGCCAAACCTGACTGATGACAGTACTAGGTGTCCACTTGTAAAAAAAAAAAAAAAGAACAGTTCAAATCACAGACTTTGATTTTCCTGAAAATTCACAAATGCCCCCAAGGAGATTCACAAAAGACAATTACATGATGATAACCATGAAAAATGGGGGAAAAAAATCAAGAGGTCGTGCTTGAGTCTCTGCCTCCTGGAGAGCAGGAGTCTGATGAATTTCAGCATTATTTCAATTTCAACATATATTTCAATTTTAGCATTACTTGAAATCAAGCATTATTTGAATTTCAGCATTGTTTGAATTTCGGAGTCCGTGCTTTAATAAGACTTAAAGAACACTCAGTGATGCACATGATAACATGTTAAGCACGTAGCACAATAATCACAAAAAACTACAATAATATTAGTTAATGGATTACTGCCCCAGATACCTTTATATTTTAACACCGGGTAACTACCTTTGCTGCGCTCTGGGCTTAACTCTACGTGCCTGAAAAATGCATGACTGCCAGTGTTCTCTATCCTGCTCAGATACCCCATTAAAACTGAGGTCCGGCCAGAGGCCGGGCTGCCAAGCGATGGGCGTTAACTAATATGGTAAAGAAACTTACCACTTAAAGCTGCCGATGGAAAAACACAAAAGGAGAATGAAGGAAAACTCCACCAATAAGTAAGGTTGAAGTTTAAAAAAGGTAAACCCAGAATCTGGTTTATTGAAAACAGCAATGATTCACAAAAATCAAAAAATTGTGAGCTGTCAGAGAAGGCAGTTTACCACTAGTATCCCATCAAACACACTGTTCGTCTAACACATAAAAATCTTCATTACATTTTATCATCTTTAGTGACTCTTTGAAGACTCCCATGCTTAGTTACTCCCATATTCAGTTACATAAGTTCAACAAACACACATGATTGGTTAACAATTGCTGGGTAAAATGCGTCAGTACACACGTCAAGCAAATCATGTCAGTATATACGTCAATCACTCGAAGCACACACCCATTTGAAAGTTCACTTTAAGTTTAACAAGTGCATTGGACATCTGCAAAATCTGCAAAATAGCACTTATGCATTTGACAGTTTGATCAAGGGTCACGCCTCAGTCGAACATTTGCACAGGGAGGCTAGCATTTCTTGACCACAGTAAGTTTCCAAGTTCATAATTAAGATTACACTCAGCTCACCTTAACCACAAAAAATTTCCATGTTGCAAAACAGGCACATTGTGCTGAACCTGACCTTTTCATCACTGTTCAGCACAAAGGTGAAAATACACAAAGTATAAATCAGAATACAACTTAGATTTGCAAATCAAAAACACTCGTCAAGCAAAGAACTTATAACATTTCATTTCTTTTGTTTTTTTTTCATACATTTTCACTTTGTTTTTTATATTGAGGTCAGCAGTATTACAATAGCATTAAGAAAAGTACAGAGCCTTTTTGCGTGGCCTAGAGCAAGATTCAGTCACACTTCATCTGTCATTTACAATAAGATACATCTCACTAACACATCAATTAAGGACAAAGTCATATTTCACTGCTACAAACGTGACAATAACTGAACCTGTACTGATAACATACCTAATTAATAACAAAGTAAGTAATAAAGTAGAATATTTAGAAGCAACAAATAACTGATTTATTCCACTTGAAACCCTTAAAATTGCAGGATAGTGTAAATGATTTATAAAGTAAAAAATAATATAATTCCAAATAGCATTCAAGATTTCTTTCAATTAAGACAGAGTAATCATAATTTCAGAGGCTTTTATATTTGTGAATGGACTAAAGTGAGGACAGATGTGAAGTGTAGATGGATTTGGGTTGTGGGTGTGAAATTATGGGATGGACTTGGGTCTCTCTCCAGTGTGGGTCCGTTGGTGGATTTTTAGGTGATTAGCTAGCATCAGTTATATGGTTTTTCTCCAGTGTGAATGTGTTGGTGATATTTAAGCCCACTCATTTGGGCGAAACTCTTTCCGCACTGGGCACAGGCTTATGGCTTTTTTCCAGTGTGGATGCGCTGGTGTCTTTTTAGATCACTTGCTCTGATAAAAGCATTTCCACACTGGTCACATTCATATGGGCTTTCTCCAGTGTGGATGCGTTGGTGGCTTTTTAGGTAACTTGCTGTGGTGAAAGCATTTCCACACTGGCCACACTCATATGGTTTTTCTCCAGTGTGGGTGTGTTGGTGATATTTAAGCCCACTCACTTGGACGAAACTCTTTCCACACTGGTCACATTTATATGGGCTTTCTCCAGTGTGGATGCGTTGGTGGATTTTTAGGTAACTTGCTGTGGTGAAAGCATTTCCACACTGGCCACACTCATATTGTTTTTCTCCAGTGTGGGTGTGTTGGTGATATTTAAGCCCACTCACTTGAATGAAACTCTTTCCACATTGGTCACATTCATATGGTCTTTCTCCAGTGTGGATGCGATGGTGTCTTTTTAGATCACTTGCTGTGGTGAAAGCATTTCCACACTGGTCACATTCATATGGTCTTTCTCCAGTGTGGATGCGTTGGTGCATTTTTAGGTGACTTGCTGTGGTGAAAGCGTTTCCACACTGGCCACACTCATATGGTTTTTCTCCAGTGTGGATGCGTTGGTGATATTTAAGCCCACTCATTTGGATGAAACTCTTTCCACATTGGTCACATTCATATGGTCTTTCTCCAGTGTGGATGCGTTGGTGTTTTTTTAGGTTATATGCTGTGGAGAAAGCATTTCCACATTGGTCACATTCATATGGCCTTTCTCCAGTGTGGATGTGTTGGTGATATTTAAGCCCACTCATTTGGATGAAACTCTTTCCACATTGGTCACATTCATATGGTCTTTCTCCAGTGTGGATGCGTTGGTGTTTTTTTAGGTTATATGCTGTGGAGAAAGTCTTTCCACACTGGTCACAGGTGGGTCTTCCATCCATGTTTGCTGGAATCAGGTGATCTTTGTCCAGATACAACTTTCAGCTTTCACTTCAAATCCACCTTTGGCTTCTCTCTACATCAAAACACAAAGAAACAGAAGAGGTGGTCACTGAAATGCAATGGAATGGAACACAACAAACACATCCCTTTCAAACCAGATTAAGCAGACAGACAAAATTAACTAGTTAGACAATTAATAGGACATTTTCAAACATTTAAAAACTCAGTCCTCTTATTCTACATGTGAAAATTGATGCAGATTAGAACAATTACAATAATTTTTTGTTTTATAAAAAACTCTTAGAACTTGTAGCACCACCACGATCATATGACGTTACCTAAGGTCACCAACTTGAAACGTATTTAATAATGGACTTCTTAAGGTTTTCTGAGGAAATTAAAGTTGGACATGTTCAATCTGCACATCAAAACACCAAAACGTGTCATTTATTGTTACCAATAGGTGGCACTATGAGTCTGATTCAATATTGTCATGTCATTATGTTCAGGGTGTGACTCTTATCATGCACATGGAGTTTAGTGCTGATTGGATGAAGAACTGTTGAGTTAAACCAGTTTTCTTTTTCTTGGTGATACATCCAAATTCAACACTGCACCCTGAACACATCGAGTAACAACCATTTAATGGAGATCAGGACTGGGCAAACGAGCTGAATTTGCATTTCAACAGGTTTGAATCTGTCCTGACTCCAGCCCCCACCCATTCAGGTCCCTCTTCACATCTCTCCAGTATGGAACACCCCACCACCACCACTCTTCCCTGTTACCATAGGCTCCTCTGCCCCTCCCTGTAACAGAGGAGGCCCTCCAGTCACCCCCCACCCCCCTTTCCTTCACTATGGAGGGAGAGGGAGACAAAGGCCAGGAAAGCCAACAATTACAAAAGACATCAGAAGTACAATGGGGGTGGGGGGTTTCACCAAGGAGCCAGAACTAAACATTACATTACAAATCCATCTACCAATAGTCTGCACCATCTCATATCACATCATCTCAACAATAAAAGTAGAAACACAACAATAGCATTACTGATACGAATTCTGCAATATCTGCAAAATAACACAATACAAAACATCAGTTCAAAGAAGCAAAACAACTGATTCAAACAGCAACAGATACTCAATGTTAAAAGGACAAACAATATTTGATATAACCTCACATACAACAGCAGGAGCAACAGCAGGAAAAATCCCTCCTCATCTCCTGCTCCATACACGACAAATTCAGTCAGATGACCTAGACAGCAGCTATCTGTGAGACATGAACGCACTAAACTCTTCTAACTCTCATCTCTGCTAAAACCATCTTCAAAACAAAAACCCATACAAAAACACTTAGACGGTGTATAAAACATCAGGAATACATATTTCTGTAAACCAACAGTCAACCTGGACTATGTCTAAATTAAAACCAAATGAAAGTTGCAAAAGTTCCCTCTGTATAAATCTAGGATTAACCACCATTTCACAAACTCCAGACCTGTTCCAGTACGACCTCAATTCTCACAAAATCTAGAAAAACTATTCAGTAAACAGTTGGACAAATTCATAGATAAACATAAAGCAGAGCAGAGGAACTTCACTGGCATTAATAGACTCAACAGAGGAAATCAGCAATTCAATAAATCCAAACCATCCCACAGTTGGAGTATTCACTGACCTCAGAAAAGCTTTTCAGTCCTAAAGATCCAATCTGTGACCCAGCAGCTCCAGAAGGTCTGTATGATGGCTCTGCATTTCCAGGATTTCATCCACTGAGGCAGGAAATCTACAAGTGGAACAAACAAACAGCAGACATGACTTTAACATCCTCCACTAGGGTTTGTCAACGGGGGTGGGACCGCCCCCCAGGGGGCGTTCTGGATGAGAAAGCTGAGAGGGGGGGGCTCAGGCACAAACGTTAGTCACTGTTACTCATCACAATGCAGAAGCAGGCCCGGACTGGCTAATCGGGAGGACCGGGACAATTCCCGGTGGGCCACTATAATATTTAGGCCGCAAGGGCTGGAGTTCACTTTAAATATATATTTAATATTTTATTTATTTATTTTTTGGGGGCCAGTGTTCAGTCATAGCACTGAGTTGATCACGTAATCTGCAGCCGCTGTTCCTGGGCCCCACCACCTCTACTAGCAAACTGTTTGTTTTCTTCCTCTTTTTTTGCGGACACACCGTGACCTGGCGTAACATGTCCTTGCATATGGTTAGTAGCTCTGTACTGTAGCTGTGGAGCATATACCATCTGTGCTCTGCAGGCTGTGGATGGTCAGCTGTGTTTGCTGTTTGAAACATGGATAATAGAAAGAGCAAGGGTGGTGTGGAGAAGCAAGAATGAAAAAGAGGAAAGCTCTTGAAGCAAACGCAGCCAAATGTGCCAAAATCTGCAACTTTTTCACACAAACGACCTCCCGGTTGGAAACAACTAATGAGGACGATGAACCGGGTAAACCACCTTTCAAGTTAGTTAATTATTGAGTCAATGAATTGTGTGGCATTGTGGCGTGGAACATAACGTTATGCAATTTAAATAATAGTATGATGCGACGCCACATAACTGGGAAACTTTGTCTTGTAGCTCCTCAGAGTCAGAAAGCAGATCCAGCAGCAGACACCAGCCATGAGCCCACAAGTCCAGAGTGGGCAGGTAGGACTGCTCATAGAGGGAAGATTATTAGAAGAAATAGGCTCCAATGAAGAGTATGGTGTAGGCCTGTTCAGTATGAAAGGTGCTCTGAGATGCTCCATGATTCAGCACTACATGAATGAAACTGACACCAAGGCTTTGCAAAATAGAAGATTTGTGCTGAGAATTATGACCATTTTTAAAATGTGCTTTAGTGTCAGAAGCAGAGCCAGGAGCCAGTAGTGATGAGGGGATTGTTCCTGTCAGGATGGAAGGAAAAGGTGAGCTGTTGGAACAGACTGTGTGAACAAGCATTAGTTCCAGTAAAACCACTTTCTAGACCCAAACCATAGTCCTGACCTATTTTAATTTTTATTATTAAAAGTGAGACAGTAAATACACAAAGCCCACAACTGAAAGGCAATAGCATAAAGTAATATTAAATAAACCTGCATATTTTGCAAATGTAAATATCTTAATTGGTTAAGTAAGTCAAAATGTCTGTAGATATTATTTTTTATTGTGATACAGGTGCAGGCGAGTCTAGAGAAACTGGAGGAAGTGTGAAAGGGAGAGCAGAGTCTGCTGATGACAGAGGAGCAGCTCAGCAGCACAACCCTGAACCACTAGGCACAAATGAGACAGATGAAGATGAGTCTGTTGTTAGCTTTGATTGCTTTGCTCGCCCTCAGTCACAGGATACACATATTTTTTTCTTATCATCTTCAACTGGAGCAGCAATGTGACGTTGATGACGTTTGATACCAGCAGTGGCCAGCTAACGGGCCAGGAGCCACCACCACTAGCGGCTAGCTACCGGGCCAGGAGCGAATGTAGGACGTTTCGGACTTGGACGTTTCGGCCTAAGATGTTTCGGCCTAGGACATTCCGGACTAGGATGTTTCGGACTGCACTTTTTGCAGAGTAGGACTTTTCGGACAAATCATATTTTCAAAGACAAACACCATAAATTTATGTTTATTTGCAATAATTTTGATACTTTAATTTGAGTATATTGTATACAATTTTAATATGTGATCGAGTGAATAATAAAATTATATGCAAATAAACATAAATTTATGGTGTTTGTTTTTGAAAATATGATTTGTCCGAAAAGTCCTACTCTGCAAAAAGTGCAGTCCGAAACATCCTAGTCCGGAACGTCCTAGGCCGAAACGTCCTAGGCTGAAACGTCCAAGTCCGAAACGTCCGTCCACCGCCAGGAGCCACCACCACCAGCGGCTAGCTACCAGGCTAGGCCAGGAGCCAAGCTAATACAGGAAACATGGCAACTAAAAAACTTGCAGAGGACATGGAAGAAGTTAAGAAGTCTTTGAACTTTATGTCTGAGGAACTAAGCAAGGTGGCAAAACAACAGACGGGACTACTGGATTTAATTGAGGAAATGCGGAAATTGAAGGAGGTGATCAGGGAAAAAGACAAGAAAATAGACGAACTGGAAAGAAGAGTTGAAGATCTGGAGCAGTGCATAAGGATGGATGATCTAATGATAACAGGACTAAAGACAAACCATCGCACTTATGCAAGCATCACAGCAGGTGACAAGGACGGTGAGGATGCATCAAACACTGAATTATACTCTCTGGAGGAACAAGTTATTAAGTTTTTAAACAGCAAAGACATTGCTTTACACCATAAAGATATAGCTGTTTGTCACACCTTACCCCAAAAACAGAGTAAGAGGCCAAACATTATTATTCGTTTGGTGAGTAGAAAACAGAAGATTGAAGTGCTTAAGCATGCAAAAAAACTTAAGGGCACAGGGGTGTACATAAATGAAAATTTAACAAAGAGAAATGCTGCAATTGCAAGACAAGCAAGAATCTTGAAAAAGGAAAAAAAAAATTCAAGACACATGGGTAAGAAACTGTAAGGTAATGATAAGACTGAATGGTACTCCTGAACGGGCCAAAGTTATTGTTATTAGAGATATAACTGAGCTTGATCAATACAAATGAAAATGAAGAACAAAGTACAGAGGTGGACCAATGGACATATGTCATATCTGAATTTTGTTGTGATGGAGCTGTGAGGTCAGTTACTGTTGGGGACTGAAATATGAGAATGTGTGAATACACTGAATTTAAGTCTTTTGACTTTAAAGATCACAAACCCTATGTTTTAGAGAATGATATTGATCCAGAGACTCACTTCTACCACAGCATTAAAACAACATGTGAATATTATTCAGAAGACAAGTATAAGTCTAAAATGAAGGGTTTTTCGGTGATTCACTTTAATAGCAGGAGTCTCTATAGTAATTTTGATAAAATTAAAGATTATTTGCAACAATTTCAGCATAAATTTAGTGTAATAGCAATTTCAGAGACTTGGCTGAGTGATGAGAAAGGGTTACATGATGAGTTAGAAGGATATGAGATGTTTTGGCAAAACAGAGCCAATAAAAGAGGAGGGGGCGTGGCCCTATTTGTGTTAAATGATTTGAAATGTAAGATAAATGGTGACTTGACAGTTGCTATAGACAATCTGATGGAATGTGTAACGGTTGAAATTAAGATGGAAAAACACAAAAACATATTTCTTAGTTGTATTTACAGGACACCAGGGTCATGTATTGAGAAATTCAATAAGGAGATTACTGAGTTATATGAAAAATATTGTGATAAGGTGATTCTGGTTTGTGGTGACTTTAACATTGATCTACTGAAATGGAATGAACATGCAAAAACAACAGAATTTGTAAATACTATGTTTAGTTTGAGTTTTCATCCTGTAATTACAAAACCAAGTAGAATCACATTGGAAAGCGCAACATTGATTGATAATATTTTTTACAAACATTATTGATGGTGAAATAACGAGTGGTCTATTTCTGACTGACATAAGTGATCATTTACCAGTTTTTGTAGAACTGGAAATGAACAACAAATTATCTTTACCCAACTATAAGCAAAAACCTTGTGTGGTTAGAACAAAGTCACCAGAAGCAATTATGGCCTTAAATGAGGAACTCATAAATTATGACTGGCATGACGTTTATGTAGATGATGTTAATGATTCATATAATGCTTTCCTAGACATATTCCTGACATTGTACAACAGACATTGTCCTGTGAAAGAATATAGACAAGATTTTAAAAAGAATAAGAAACCATGGTTAACTAAGGGATTGGAAAGGGCTTGTAAGAAGAAAAACAGGCTCTATAGGGAATTTCTGAAGCACAGAATGAAAGAAAAAGAGAATAAATATAAAAGATACAAAAACAGATTGACAACAATCATAAGAACACATAAAAAAGCCTATTATGATAAGTTGTTAGAAATACACAAAAATGATATTAAAGGTACTTGGAGAGTGTTAAATGATATGATTAAAAAAAGTAATAAAAAGAATTTTGCTACATATGTTGTTAAAACTGGTGACACTGTGGTGGAAAATATAGAGGACATCGTGAACATATTTAATGATTTTTTTGTTAATGTCGGTCCAAATTTGGCAAAAGATATTACCAAGTGGGAAAAGGATGATAAAACCTTTGATTTTGATATTGAAAACAATAATTCAATGTTTCTTGGTGGAGTTTGTGAAAGTGAAGTGTTGGAAGTGGTCAGGAAATTTAAAAATAAAAAATCTACTGATAGAAATTCCATTGATATGTCACTCATAAAACAAGTGATAAACAGTATCCTTCAACCATTCACGTATGTATGTAACAAATCATTTGAAACAGGCACTTTTCCAGAAAACATGAAAATAGCTAAAGTGATTCCGATTTATAAAAATGGTGATAAGCACATGATGTCAAATTATAGACCGGTGTCACTGTTACCACAATTTTCTAAAATTCTTGAGAAACTGTTTGTAAAGAGGTTAGATGACTACATAGACAAATATAGGATATTAAATGATCACCAGTACGGATTTAGGAAAAACCGATCAACATCTCTAGCAGTAATGGAATTTGCAGAAAATATAGCAGCAGCGGTGGATCAGAAACAACATACTGTTGGTGTTTTTATTGATTTAAGGAAAGCATTTGACACAATTGATCACTCAATATTACTCCGGAAATGTGAAATGTATGGTATAAGAGGTGTGACGCAAAACTGGTTAAAAAGTTATTTACAAAATAGGTCTCAGTATGTATCAATTGGAAATACAAATTCACAACTTAGAAAAGTAACATGTGGGGTCCCACAAGGTTCAGTTCTGGGACCCAAGTTATTTATACTTTATTTAAATGATATTTTTATGGCATCTAGTGAGTTAAAATTTACAATATTTGCAGATGATACTAATTTGCTTTATTCAGGAGCAAATATGAAACAAATATTAGAAACTGTGGAAAAGGAATTGATCAAGTTAAAAAAATGGTTTGATGTAAATAAGTTATCACTTAATGAAGATAAAACAAAATTTATGGTTTTTGGTGGTGCTAGGGGAAATGATGATATAAAACTGAAAATTAATGAAATTGAAATTGAAAGGGTGTATGAAACAAAATTTTTGGGAGTGATTATTGACCATAAACTCTGTTGGAAACCACAAATAGAATATATCAAACGCAAAATGTCCAAGGCTGTTGTGATTCTTTATGAAACTCGAGACTTGTTAAACAAAAAATGTTTGCATATGTTGTACTGTTCACTTGTAATGCCATATATGTCATACTGTGTGGAAGTATGGGGCAATGTGTATAAAACTAATTTAGACCCGATAATTAAACTCCAAAAAAGAGCTATTAGAGTCATAAACAAAGCTGGTTATCTCCAATCAAGTAATCCACTTTTTGTAGAATCTGGTTTACTAAAATTTTTTGACATTGTATATTTAAAAACAATGGAATTTATGTTTCGCGTTAAAAGTAAAAACCTTCCTTTTTGTATTCAGAAAATTTTTAAGTTAAGAGAAGGACATTATAATTTAAGAGGGATGTTTGTGTTTGAAAAATGTAAAGTAAGAACAAACGTTAAATATCACAGTGTTTCAATTATTGGTGTCAAGCTATGGAACAAACTGAAGGATGAAGTGAAATTGTGTAGCTCACTGTTGAGTTTCAAAAAGACTTTAATTTGTCAAAATTCTGAAGGGCTATGAAAGTAATATGATTACAAAACGATTTATAACACTGAATGTAGTATAATTTGTGTTTAAGTATTTACCTGCTGCAACTACGGGTGTAGACGTGAATTTAGGATGTGAATAGGAGAAGCAGAAATAAGCGTCCGGCTTCAGCTTCTTCCTTTTTCAGTTACAAAATGTGTTAATTTTATGTTTGTTTGTTTTTTTAAATATGTATGTGTTTTGTTTTGTTGTTGCTGTTTTTTTAAAAAATATGTATATGTTTTGTATTTAACTGAAATAAACATTCATTCATTCATTCATTCATTCATTCATCAAACCCCTAATATAACTATACCAAAAGTTTGCAATGGCAACGATGGAACAAACTACAAGTAAGTTGTGATGGAAATATTTTGTTGCAAAGGATACTAAAATGATGAAAGTGCAGCAAGCTTTATTTTTTTTTAAATTATCTTTTTATTTAATATTTTTATATATTCTTTCATTTCAAACATTTTAAAGGTTTGAAAAATGTTAACACTTATAAGAACAAAAATATAGATTCTGTTATTGTTGTGTTGTGAGGAATAATAATTTTGGAGACGTCGATGTGCACTCACTGTTGAAATAAATCCACATTGTGAAGCAACCTTTACTTGCGCTGAATTGGAAATATTTTAGAAAATACACTGAATTACAAGGCTTTGCAGAACAGTGTGTAGACCTAACATGTAAGGTTATAATTCCATGATTTTAATAATAATCGGTCGTGATCTAAAGTGGGCCGGTCTGAGGTATGAAACTCCAGGGCTGAAAATGAGTCTCAGTCCGGCCCTGTGTAGAAGTATCTATATCAGAACAAACTCCGTTCTATTGAACATGAAATAAGATTAAACTTTGTATTTTGGTCGGAATTAGAAATATCTGCGCTGCTGGTGCTCTCGTGTTCCTACTACCGCCATGTTATCTCCATAGCAACGGCCCTAAACAAACTCCTATGCAGCGAGATATCCAGGAGGAAAAAGACTTGGGGAGATTTGAGCTCAAACTGCTCCTAAGTATCAAAAGATGAGAATCTGTGTCCAAACCCACCGACTAACATCGAGTAGAATGAAGTTGGATGAACCCGCTTCACGGCTTGTCTCTGGCTCTTACAGCAAAAACAAAGGAGGAACAAAAGGGGCTGGAACTTCCTGGAATGACAACAGCTGCATTCTGATTGGTTTGTCATGCCAGTATACAGTGCTCTGATTCGTCCATGTAAAGTAAAGCGTGTCGATGCAAACGGCTCGATGATTGGTCAGAGATTTGTCTCTGCATCATTGTGTCATCAATGCGCGTCCTGCCATTTAAAAACCAGATATGGAAGTGTACAGTAAATACAGCGGTAGGCTAATCCATGATGACAGCCCGCAAAACCACACCGTGGTCGGTCCAGGAGGTTCAGACATTTCTGTCCTTGGTGGAAGATGAAAAGATTCAGCGTGAGTTTGACGGAACAACACGGAAGTTACGCACAGCGTCGCTATGACGACCAGGTATTCTAAAGTCAACACTGCTATGTTGTTTCCGGTGTAACTATGGAGACGGTCTACACGCGCTGTCTTCAGGAGCTCCCAAAACTTCATATCAGCGATGTTCCTCAGATTGGACCAACTCCAACACCTCCCAGTAAAGTGGACAGAGGATTCCAACTGGATGTGGATCATATAGACATGATTTGGAAGGGAAGGAAGAACTTTGAACAGGTTGACGTGAACGTTAGCTAACAACTGGAGGACTGGATTATGTGCGTCATCTGGGGTTTGTTCTTCACAACGTTGTGATATTGTGACATTTCAAACCTGGGTTCTGTCTCTGTCATCAGTCGTTAATATCTATTGAACTTGATCTGTCTACAGTATTGTGTCTGCTGTCATACACATGTTGGTGTGAGTGAGTACCCGAATACATTTGGAACCACAACGATGCATGTTCTCCAGTGTCCAATAAAGATAGGTCATCGGGGAAAGTCAGCGTGAGAGCCTTGTGGTTCAGATCAATGAGGAAAAACCAGGCACCACACAAATGAACCGTAGGCAGGAAGCTGTGGAAATGTGTTCAAGGCCATTCAGAGGGTTCCAGTTCAGTTCAGCATTAGCTCCATGTACAGTCACAGAAAAAAAAATATTAGACCACCCCTTGTTTTCTTCAGTTTCTTGTTCATTTTAATGCCCAGTTCAACTAAAGGTACATTTGTTTAGACAAATATAATGATAACAACAAAACTGGCTCATGATAGTTTAATTTCAGAGCTGATATCCATCCATTTAACATGTTTTCTTGATAAAAACCAAAATCACTTCAGTTCTTCCATCGATATCTATGGCACTGTACTGACAAAAACAGTGCTTTTAGACATTCCATGTTTTCTTTTCTGTCTGTTTTAGTCACATGATACGCACAGGAGTTAGTACTGGATTGCATAACTATTGTTTTTGATGACTTTTGATGGTCTAATCATTTTTTTCATGACTGTATGTCCTCTGGGTATATATCTGTCTCTGTCGTCTTGAATGTCAAAATCTTGTTTATAGCCAACTTGATCATGATCTTTCTTTTTTTTTTT
Organism: Sphaeramia orbicularis; assembly: GCF_902148855.1. NCBI lineage: Eukaryota > Metazoa > Chordata > Actinopteri > Kurtiformes > Apogonidae > Sphaeramia > Sphaeramia orbicularis. The sequence goes on from NC_043972.1 coordinate 55,353,655, forward strand.
TTAATGGATGTACAGCAAACTGAACTAGAACTATTAAAAAGTAGAACAGCAAATGTTCATATAATTACTAATAACTACAACAAATGTCCACGAGTGTTAATACTAGTACTACAAATACAAGTATTAACAGTGGATATACTACGACTACAAATACAAGTATTAACAGTGGATGTACTACTACTACAAATACAAGTATTAACAGTGGATGTACTACTACCACAAATACAAGTATTAACAGTGGATATACTACTACTACAAATACAAGTATTAACAGTGGATGTACTACTACTACAAATACAAGTATTAACAGCGGATACACTACTACAAATACAAGTATTAACAGTGAAAGTACTACTCCTACAAATACAAGTATTAACAGTGGACGCACTACTACTACAAATACTGGTATTAACAGTAGATGTACTACTACAATAATGCTGAAAATCAAATAATTCTCAAATTTAAGGGTCAGTGTTAAATCCACAGAAGTACTGGACTAAAAAAACAAACACATGCTCTTGTACTGAGCGTACAGTACAGTAGTATCTTTGCTTCCAAAATCAGAGATGGTTTTTACTTGATTTCTCTCTGCATTGATTTGTTGTTTTTTTTCCCATGACAATGATTTTAAATGTTCTACCTCTAAATTTTTAAAATATTTGTCATACTCTGAATGTAAATAATACCTCTCAACCACAACTAACCATCTACTTTCTTCACATCTCACTTAGGAAGAAAAATTTCCCATTAAACTTTGGGGAATATATACATGTTTATATCTGAAATCAGCATAAACAGGACATCTTCCAGGTGTTTGTTTGTTTATTTGTTTCGAATATAACATTCAACCAAACAACGAAAAGGTTTATTTAAAATGAAAAGAAAACATGAGAAAAGGAGTGGGATGACAGCTGTAGACATGATGTGTCCCAATATTTATGTCCATATCATTTACATACATCCATATAACAATTTAAACCAAACTAACCAATGCAATGATATTTGTCCTAATATAAATCTATATTATGACATTTGTGACTATTGTTTTGTATCCCAGACCCCTGTTAGAAAACAAACACCTAAATTCAACATGTCCACATACTTTTGTCCATATAGTGTAAATCCCACCCACTGACAGATCCCATTGTAATAACATAATCAACATTAATACTACTTTACCTGTAAATGTCAGAATGTTATGGCTGATCACTGGAGGAAGAAAAATCTCCCATTAAACTTTAAGGAAATATTTATGTTTATGTCTCAAATCATCATGAACAGGACATCTTACAGCTGTAGACATGATGTGTCCCAATATTTATGTCCATATCATTTATATACATCCATATAACAATTTAAACCAAACTAGCCAATGCAATGTCATTTGTTTCATTAGGTTCCTGATTTCAGGAGTCCATACAGACAGTTCAAATATACTGGAATAAATCTGCCTGTTCATCCTATAATAGAAGAATCCTAGAATTGACCCAGAACATGTGTGGGTCAATATCACTATACGGTACCTTTCAGACTTAGTAGATTTTCCACTTAACTTTATTTTAATATTATATTCGATTTTCTTATTTTACTAGTTTTCTTTTATAATTTTATTTTCTGATGTATTGGTTTTTTATTCATATTGTTGCACTGACTGGAAAACACAATGACAATAAAGGATATTCTATTCTATTCTATTCTATTCTATTCTATTCTATTCTATTCTATTCTATTCTATTCTATTCTATTCTGTTTGATGTCATGATAATCATCTTTACCTGTGTAAAACTAACAGAAGTAACATACAGGGTGGGGAAGCAAAATTTACAATGAACATTTAGTTCTTTTTTTCTCAGCAGGCACTACGTCAGTTGTTTTGAAACCAAACATATATTGATGTCATAATCATAGCTAACACTACTATCCATACCTTTTCAGAAACTTTTGCCCATTTGAGTAATCAGGAAAGCAAACATCAAAGAGTGTGTGATTTGCTGAATGCACTCGTCACACCAAAGGAGATTTCAAAAATAGTTGGAGTGTCCATAAAGACTGTTTATAATGTAAAGAAGAGAATGACTATGAGCAAAACTATTACAAGAAGTCTGGAAGTGGAGGAAGCAACAAAAACATATCAAAGCTTTTATGAAAGTTCTCAAATCCAAAATCCTAAAGGATCCAACCAAATCCATGAGAAAAATGGCAATTGAACTTGAGGTACTGTAGACAACAAGACTGTTAGAAATGCAGTAAAATTTGATTTGAAGATTTAAATTCTCATGACTTTCAATTAACTAATTGGTCATACACTGTCTTTCAATCCCTGCCTCAAAATATTGTAAATTTTGCTTCCCCACCCTGTATATTATCATTATTTTCACATTTTTCTCCGTTATCAGGTTTGTCTCATTAGGTTTGTGTTGTTATTTATTATCTGATACTAATTTCTGTCTGATATGTTCACCTGAAAAACAATAAACCTGTTCATTAAACTCCAGTGGAGCTACTATTAGTCATTAGACATGCAGGTTTATAGATATGAAGAGTTGTCTAAGGGTGGAGCTTTCACTGATTTATACGCGACAGTGATAAAAACAATCACCAGAAGTGAAAAAAGAACAACTCCGTCTCATGAACACTGTACAAAGTGAGTATTTGTTGATGTTCACTGAACAGAAATTAGTTTTTCATCTTATTCTCCAGCTTGAAAATGTTGTTGAAAACTTTTCAGAGCTTCGTGGTGTTCCTCAAAACCGCTCAGTGAGTGAATCTAAACACAGTAGAGGATATGACAGAAGACACAGCTGAGTGGATTTGACTTGAAAGACGCTGATTCTGAAGGAGAACATCAGGAGTGTGTGTTTGCATCTCTCAAACCTCCTCATCTGTGTTTTGTCTCCCCCTGCTGGTGACTCCTGTAAGAGCATGTGTTTGGGTTTTCAGTCCAATACCACTGAGGATTTAACACTGACCCCTGGACCGGTTCCGTCTGGGTTAAAGTTCATGGTTCGGGCAGATTTCATCAGAGGATCTGGGAGAAGGGATGCCTGAGCAGCTCCTGGGCACTCAGCCTGTGTTTGGCCTCCACCGAGATGCAGAGGATGAAGTCCCACAGCTGTTCAGACGTGTGTGAGGGCAGCAGGGGGTTGGTGGGCTGGGTGGTGGGCTGGAATATTGCTGCCATGGCCTTGAATTCAGCCTAGGGAGAATTTTGTGTCAGCACATCCACCACTGTACAACCCAGACTCCTGCAAAAAGACCAACAGGATCAGTTTAATGGAAGCGACAGTTGAAGAGTGAAGATGAAACTGATGATAAATCTGATTTCAAACCCATTCATCCAGGTGTCTTTAGCTGGATGAAAAATACAGAGGACAAATGTCACAGTATACACTCAAACTATCTGCATGGTTTACATTGAACCATCTGTGCCTCATTAGAACCACATCATTTTAATAACACAACTATATTTTCACACTTATTTATGTATATTTCATTCATTATCATATTGATCATATATTCTCTAGCACATATTGTACAAATTTCAGTTTTACTTGTGCCTTAATAGAGTGTTTTAATATGTATATTTGGTATATATATTCAGAGCTATATATGTTTGTATATTTACAGCTTTATATACACTGCCCAGGCAAAAAAAAAGTCCCATATGTAATATTTGACTGCACCACCTTTGGTTTGGATTACAGGAGACATTCATTGTCACATCTTTTTTACCACATGATGCTTATGTAGTGTCACAATAAGGTTCATAATATTTGTTCCATCCATAGTTACATTAATTTTGGATTATTGTTGATGTAGAATCGGACGGCTGTATCAAGTCTTCATCACATCCCAAATTAGAGTCTGGACTTTATGGAGGCGAATCCATGTGTGAAAATGATGTCTCATTCTCCCTGAACCATTCTGTCCCAAGCCTGATGATCCTGATTAATCCGGTCATTGTCCAGTCTGTAGGACATTAAAGACATGCATCTGCAGATTTCACACAGTTTATGAGTTCAGTCAAAGTATATGGAAGCCATGTTGTTGACAGTCTATGATCCTCAGGCCACATTGTGGAGGACAGTACAGACCACATGATGTCACATGACCTCAAAGGGCTGATCCTTAAGTGGTGAAGATAGTGAAAGCCTGCCTTCAGGAGGTCAAAGGTCATTTGGATCCTGGTATGGACATGACTGTAGGCCTGCTGTGGTTCCTGGGGGTCTGTGTATGGTGTCAGGAGAAAAAGCTGGCAGGTAGACCCCCTGTCCCCCAGGAAGACCCCCTGTCCCCCAGGTAGACTCCCTGTCCCCCAGGAAGACCCCCTGTCCCCCAGGTAGACCCCCTGTCCCCCAGGTAGACCCCCTGTCCCCGAGGTAGACCCCCCTGTCCCCCATGTAGACCCCCTGTCCCTCATAAACACACCAGACTCTTCATCTGTAAATACAAAACCTCATCATCACGTTGCTGTTCAAATGGGCATACACTTTCAACTAAATAACGTAAAGAAACGTATAAACATATTTTGATACGTATTTGTCAGTACTTTGATATGGCAAGAATAATAATTAACTTAATTTATGTTTTTGTGGTAAAAAAAAAAAAAAAAAGCCAAAATAATCCTGCTAACGGATCAAATAAAAAAATGCTTTTTTTTTTTACTTACTCAAATGGCTAAAATGCCCCGTTTCTGACAAAACTTCACATAAAATACAATTAAATATGTTAACTAATATGTGTTTATATAACACCAGTTAGTGTTGGAGCAAAAATGTGTCATAATTAAAATTTCATTCGGGGCAAAAGAAAGTAACAGATCAAATTACCCACTGAGTAACAGATCAAAACAAACTACAGCAGTGTTGTTCAACCTTGGGGTTGGGACCCCATGTGGGGTCGCCTGAAATTTCTAGTAATTGATAAAAATAAAATAAAAAACTTACTAATAAAACTCTGTGTTGAGTTGACAGAGCCAATCCAATCCATATCAGACAAACTGTGGTTGTGAAACTGCAGCACTGTGGTTCTGTTTATCTGTCAAATGTTCATTGTGGTCAGTTTCAGATGCTGCAGCTCTTTCATAATTCATAGTTTCAGTTCTTGTTTGTTCAGTATTAATTGTCCTCCTTGTAAATCACAGCTGGACTGACTGTACATATCCTGACCAAGGAAAATCCAATTCTCCCTTTGTGCAGTAATCTACACCTGGATTTACTGCCTCTGTCCACAATAACATACATTATATAGATTAAACGTCCTCTAACATTAACCTGGATTTGAAACACAGGATAGAAAACTATTACAGGATCAAAAACAAATAAATTTTAGCAAAAAAAAAAGTCTGTTTTGAATGTCTGGGGTCGACAGAAATCTGTGATGTTAAAATGGGGTCAGGAGTAAAAAAAGGCTGGAACCACTGAACTGTAGTCTCAAAAGTACAGAGTATTTTGTTGGAAGAAAAAAAAACAGATAAGTTTCCATTTACAACTTTATTATATACAACATAGCTAATACAAGAAAAAGGTCAAATTGAGTACCTTAATGTTCTTCTTTTCTCATTGTTACAAAAGATGACAGTTTGTGCATTCTGCTGGAACTTCAGTCTCACTGCTCATCTCCTCAGGAGGGAACTCAAACACTCAGTCGATCAGATAAAGTCAGACACAGAAGCCTCCACCCAATTCTCTACCTCATTTGGCAGGAGTGTGTGGAAGCCACCACTCTGCATGGCAGCAGAAGAAAACCACTACTTCCTACAGGTATCTATAGGCCATGAAATCACATAGGTATTCTTGTGAGGACGTTTTGAAGGAAACTGGATAAAAAAAAATTCTAGATAATTCACTGGAACCAAAATTTCTGTTGGACAGGCACCCAATGTTTGTTCCATATACCAAATAAATTCTAAAAAGGGAATAAATTTGAGTAATTCTGACCCACCCTGTTCTTCATCAATACATAAGTTGATGTTAATTCATATTTGTGTACACTTGATAAGCTCCAATGTTATGGAACCATGTGCTTAGGATGGATTATTAGAATATTTAGTGCAAGTAAGAGAGTTGTCGGTAATAGATCAAAGAAAAAGACATGCAAAATTCACATAGTTATCTATAATTTATGAACATTTTGTAAAAGGTACCTTAAAGTAGATATAAATATCTTTACTTTCTGTAATTTTTAGTATCCAGTTCCAAGTAAAACCATCAAAAAAACAACAAAAACACTAATTTCGTGGTAAAAGATCAAATGCCTAAAATCTCCAAATCCCAAACTTTACATGTAATAAAAATTTAATTTTGTAAAAAGTCGTTTAAAGATCTCACCACAGTATGTTGGATACACATAATAAAAAGTAACATTTGGAAAAAAGAAAGGCAGTCTGCAATACTTTGCTTTCTCTCATTTTGTAACTGTGGCGGTGTTGCCTTTCTTGAACTTAAACTGCACAGAACTATTGTGGAAAATTGTGACAGGAGTAGCTGGTTTCATTTGTGAACAATGAACAGGTGAGAACCCCAACCAGCAACAGAATCCCAACAAGTGACTGATTAAATGTCCACAAAGTCAATAAGTAGCAGTATGTTCAGTTTGTGTCCTTTGTGGAAAGTTTTGGCACATTCTTCTTTGGTACATTATGAACCTGTGATAAAAGATCTGTCACAAAATCTGCACTGGTAAGGTTTCTGTCCAGTATGAGTCTGTTGGTGACACTTGTAAAAGTTGGACGACCAGAGGATCTTGGTACACTTATCACATGGGTACATCAACTTCTTGTGGTGAATGTGACAGTGAGAACATCATGCAGACAAGGCTCAGACAAGGTGAGGAGAGCTGGCTCAGTGGGGGGCACAGAGCTAGTCTCCCTGGTGTCAGTAGCAGAGAGAAGGAACCTGGAGAAGATCGTGTCCATCCTGGACAACCCCCAGCATCCTCTGCACAGGACTGGGATCAGACAGAGGAGTGTGTTCAGCTCCAGGCTGCTGTCTCTGACCTGCTCCACTAACAGGCTCAGGAACTCTGTCATCCTCCTGGACATCAGACTGGACAACTGATCACTGAGTGGTCGGGGGGGTCTGGGTCTCTGTCAGGACCACATTAGGACTGATACGAAGACACTGGAAAACATCAAAGCACCTTCTGTAGTTGGACTACACCTACTTTTCAGACCATCGTAGATCACTTCAATCACTGTTTCACTTTGTATCACTGCCCTGAAATGTGTAAATACAATGAGAAGTCTTTGTTTACAGTATTGTGAAGGAAGGTCTTTTAGTGTATTTTAAAGTATACTATATATATTAACCTTAATGTCAACCTGGTTACGAACCCAATGTTTTTTGTTTTGTTTTGTGTGGGTCTGTCTGTTTTTTGTCTTGTGCTGTATGCAAAGCCGCTGAATACTTGAATTTCCCTTGGGCTTAATAAAGTATCTATCTATCTATCTATCTATCTATCTATCTATCTATCTATCTATCTATCTATCTATCTATCTATCTATCTATCTATCTATCTATCTATCTATCTATCTATCTATCTATCTATCTATCTATCTATCTATCTATCTATCTATCTATCTATCTATCTATCTATCTATCTATCTATCTACCTATCTATCTACCTATCTATCTATCTTTGAAAGCCTTCCCACACCGGTCACAGTGTTATGGCTTTTCTCCTCTGTGGGTGCATAGGTGTGCCTTACATCTGGACTCTATGGAGCCAGATCTGGAGGTTTTTAAGTTTGATGTTGTCAGAAGAAGTCAGTGCTGCTGGTTCAGACACTGCGTTTCTTGTTGTCATCTGATGCTGAGGTTTTGTTTGGTCTAGACGATGATTCACATCTGTGTTGATGGTAGGAGAGAGCAGAGTGTGGCAAGAGTCTTTGTTCACATTGGTAACACTCAAACTGTTTCGATGTGTTTCTCCTCTGTGGATGCGTTGGTGTGTCTTAAGCCCATTCATCTGGGTGAAAGTTTTCCCACACTGGTCACAGTTATATGGTCTTTCTCCACTGTGGACGCGTAGGTGCATCTTAAGGTGATTCATCTGGGTGAAAGTCTTCCCACACTTTTCACAGTGATATGGTCTTTCTCCACTGTGGATGCGTAGGTGTGCCTTAAGCCCATTTACTTGGGTGAACGTCTTCCCACACTGTTCACAGTGATATGGTCTTTCTCCACTGTGAATGCGTAGGTGTCTCTTAAGGTTATCCATCTGGGTGAAAGTTTTCCCACACTGTTCACACTCATATGGTCTTTCTCCACTGTGGATGCATTGGTGGATTTTAAGCAACGCCTTTCTGATGAAAGTCTTCCCACACTGGTCACAGTGATATGGTCTTTCTCCAGTGTGGATGCGTAGGTGTATCTGAAGCTGATGCATGTGGGTGAAAGTCTTCCCACATTGGTCACACTCATATGGTCTTTCTCCAGTGTGGATGCGTAGGTGTGACTTAAGGCTACTCATCTGGGTGAAAGTCTTCCCACACTGTTCACAGTCATATGGTCTTTCTCCACTGTGGATACATTGGTGGATTTTAAGCACATCCTTTCTGATGAAAGTCTTCCCACACTGGCCACAGAGATATGGCCTTTGTCCACTGTGGATGCGTAGGTGTGCCTTAAGCCCATTTACTTGGGTGTAAGTTTTCCCACACTGGTCACAGTGATATGGTCTTTCTCCACTGTGGATGTGTAGGTGTGACTTAAGGCTACTCATCTGGGTGAAAGTTTTCCCACACTGGTCACAGTGATATGGTCTTTGTCCACTGTGGATGCGTAGGTGTGCCTTAAGTGAATGCATGTGGGTGAAAGTCTTCCCACACTGGTCACACTCATATGGTCTTTCTCCATTGTGGATTCGTAGGTGTGACTTAAGGCTACTCATCTGGGTGAAAGTCTTCCCGCACTCTTCACAGTCATATGGTCTTTCTCCACTGTGGCTGCATTGGTGGATTTTAAGCACTTCCTTTCTGATGAAAGTCTTCCCACACTGGTCACAAGTGAGTTTTCCTTCCATATTTGCTGGAATTAGGTGATCTTCGTCTGATACAACTTTTAGGTTTCACTCAAAATCCACCTTCGGCTTCTTTCTACATCAAAACAAAGAGAAAGAAGAAGAGGTGGTCATCGAAATGCAATGGAATGGAACAGAACAAACATCTCTTCAGGACCAGATTAAGCAGACAGACAAAATTATCTAGTTAGATCATCGACAGAACATTTTCAAAACAACAAAATATTTGATGGGTTCTCCTTAAGAGATGTGTTTCCTGTATGAGACCAGAAAAAGCAAATAATAAACTGATGATGAAAAATGTCAGGTTCTCTCCAGTGTTGGCAGATTCTATAAATAGTTACAGAATCACACAGCTCTGCAAAAACTTCTTTCATTTGGTCATTGAAAATAAAGTCAGACCAATTCAATGTATTATTAGGGCCCAAGGGCTGAGAATTGGCTGCAAAGGCCCTATTGTCTGTCAAATGTTTTCTATTATTATTATTATTATTATTATTATTATTATTATTATTATTATTATTATTATTATTATTATTATTATTATTATTCCGTTGATGACTAGTGTGACATCACAAATCCCTTTGGTGCCCAAACCCCTGCTGCTAATGTAAACAGCAGTGGCTGGAGTCCAGGAACTGGTCACCTTTTTCACACACACATCCTACTTTGCTGACTTCCCAAAGTCGGCTGAAAGAGATCTGATCTGTCAGAACTCAAATAGAGTTCTAAGAGTTAAAGGAGCTGTATGGAAGAATTATGTCCCAAGGAATCAGAAAAGGGCCCTGAATTCACCAAAAATGAAGGAATCATGTTGATTTCAAATACTGAGAATGTTCACATTTGAAAACCTAAGTGTCAGCCCACAACTAATATTTCTGTTGTCAGGTTGTGTTTTGGTCTGATGCTCCGCCCATCACCTATCTCCCAATCACAAAGTCAGTAGTGTTTGTTCATCCAGGTTCCCAGTTCCCACTGAGCTGCAACTAGGAACATTTCTGATCTCAAATGTCTGATGTTACTAAACCTAAAAGGCTTCTTATTATTCCCAAATACATCGTTACAAAGTGAGAAACAAACCAGGATATATATAGGAGATGATTTTCAAACATGGAGATGGCTGAAAGAGGAGAAGAATTTGCAGACCAATGCCGGCTCTGCCATGGTGGTCTCTTCACCCGGTCCTGGGTAGTATCTTCACCCGGTCCTGGGTGGTCTCTTCTCCTGGTCTTGGGTGGTCTCTTCACCCGGTCCTGTGTGGTCCTGGGTGGTCTCTTCTCCTGGGCTGCGCTCTCATCGCTCAGTCAGAACCATCAGGTGAACAGACTGGGCCCGGTATAAATACCAGTGTGGGACTGGTCTCTTGCCATGGTAGCTCTTTGTAGTAGATGCTCATGCTGGATCTGGCAAGCCCTTGTCTGGGGGGAGGGGGGAGGGAGATACTCTGCTCTACAGTAGGGATGTAACAATTACCGGTATAAAGATAATCCGCGGTAAAATTGCAGATGGTTAGTATTGCCGTTTAAATTCTAATTATCATGATAACTGTGTTTAATTACCGTACTTTTACAGAGAAAACACCTATGTAAAGATCTGCTTTTATGTCAAATATTTGAGTAGTTGTAATTTATTACAATTCTAATTTTCTATACCTAATATTTGGAACCAATATTCAGTTTAAAGTCTTTGAAAAGGTTCGTTAAGCATCTGTGTGTTATTTACACAATAAATTATATACATTTTTCAAATCGGATTTTTTTTTGTTTGTGTTTTCTGGCCTTTTGTGTTTTTATAGTAGGTTAAAGTGAAAAAAAAATAATAGACAGATGATATAGATGAAGTTGTGCTGAAAAAACAGATCCCAAACATGGGTATAGTAAACATTTGTTTATATAGTATATACAGGCGAAATCAAAAGGACTGAAAAACGGACAAAATAGGCTCAGAACCCTAAGGGTTAATATTTGAATCTTTCTGCAACAGAAGGTACATTGTGCCAATTATTTTATTTGTTTTTTTGTTGTTGTTTTTTTTCAAAATACATCTTGGTTAAACTATTTCAGTGTGTGTATCAGTACTTTTTGAACATTTTGAGCACAGTTTCAACAATATTGCGATAATAATGATAATCGTGATAATTTTGGTCACAATAACCGTGATCTGAAATTTTCAGATGGTTCCATCCCTACTCTACAGTATTCGAATGTGATTGCAGTCCCAGTTTTACCCACAATCCCACATACGACTCCTTTAACTGCTTTCATTCCTATCTGTCAGACCCCCCTCAGTTCTCTCAGCTCAAATCCTTCAGGTCTGATCCCTCCCCAGTTCCATCAGGTGTGCCCCAGGGCTCTGTCCTGGTTCACTAAACCCTGGTTCAACTCCAACTTCCTAAAACTCAATAGTGACAAAACACAAATGCTTCCTATTGGTTCTAAATCCACTCTTTCCAAAGCTCACACTTTTCCCCTCACAGTCGACAGCTCCTCAGTCCCCCCCCTCCCCTCAGGTTCAGAGTCTGAGTGTCATCCTCCATGTCCAACTATCTTTCAAAGCCCACATCAATAACATCACGCGGTCTGCATATTTTCACTTGTGTATCACCCCCACACACACACACACACACCACCTCTATTCTTGTTTAGTGTCGGACGCTGGTCTTGCCCTAAAATGTCAGATGTGAAGTGAATGTGACCCGAGCTGATTTCCACATGTATGACTTTGGCCCTGGTCCGTTCACATTCCTCAAACCAACAAACACTGACCTGCTTCGTAGATCTGGGGTGACTAAGTCTATTGGAAATCAATTCCCATTGTCAGTAAAAGTAAAAATCTCTCAACCCCTTCCTGATAGGCATGTCGAAAATAGGGTGTATAGATAAACTAAGTACGAACAAATGTTTAAAATGTTTAAGTTAGAAGAAATGTAAACAATTACTAGGTTCGAAGAAGAACAGTAATAAATGTTTAAATAGAAATAACACACCACAGACCAACTGAGTTTTAAAATGCCAGCTTGTTTGTATTCAGAAATGTAATCAGAAATCGTTACAAAGATTAGTCTGCATTAGAAGACATTTACACCGACATTTAACATGAAAAACACAACCCTTCGCATGTGAATGCAATAAATGATTAAATGATATAAAAATAGCAACCCTTTTTTCTTCACGGAAAGGAAAAAAACAGAATTCCTTATTTTTCCATGAATTTAATCCTATTTGTTTCCAAAGCTAATTTGAGCTCAGTTAAATCTTAGTCTTTATCAAAGTACGTGCTCAGTTCTTACATCAAATGTTGAAAATGATAAGTTATCTTAACTCGATCTGTCGAGTTTTGACTTAACACAGGTTTATTTTGGAATCATGAGTTAAAAACTGATCAAGTATTACCTTCCTACTAGTATTTAAACTTAAACCAGTGATTTACTCAGTTGAAGTATTTCAAATACCCAGACTATTACCAGTTTAATCGGGTAATAACATAAACAGAGAATAATCCAGTCAAATCCAACATTAACAGAACATCCACAGTTCAACAAGTTCAAAACATATAATACGAACTAACACAGTGAATGAATCTTAAAAATATCAAGAGTTTGAAAGTTCTAGTTAATCAGTCTTTTAGCAAGTTAATGCAGAAAATTCACAAAAGTCAGAGACCACGTTAGGCAATCCATGTGGAGTCAACGTGATCTGAGGAACAAAGAAAAAAGAGATCTACAGTTTATGTGGAAAATACTCTCACCGTGATCTAGAAATCCACTGGAATACAGAATATGGAGAGTTTGAAATCAGCCCAACCTTGGCTTTGTTGAAGAGAAGTCTGTGTCTTTCACAAAAGAATCCTCTTGATGCAACGTAACAGTTGAGGTTATTCCTGAAGTGAGTGGAATTAAACTCAGAAAGTAACGTTCAAAACATCCGCAGTCCAACACAATAGAAAACAATTTGAAAAGAAAACACTTTCAAACACAAAATAAAAGTGAATAAAAATGAGGGTTTTTCTCTCCTCACTCACTGCTTCAGCTCGCTGCACCTGTTTCCGGTTGTTCATCCTATAACAGGAAACCACTGCAGCCATTCTGATTGGCTGACAGAGCCACAGTTTCTGAAGCAACAGGAGACTCATTTGAATTCAACTTAGCTGATAATAATTTACTAATACAGATGGAATATTGTTTTTAATCCTTTCTATTTGCGAGTGTCTGAAAGTCATCCAAACCTTTGTAACAATTTCAAACTGTTCTCGTTGTATTCGTCTCTAGTGTTCTCTGTGTTCTTAAAGTGTGAAGTAAGACACAGACAGGAAGTGATCTAACCACAGAAGTGCAGGCTGTACCAGAAGAAGAGAAGAAGCCAACAATAAAACTGCATGCACATAATAACAGACTTACAATCTGTCATTTTACATTAGTTTGAAGATTCTGGTGTTGTCAGCTCTAGGGCGCTGCTGCTTCACCCATCAACGGGAGAAAAAGATACATTTATTCCCTCCAAAACTCAGAGAGTGCCATGGAGACAGGGACCAAAAGTCTGGAAACATGGACAGGAAAGACACGAGAAGGAGAGGGTGGTGCTGTTGTCGCTTCAGCCGTTTGCCCCCTTTCCAGCCAAAACCAGTCAAGACAAACCCCCATCCGATGCCCCCAAAGGTCTTCACTGTTTCTGTTAAGCCCTTTCAAAATGCCAATACGTTTCCTTCGTCCACACTGAATGAATCCAAAGAGAGGAGAGGTTTGAAGAGTGCCAACAAAAAAATGTGCCCATAAAGAAATTGTCTTTTCAAAGATCAATGAAGGTGAAAAGTTACAATTTTCTCCTCTTCACAAAGACTCCCAGGTTTTGGCGTCTGTTGCTATCATAGCTTTTGTTTTTCAGGAGTTAATTAATTTGTATTTTTTGGTGACGCAGCAGCACGCTCTGCTGATCACAAAGAAAAGTGTAGAAGCGTACAGTATCCAGTATTCCCAGGTGGTCTCCCATCCATCCAGATTCTCCTCAGGCCCGACCCTGGTTTGCTGCCGAGCTCAGACAAGATCGGATGTGTTCAGGATGGTATGGCCATAAATGAGTGTGTCTCTCCTTCTCTCCCTTTTTATAGATTCAGTATGTAAACTCTGTGAGTTCAGATTCAGGCTGTGGACATGGAACAGATTCAACACAGATGTGATTCAGCTCCATAATGTCAGCGGGGACACAGGTAAGACACTGTTTTATTTGGCTTTAGTATGAAATAAATAAATACATATATTCATACATAGATAAATAACTAGATGTCCATATAATTATTTCCAGATCAAACACAGCAGGTGGTCCAACAGGAGGACGTGGTGCAGCCAAGCAAAGCCCAGAAATCTACAGTATTTAGTGCATTTGTTTCTTTTTTTTTCTTGAAAATGAGGAATATTGAAGTGTTTATATCAAAAAGCTAAACTAATAGGTGGAAGACTAATAACTGATGTAAAGTTTCTAAGGAACCTGGTGCTTTAGAAGATGTTTTGTCTAAAGTTTGGTGTGGATTCCCCAAACATTTTGTGGAATGATGGGATATCTTAGAGCTGTTTGTTATTATTATTGTTGTTGTTATTATTACTTTACTTTGTGATTTTGAATACAGTGTTACTGTTTGTAAATAATGAAGAGTCAAAAATGTAAATAGGAAATCAGTTTAATCTTGAAAATCAATATCTTTGAAAAAAAATGCAATTTTCTCAGTTTTTTGCTCAAAATTCAGTTTTTTTTTTCCTGAAAATGACCAATATTCAAATGTTTACATCTCAGGAACGAATGAAGATAGAATAAAATTGTTTTTTGTGTTTAAAAGTTGAAGTTCTGTTCTTTCTTTTGATGTACTTGGTGTTCACATACTCCTAACACAACATTTTCCTCAAAGATTCCTTCAAAGATTAGTGAAAATGACCAAAAAGGCTGGTGCAGGCTACCAACTCACTGTAAAATGCTCTGGCGGGTAAAGAGTTAAAATATGACACACTGATGACACCAAACCTACATTTGAACACAGTGACAATAAAATAATAAAGATTGGACTAAATATGAAGTGACTTTGGTGCAGGAGGCTGGGGTTTGTGTCCTGGTCAGGGTGTTCCCAGTTACCCATGGGCTCAGCACCTGTCAGAAAGGCCATAAGGGGCCGGTGCACTGCAGCTCGGTCAGTGGCAGGAAGTAGGCAGATCAGCTTCAGCTGCTTCCTGTGACCCAGTTTCAGATAAGCAGTAGGAGATGGCATGACATAAATTTAGTATTTTGTTTAATTTTATGAATAAAAGTGCAGACAACAGTAAAATAAAGTAGAAAAAGTTCACAAACATTTACAATAATAAAGTGCACTCAGATTAAAATGAAATATCTATGAAATAAAAATAAAAAAGTTTACATTCAAGAAGATTTTTACGACAGCGTATTAGGGCCACGTAAGAAAATAAAAACACTTGTCACTACAAGAATAAAGTTGTAAAATATCAAGATAAAACCCCTAATTTTACGAGAATAAAGTAGGAATATTTTGAGAATGAAGCCATTGTATTATGAGAATAAAGTTGTAGTTTAAAAAAACCCTCATAATTTAATGAAAATAATGTTGGACTTTTATAAGATTAAAGTCGTAATATTTTGAAAATAAATTCACAAAAGTGCGATAAAAAGGCAGAATTTAGAAATTGTAAACCTTAAGCCTTGTTGATGACAGAGTTTCCAGTTACAGCGAACACAACATGTGAAGCAATGGTGCTCGGGGCTAATAGGCTCAGTATTTGACTGTGCATAAACCCCAAATGAAAGTAGAACCTCATAAAATGTTCCAAGTTCTCCATTATGTGATGAGTGGGTACGACTTTATTCTTGTAAATGATGATATTTTTCCCCACCTGCTTTTAAATTACAATATTATTATCATAATATTATGGCTTTATTCTCCAAATATTATGACTTTCATCACATAACAACATTATCTTTGTTCAATTTTGAGGGTTTTTTTAAACTATGACTTTATTCTCGAAACATTATGACTTTATTTTTGTAGTGACAAGTGTTTTTATTTTCTTATGTGGCCCTAATATGCTGCTGAATGTTTTAACAATTAACATCCAAATAAAATAAGTATAATTATAATTACACTGTTTTTCATCTTAGTTTGTACTTCTCACAATTAAGAGAATTTTCAGTCTAAAACCCAAATCCCCCAATAAAATTCCATTTTCTCTGTGGTCTGGACTTGTCTTCTGTGACTTTAATATAGATCCAATATTGACCCAATCATTGTGTTTCTCTGTTATGAGTCTTGAGGGTTATTTAGAAAAGAGTTTACAGCAGAACCAGATGACTGCATCTTTCAGCACTGAGTAGAAGAACCAGGAGAACTTTCTGATTTTTTCTCCATTAGAAAGTTTCCTAAATGTATAAGGGTAATGGAAACTTCTGTGTGAATGGGATTTGAGAAACATTAAGACTCCGCCTACTTGAAGGATCCTCTGTTCACCAAATCCATCCTCACTTGATCTGACGGGTCAGATGGACCCAGTTCAGGATCAAGTGGATCTGGTTCAGACTGAGTGGTTTTTCCTGAACTTGAAGGCTGCTCTTCATTTGAAGTCCTCATTGAATGTGTTCAAGAAAATATGTCAATACATTTATAGACACAATACACAGTTTAAATGAAGACACAATATGAAACAAACAAACAAACAAAAAAAACATTACCAGCTTTGTCAGCTTCAGTGTGAGATGAGCCTTGAATAAAAATAAACCATCTATTGTAAATGTGTTTATTTTGGTTAAATCTAAAAAATAATCAAGGTTGAATTTGTGAGGAAAACACTTCCAACATATTGTCAAGTTAGTAGCATCAATGCCAATCTCCTCTGCACCATAAGTAGTGGGGGTACCTCCGACTGAGGGGGGGAATTAAAAAATAAATAAATAAAAAATCTTGCAAAAATAATGGAAATTAATACGGACAGCAACTTTATAATGAAATGACCAATTACAGCAGTTTTCATGTAAAAAAAAAAAAAAAAAAAAAAAAAATTCAGAAGTTTGATCTTAGCAGTTATTTCATGGTCTGTGCTTTGATGGTACTTCACCTCCAGTACCAAAATATTCCTTTATGACTCCTTACATCAAATTTAAAAATACAATTAAACATTAGTATCATGGAGCTGATGTAAAAAAATATACACTGAGAAAGTTGTTTCAGAATAAAGCTGTTCATTCTAGTGTAAGATGTTATGAGAACAGAAAGTCACAGTTTGACAAAAATAATGAAATAAAAACAAGAAACACAAACAAAAACACAACCTGGTGCACATATGATCTAAAAATGACCAGGAAGTTCCCAAAACAAGTCACATATTGGAGTCTATTTTCAGTGCAAAATTAGCAGTTTTTTGTGAGGATTTAATACTTTTTTCTCGACATACGTGTCTGTAAAAACACTAATTTTGGATTGTTGATGGAATAAATGAACATAAATGAAATGTACTAGTATGTTCTGACACTTTCTGATGTGAATAAACTGATAATGACAAGTGGAATGTTGGAACTGTGATTAGTATCAGGTGGAGAACACAGGCCGGAATAAGAAATATATGAAATGTTGGGTTTGTTTTTATTTTATCAGCAGAAAAAAACTTTGGATTAGAGTCAGAAAAAACTGAAAATGACATTTTTACTCCATTTAATAGTAATTAATATGAATTTTGTAATGAATCCAAATGTTTTTTTTTCACTGTAAATGTCAATGTAATGTAAATCAGCCTCAGATTGATGGTAATTCTTCATTTAAGCGACAAAATAACACGTTACTCAAACTCTGGACATGAATGAATGAATGAATGACTGAATGAATGAATGAGTTAGTGATGGTGAGAAGAAGCCTCATGAGGCATCGAACCACTTGAGCCAATTGGTTCGAGAAAGGGTTCATTTCTCAAGGCTTCATGTGCACACGAAACCACCTACTGTCCATGTGTAGAATCACAGGCAGCTGGATCTGAACCACAGAATGTGTGATGCATTGAATTTTTGGGTCTGTTATGGCTCTGTGGAATGACCATGAATAACAAAAAATGTATGACCAAATAATTTCTCTACATAAATTATCACATATGTATATAATAAAATATTATTGAATGTATTCTGTGTGTGTAAAATTCCCCCAAATGGTAGTATCATCTGTGGGAGGTTGTATAATGTTTTTTTTTTTGTTTTTTTTTTGCCACTTTAGGAAAATGTCATGGACTTAAACAGGCAGAAGACAGTGAAAGTACTTGTGGAACTAGGAGGAGGACACTGAACATGTCTATGTAACTTGGACAATGATGTACAGGACAGGGGAGATTTGATTTATTCTTATTCAGAAATATCAGTTTCTCAACAGTTTTTAGTTTGAAGTGATTTCTTTCTTTCTTTCTTTTTTTTTTTTTTTTTTTTTGACACAACCTCTCCAACCTTTGAAAACACCCTTTCACATGGTACAACAACATGCACCAAAACACAAGAACAAGATTATAAATATAAATTGGGGTACAGTAATTTTTTGTCTCTCCCAGTACTCCAGATAAGCAAACCTTATGTGTCTGAAATAATGTTAGATTTATTTTACCTTATTAGGAGTTATCAAATCCAAATGTTCCCACACAGGGGAAATCCTCCTCTTCTTCACTGGCTCCATCCTCTTACTCATCCTTCTCTTCTCACTCTCCTAAATCTTCAAATGATCTCTCTCTCTAAACTCTTCAAACTATCTCCAAACTATATAAACGCTATCCAAATTCTGGTATCCAAACTATCCAAACTCTGTTCAAACTCTGCTCTGACCCTAACTCTCAATCACAAATCCTTATTTTGAACAGAGCCTGAGGGGTTTATTCTGCTGTCAAACCTGAATCACATAGAACCACCTCTGAACCAGTGCGTGAAGCAGTCACGTGGTACAGCCGGGCAGCGAGGCTTCGTACGTCATCATTTGTGGCTCCTCCCCTAAATGAAGCAAGCCTCGACACACTTCGCAGAAACGCCCCCTCCATTACTCGACACACGCTTCGAAGCCTCGGCACATCTGTAACATCACTACTTACAGGTTAGTATTTGGTAAAAATAACCAGTCGCGGCTGCTTAAAGCTTTACTGCATGTGGACAAAAGTTATGAAGGTGTTTCGGCCTAAATTGAAGTATTTCTGTGAACATCACGCATCGCGGGTTTGTGGGTTATTTTTCTCTCCGTCAGGTCTCGCAGGCATGTCGCTAATGTTTATGTACTTTGTAGAGATTATTATTTTGGCTTTCACACATGTAATACATTCTTACAGCAGACAGGTAATTGGTTAAGTGTGCACAGATCATAAGATAAGGAGTTTAGCCCGTTTTTGAGAAGTGTTAATGTGAAACATGAAGTCAAATGAGCAGATAGACTGATGTAAAGTGTAAAGTCCACTCCAGTGGACAGTTCTTCTCCAGCTGTTCTCTTGTATATTAATGGGTTTTGTTGTTTTAGTTCCATATCAGCCAACACAGTGGACGCTTATGCACCATCCCATACACTGTAATTCAGATCATTACTGTAACTTTGCTGTTCTTGATAAACCTGATCTGCAGTAACATGTTTGAGTGTAAATCAATTGTTATTTGTTAGACAAGAAGGTTTTGTTTTTGCATATTATCTCCATGAAGTGAGTAATTACTAGCATTAGAATATGTTAAAATGTGAGAAGACATCAGATTAGCAGCATTAAAAATGATTTTATTTCATTGTTTTCATATCACTCTCTGATATTGGGTTTTAAACACGTTTCTTTACTTCAAAAATTAAATGCTTGGATATTTTTGTAACTCCATTGAAAAAAAAACTCAATCCCATTGTGTTTTTCATGGCTAAACGCTGAAGAAAAATTTTTTGACTAAGGTTCTCATAATTCGTGCATGAAAGGGTTAAAAGTCTCATTGGATCACTCTTGATCTGGTCATGTCTGAGACTTGGACCCAGACCCCCTGACCACTCAGTGATGAGTTGTACAGTCTGATGGCCAGGGGTATGACAGAGTTCCTGTGTTTTTCACTAAGATTTAGGTCCAGTTGAATGGTTTTATATGAAAAGGGTTTTGTATTTCTCTGTCAGTGAAGGATTCAGTGTGTATGTTTAGAATCATCGCAGATAAGATGTTGCTGCTCTAAATACAGTTGAGTACTGCTGTAATTTGCACTATGTCATTAGAGTAGCCCTGATTCATTTATAGAAAATGTGATACCATGCACAGTATAGTGAAAATGTGACTCCGTCCTCTGATTGGACCTCACCTGTTGACGTGACTCGCCAACCGTCAGTTCACGTCTTGTTGCTGGGATGTGCTGCGCAAAATGTCATGACTGTTGTTTTAGACGTGTATCTATTGGAATGCAAGGTCTTAGCTTCTGTAGCCACAACATCTTCTTCAGTGAGCAGAACTGACCCTGAATCTGATCAGTACTGGCGCCCATGAGTTTACTGGGAGACGAGCTCCATCAGTAGAGAAATATGTGACATTTTAGAGCAGTTCAGACCAATACTGTAATTTTTCTATAATTATTCTTCATCACCCTGTAGGAAAGCCTTTTTCTTTTCCACCAAACAGGCTTTCGTGTCCTTGGTGACCCATTTCTTGTTGTTTGGGTTGATGGTTACCTGTTTAGTTTTGGTGACATTGTCTTCACAGTAGATAATATATGAGGTGAGTACATCAGAAAGTCTGCTAAAATCGTCCCCACTGTCATTAAAAAACAAACCCCAATCTGTCAGCTCAAAACAGCCCCTCAGTGTCTCAGATCCATCCTCATTCCAGATCCTAATGTCTTTTGGGACTGTCCCCTCTGTCTTCTGCAGGATGACATTGTGGTCTGAAAGGCCTAAAGGTGGACGTGGTTTTGAAATGTATGCACAAGTCCAGTATGTTCTGTCCTCTTGTTGGGGTTGTGACATATTGTTCAAGGCTGGGAAGATGTGCAGCCGCCCCCACCCTATGGAACTCACTGTCACAAAACGTCAGGAACTCAGATTCAATACAAAACTTCAAATCACTACTCAAAACTCACCTGTTCAAACTTGCATTTTTTTTAACCTCTTTTTTTTTTCTCTCTGTTTGTTTTGTTTTGCTTGTTTGTGAAGCGTCTTTGAGTGTCCAAAAAAGTGGTATATAAGTGTGATATTTTTATTATTATTATTATTATTATTATTATTATCATTATTACACCTGTTAAAATCACCCAATAAAACCACTGGCTGCTCTCCCATTTGAGTTACAACTCTGTTGTAAAGTTCTGTTATCCCCTTAGCAGCTAGATTTAAATCAGGTCCTGGGACATGCACTAAAATAACAGTGATTTGTGCAAATTCTAGCGGTAAATAATGTGGTCTAAAAGATACAGTCATGAGTTCATAGTGTTTATAGCGCTCAGTCTCCCTCACCGTGTAGTCAGTTGCCCAGTTACTGTTGACAGACATGCAGATCCCACCCCCAATCGTTTTTTCTGTGTTTTGATTGTATCTGTCATAGCGAATGATGTTAAATCCATCCAGCTGAAAGTCCAGGTCTCCAGAGAGCCACGATTCAGTGAAACAAAAGAGACCGGTCCGTCCGAAACAGTCGGACCACCTGAAACACTTGGATAATGTTCTTCAGCACATCTGGCATGTTCAACCTCTGACAGAAAATAAATCAGATTTAAATCCAAAATAACCTTCTGATGTCTTCACAACTAACTTATGAGTAACAGAAAATTGAACCTTGACAAAAATAGTGATTTGATTTATATCGTGATACATATCAATATCATATAGGTCACAGGTGTCAAACATGCGGCCCGGGGGCCAAATCTGGCCCGCCAAAGGGTCCAATCCGGCCCTTGGGATGAATTTGTGAAATGCAAAGATTACACTAAAATATTAACAATCCTTTAAGTTCAAGTTCCACATTCAGACCAATTCAATCTCAAGTGGGCAGGACCAGTCAAATACTATCATAATAACATATAAATAATGACAACTCTAAATTTTTCTTTTTGTAAATGTAAATATTTTCATGTATTTACACTAAAACAAAGCATAATTTCACAAAAAACATGAGTAACCTGAACAAATATGAACAACCTGAAATGTCTTAAGAAAAGTACAATTTTAACAAGATTCTGCCTGTTTCTAAATGTTTTATGTGTTTGTAGATCCACTGTGATCTGTAAGTTAAAATGTACATGTGGAAATGATAAACTGAGGCAGAGTATTGTTAAAATTGCACTTATTTTTTCAGTTTGTTCATGCTATTCACATTGTTTGAAAGGATAGTTTGTAGATGCAAACCTTTTCATAATGAAAATAAACTTTTTTCTCTCTAAAACGTAGAGAAAAATTTGGAGTTGACATTATTTATCTATTATTATGTTCGGTGTTTGGTCCTCCTCTTGGATCGAAGTTGAATGTTACAAGAAAACCTGGACTAACGTCTTTATCTTCAACACTATAACGCCAAACGTATCACATTTGATACATGGGTTTTGAAGCCCTCTACACCACAGGTGTCAAATATGTGGCCCAGGGGCCAAATCTGGCCCACCAAAGGGTCCGATCCGGCCCCTGGGATGAATTTGTCAAATGCAAAGATTACACTGAAGTTATTAACAATCCTTTTAGTTCAGATTCCACATTCAGACCAAATCAATCTTAAGTGGGTCAGACCAGTAAAATACTATCATAATAACATATAAATAATGACAACTCCAAATTTTTCTCTTTGTAAATGAAAATATTTTCATGTATTTACACTAAAATAAAGTATAATTTCACAAAAAATCTGAATAACGTGAACAACCTGAAATGTCTTAAGAGAAGTAAGTGCAATTTTAACAATATTCTGCCTGATACTAAATGTTTTGTGTATTTGTAGATCCACTGTGATCTGGAAGTTATAATGTACATGTGGAAATGATAAACTGAGGCTGAATATTGTTAAAATTACACTTATTTTTTCAGTTTGTTCATGTTATTCACATTGTTTGAAAGGATAGTTTGTAGATGCAAACCTTTTCATAATGTAAATTAACTTTTTTCGCTCTAAAACAGAGAAAAGTTTGGAGTTGACATTATTTATCTATTATTATGTTATTATTTTATTGGTTTGGCCCACTTCAGATCAAATTGAGCTGAATGTGGCCCAGGAACTAAAATGAGTTTGACACCCCTGATATAGGTCGACCTAAAAAGTCCATTAGACAACTGCAGCTCATTCAGAACTCTGCTGCTAGAGTCCTCACTAATGCTGCGTTTCCACTATGTGGAACCGACTCGACTCAACTCTGGTACCAGGTCCTATTCCTGGAGACCGTTTCCATTACAGGATACTACTGACTTTACAGTACCTGGATGTCATAGCGATACGGCGCATTACTTCC
This sequence comes from Sphaeramia orbicularis, assembly GCF_902148855.1. Lineage (NCBI taxonomy): Eukaryota > Metazoa > Chordata > Actinopteri > Kurtiformes > Apogonidae > Sphaeramia > Sphaeramia orbicularis. The sequence continues at coordinate 55,377,108 of NC_043972.1, forward strand.
GTGTCCTCTGCTCAGAGAGTTGCTGATAAACTCGCTCATTGCGTGTTGTCTCATCAAGCTCATGCTGAATTTTTACGTCGGCCACCAAAGAGTGAATCTCCTGACTGAATGGTGTAGTTTTACAGGCTGTCATCATGTGGATTCACCTACTGCTACATTTACTGTAAACTTCCGCATCTGTTTTTTGTAAAACTGCGGGTCACAGAGAAAACTCTCTGACCAGTCAGTGGTCTGCAGTGTGTACACGTCACCTTTTAGTATCTGGTCCCCAGTCCTGGAACCTCAGCGGAGGTGATACCAAAAAACTAGTACCGGGTACCAGATTCCAGGTCCTTTTTCATAATGGAAATGCAAAAAGGCTGAGTCGAGTCGAGCCGGTACCACATAGTGGAAATGTGGCATAAAACCAGAAGAGTGGGTCACATTAGTCCAACTCTGAGGTCCTCCCACTGGCTGCCTGTCCGTCAGAGGATAGACTTTAAAGTTCTGTTGCTGGTCTATAAAGTTCTGAATGGTTTAGGACCAAAATACATCAGTGACCTCCTGACCCAGTATGAACCCCCCAGACCCCTCAGGTCATCTGGATCTGGTCTTTTGTCAGTTCCCAGAGTCAGAACCAGACACGGAGAATCTGTGTTCAGCTTCTATGCGCCACGTGTCTGGAACAAACTTCCAGAAAACCTCAGATCAGCTGAAACACTGAGTTTATTTAAATCCAGGTTACAGACCCTCCTGTTCTCAGCTGCATTTGAATAGAGTTTGTATTCATCAGTTCAGATCTGCACTGTTTCTTTTAAGCTAAAAGTTTTTATCTGTTTTATCTGATTTTGTTTTGTTTTGTTTTGTTTTTGTTTGTCTTTCTCTGCCAGGAGGTTTTGTGATAACTTTGCTTTGTGTGTTAGTTTTTTGTTTGTTTGTTTGTTTGTTTGTTTGTTAGCAATTTTACGGGAAAACTATTTCAACCATCTTTACCAAATTTTACCCACAGATAGGCCTAGGCCCTGGGACAAACCCATTAAATTTTGGGCCAATTAGGCCAAAGTTCAAGGTCACAGCAAGGTCACAAAATCTCAAATTTTTCTATCTGTCATCATTGAGCAATTTTTGAAAATTCATTTAAAAAATTCAAAACGACTCCGATTAGCCTCCAATTTGATACACCCGTAGCTTATAACACAAAATTGTCCACATCCACTGTGGAATGTGGACTCTATGGACATTTCAATTTAACATTGAAAATCCCATTTACGACACATTTTTCATTTACATATGTTTCTATCTGGTTACCTCCACCAAGGAGGTTATGTTTTTGCCAGGGTTTGTTTATTTGTTTGTTAGCAAGATAACTCAAAAAGTTATGGACGGATTTTCATGAAATTTTCAGAAAATGTTAATACTGGCACAAGGAACAAATGATTAAATTTTGGTGGTGATGGGGGGGGGGGGGCACCGAGCTGTCTTGGCGGAGGTCTTTACTCTCCGAGTGCTTTTCTTGTACTTTTTATTGCTTCCAAGCTGTAATGCTTTTAATGTTTTATATAAAGCACTTTGAATTGTCTTGTACTTGAAATGTGCTATTTAAATAAACCTGCCTGGCCTATATGAAAAAAATTATCTTGATGTAATTTTTTTCCACATCGCCGAGCCTTATTTGTTCTTGCTCCTTAGTGAGTAATCTGTTTTTTGTATGTGAGATTTTATCAAATATTGTTTGTCCATTTAACATCGAGTATGTATTGCTGTTTGAATCAGTTGCTTTGCTTCTTTGAACTGGTGTTTTGTATTGTGTTATTTTGCAGTTATCGCAGAATTAGTATCAGTAATGATATTGTTGTGTTTCTACTTTTATTGTTGAGACGATGTGATATGAGATGATGCAGACTATTGGTAGATGGAGTTAGAATGTAATGTTTAGTTCTGGCTCCTTGGTGAACCCCCCACGCTCATTATACTTGTGATGTTTGTTGTAATTGTTGGCTTTCCTGGCCTTTGTCTCCCTGAGCCCCCTCCTCAGCTGGTCCATAGTGAGGGAGAGGGGGGTGGGAGGTGACTGGAGGGGCAAATTCAGCTCATTTGCCCAGTCCTGATCTCTATTAAATGGTGGGCGGTTGTCCATCGATGTGTTCAGGGTGCAGCGGTGAATTTTGATTTATCGCCAAGAAAAAGAAAACTGGTATAACTCAACAGTTTTTGTCCAATCAGCACCAAACTTCATGTGCATGATAAGAGTCACACCCTGAACATGACATGACAATATTGAATCTGACTCATAGTGCCACCTACTGGTAACGATAAATGACATATTTTGGTGTTTTAATGTGCAGATTGAACATGTCCAACTTAAATTTCCTCCAAACTTTAACAAGTTCATGATTTAAAGTGTTCCAAGTGGATGACCTTCTGCAACGTCATATGATCATGGTGGTGCTATGAGTTCTGAGGGTTTCTTTAATAAAACAAGAAATTGTTAAAACTCACTTGTACATTGCTGAATCTATGTAGAATAAGACGATTAAGTTGTCACATATTCAGGCCCTCAACACTTCCTGCAAACCTATAAAATATTAATTAAAAACCATTTCAGATACAATGGTGCCTTTGTAGCCGATTCTCAGTATTTGGGCCTTAATAATGCATTTAATTGGTCTAATTTATTTCCAATTATGTGCAGTCCTTTGTGATTCTGTAAGTATTGAAAGGATCTGCTGACACTGGAGATAACTGGACATTTTTACTGGACATCAATATTTCTGTTATTTGTTATTTTCTCGTCTCATACATGAAACAAATCTCTTAAGAAGAAACCATCAAATACTGGTTGTCTTGAAAATGTCCTGTTGATTACGTAACTAATTAATTTAGTCTAGCTGCTTAATCTGGTTCGAAATAGATGCATTTGCTCTGTTCCATTCCATTGCATTTCAGTGACCACCTCTTCTATTTTATGTGTTTTACTATAGAAAGAAGCCAAAGGTGGATTTTAAGTGAAACCTAAAAGTTGTATCTGGACAAAGACAAAGATCACCTGATTCCAGTAAACATGGATGGAAAACCCACCAGTGACCAGTGTGGGAAGACTTTCACCACAGAAAATTCCTTAAAAATCCACCAATGAATCCACGCTGGAGAAAGACCCTATGAATGTGACCAGTGTGGGAAGACTTTCATCCAAGTGAGTAGCCTTACAACACACTTACGTGTTCATAGTGGAGAAAGACCATATGAGTGTGACCAGTGTGGGAAGACTTTCACCAACATGCAACCCCTTAAGATACACCTACGCATTCATAGTGGAGAAGGACCTTAGGGCTGTGACCAGTGTGGGAAGACTGTCACCACCAAGGGTCACCTTAAGACACACCTTCACATCCACACTGGAGAAAGACCTTATAAGTGTGACCAGTGTGGGAAGACTTTCACCAACATGCAACCCCTTAAGATACACCTACGCATTCATAGTGGAGAAAGACCGTATGGCTGTGACCAGTGTGGGAAGACTTTCACCACAGAAAATTCCTTAAAAACCCACCAACGAATCCACATTGGAGAAAGACCTTATGGCTGTGACCAGTGTGGGAAGATTTTCACCACGAAGGGTCACCTTAAGACACACCTTCACATCCACACTGGAGAAAGACCTTATAAGTGTGACCAGTGTGGGAAGACTTTCACCCACATGCAAAACCTCAAGAGACACCTACGCATTCATAGTGGAGAAAGACCATATAGCTGTGACCAGTGTGGGAAGACTTTCCCCCAAATGAGTATTCTTAAAACACACCGACGCACCCACAGAGGAGAAAGACCATTTTTCTGTGACCAGTGTGGGAACACTTTCACCAGATGGCATCACCTTATGAGACACCTACGCATCCACAGTGGAGAAAGACCATATGAGTGTGACCAGTGTGGGAAGACTTTCATCAGATTGAATCACCTCAAGAAACGCCTATGCGTCCACAACAGAAAAAGACCATATGACTGTGAACAGTGTGGGAAGACTTTCATCCACATAAACAGTCTTAAGATACACTTACGCGTCCACAAAGGTGAAAGACCATATGGCTATGACCAGTGTGACAAGGCTTACATCACATCACGTGACCTTAAAAGACATAGAGCCATCCACTCTGGAGAAACACTATATACTGTGGCCAGTGTGGGAAGACTTTCACCATGATATACAGTCTTAAGATGCACCTATGCATCCACAAAGGTGAAAGACCATATGAGTGTGACCAGTGTGGGAAGACTTTCACTCAAATGTGTAACTTTAAAACACACCTATGCATCCACAAGGCAGAAAAACACCAAAACAGTTTGAGTGTTACAGATGTGAAAAAAATTCTTGCCATACTCTGCTCTCTCCTATCATCAAGACAGATGTGAATCATCAACATCAGGAATTAAAAGTACCTCAGCATCAGATGACAAGAAGAGAACCAGTGTCTGAATCAGCAGCACCAACTTCTTTTGACGAGAACATCCAACTTAAAAACCTCCAGATCAGGCTCCATAGAGTCCAGATGTGAAGACAAACACCAGACAGAAAGCTGTGTTTTGTTGTCCTCAGAGTAAAGTAGTGTGTTCTAATGTACCACCTTCACAAAACAGTGATGTTACAGAACCTCAACTTGCCACAACGTGTAAAGTTTAACTAGTGGAGGTCAACAAGGACATGGTTTCAATGGGGACACTACTTCTTTATTTTAAATAATTACTTTAAGGGTATACATTGCATTTGATTATTAGTTGTGGTATTATTATCATCATTAAAATGGTATTATTATAACTACCATAAACAATATTGCTATTATTATAATTTGACTATTATTATTATCACTGACATTATTATTATTATTATTATTATTATTATTATTATTATTATTATTATTATTATTATAACTTTGAAATATTTAAGATAAGTGCAAAAAAATAAAATAATCCCCCTTGAAATATATTTACAAATTTACAAGAATATTTACAAGAGCTGGTTTCAGTGGGGATACTACTTCTATTGACTTTGTGGACGTTTAGTTAGTCCCTTGTTGTGATTCTGTTGCTGGTTGGGGTTCACACCTGTTCATTGTTCTTTCCACAGTTGTTCTGTGCAGTTTAAGTTCATCCCCCAAAATGTTCTGCTCTTCTTTTTTGTTTTGTTTTTTTTACCACCAACTGTGTGTGTGTGTGTGTGTGTGTGTGTGTGTGTGTCTGAATTAACAGTTGCACAACCTGAAGAACACCATTGGTTGGTGTCAGAGTCCTGAATCCATGTGGTTTTTCATCAGTCATAAACAAATGATGAACATCATATGGATGAGACAGAATGACTGATGAGCTGGTAGTGGTTTAGTCCCAAACTGGGGCCAACAACATGAAGGAGATCACATTTTTTAAAATTTCTATAGTGATTTTCTCCTGTAGTTTTTGTAAGTTATCCCCAGACCAGAAAATATTTGTATCATCAGCAAACAGCACCAAGTGCAATACCTTAGAAACTTTACATATATCATTAATTTACAGAGGGAGGAAATTAGGGCCCAATACTGACCCCTGGGGGACCCCACAAGCAATGTCCACACATGATGAAACACAGTCACTTAAAGCTATACCTACCGATGTGGCATTTCTCACAGCACTTAGTAAAAGTTTGAACATGAACAACCCGCCTCCCTCCAAAGCCCCGCCCCCTTCCCTCTGCCTGAGCTCTGAGGCTCCTCCTCCTCTCTCCTCATACGCGATGGAAACGGAGGAGGAAGCAGAGGTGGAGGTCCGGTCCGTTTTGGCGTGTCCGTGGACCCCTCCCTCAGTAATCAGATGCATCATCCACCTGCCGCGGGCCTGCGGCTCCTGTTCCATCAGTAGACCTGGTCTGTGCAGTACTGGGTCAGTGTCTTCACTGCAGTGCACAGGGGATGGGCGCACGCACAGTGAACGCGCAGCCTCCACGAATTTTCCGACATTTGAAGTTTCATAGTCCATACAATTATCATCCTACATCATCTTACATTGTGTGACACCATGTACATGTACCTGTATGAGTCCCACCGTCATAAAAGCTGAGCTTTATGCAGACCTGTTCAGTCCAGTACAGCTGACTTCCAGACTTTTATCTCCATCCTTCATTCATCAGACTCCCGTTTGTTCCCCTCAGTTGTTGTTTCTGTTAATAAATCAGTTTTTTTCCCTTCCACATGTGCATGTCAGTTCTATCCAAACACATCCTAGACAGTAGACTGTGGTCAGTGACAGGAGGAGCAGCGCCAGTGAAGCGTCAGATTCAGTGGTACACATATCGGATGTGAGACGGAGATAATGGATCGGATGCTGGACGGCCGTAATGGATGATTGACAGGAGGCTCAGTCAGGTTCGGCCAATTATTTTATTCGGACCGACTAAAATGATTGGTCAGACTTTTATTAGAAATATATGAGAATTAAACATTTTTGATTTTCAACGCCTGGCGGATTTCTTTTACATTTTAGTTTGACACACACTTATTAGGAGCATTTTAAGATGACAAAAGAAAAGTGTAAAAATGCCACATCATACGGTATAGCTTTAATCTCACAAACTGCTGTCTCACACTTAGTTAACTTTTGACCCAATCCAGCACTATTCCCCTAATGCCATATCTATCCAGTTTCATAATTAATGTTTCATGGTTGATATTGTCAAACACTTTTTTTTTTTTTTGAGCATTTTTGAATCCAGGTTAAAAACCTTCCTCTTTTCATGTGCTTATGAGTGAACTCTTTTCAGTCTTGTCTTTTAAATGCACTTTTTTGATTTTAATGTCTTGTTTTACTCTGTTTTAATATTAATGTATGATTTTAATATAATGAATGTCTTTATTGTGTGAATGTATTTTAAAATCACATTTTATCTGATTATTTTAATGTCTTTTTTCCCGTTTTTGATATTAATGTAATTTCAATGTTTTGCTTTTTTTCAAAGTAATTATTGACACAGCACTGTGGCACAAAATATCGGTTTGTCTATTACCACAGAGCCAATCAGTGCCCTCGTTATATCATGTCTGGACTGGTAACTTATATCCTGAAAAGTACTAAGGCTAAGCTAGCGAATAGGTCAGACTGAGATACAGAGATATTTAACTCACTCTGTAACATATTGGACAGTACTGCAGAAGACCTGGGTTCAGCACCCAGGCACAGTAGCATGTCTTTTTTTTTTTTTTTTTTCTAAAGATTTCCAAATGGGGGCAGGTGGCACACGGTACCGGTAGGTAAATCCAACATTGATATAAATCATCCACTGGGACAATGTTCAGAGTGCAGAATTCCACAGGACCACAGCACTGAACTGACACAGAACTGAAGTCACATGACACACTACCACATCTATCTAACATGAAGCTCCGCCCACCTTCTCCAGCCTCCAGAGCAAAGAACACCATAAAACAGCATATAGAGTATTTAGAACAATAATTCCTATTCTATACTATATACTATCACTAATGCGTTGTTTCTTCCATATATCACCACAGTACTGTGGCAACAAGAGGACAATGAGTAAAAAAAAAAAAAAAAAAAATCAAGAGGTGAATGAGTTCATGGAACAGTATCCCTGATTGGCTCTAGTACAAATGATAACATTTGATTGGTCTGTGGCTGTAGACAAACTGATATTTTGTGCCTCAGTACTGTGGCAATAGACACTGCCTTTTTTTTTTCTTCTGTGATTTTTTTTTATGCCTTTATAAAACACTTTGAGTGACCCTGTGTATGAATAGTGCTGTACAAATAAACTTGCCTTGCCTTTTTTTTTTTTAAATTGTAATGGTAATTTTACATCTAGAAGTAGAGGACCAAACATAAGGACCAGGGCAAAGGTGGTAAAATTTGGAAAAATGATAATTTAATAAAGTTAGAAAATGTTAACACAATCTGAAAAAATGGCAGTTAACTAAATGAACAAAGATGGGCCCCACTGAGGTCAACTAAACCAACTGCAACAGAACAAAAACTGACCCAAACCAGACAAAGAACCAAGGTGGGCTGAAACAGAAAGGGACTAACGCAAATCAAACACAATGGGGAGGCATTACTCTGTGAAATTAAACCAAACCAAACCATTAACTTAGTCAAAATAACATTAAAAAAACAAATAATCATAACTCGACACAAAATACTAACTGTGTGAAACCAATGACATTTAAACCAAGAATTTAAATAAGTAAATTAACACAAAGAAACAAACAGTGTTTCCCCTCCTCATTCTTGTGACATTAGTTCCTTCCCCCATCTTAAATACTGGCCAAGCCCCTTTTTCTGGTCTTTTGTCTGCAACTGAAGAACAATGTGAGTAAATAATTCAAACATAACTAATATGTGTGCACCCACATTAGAATGTTTAAATAAAATACTAAAACTAAACTGTGTCATGTAATCATTAACTGTAACTTAAAGGTGCCGTATGTGGGATTGTGGCCAAAACTGGTACTGCAATCAAATTCATTACTGTAGAGCAGAGGTGTCCAATCCTGGTCCTCAAGATCTATTATCCTGCTTGTTTTAGATGTTTCTCTCTTCCAACACACCTGATTCAAATGATAAGCCTATCATCAAGCTCTGCAGAAGCCTGATGACGACCGTCAGGTGTGCTGGAATAGGGAAACATCTAAAACATGCAGGATAGTAGCTCTCGAGGACCAGGATTGGACACCTCTGCTGTAGAGCGTGGTATCCTCTCCTCCTCCCCCTAGGCCAGGGGTTGCAAGATCCAGCATGAGCGTCTACTACTAGCATTTCCACTAATCCTTGCCACCACACCATAAATTTCATACAAAAGAATTATCACCAGACTTATTCTACATAAGTATAATATATAATAGTCCAGGACAAACGTCCTGCCCACTCAAAAGAAAGTTTGCAAAGATTCAGGAGATAGGGAAAAAGTTAATTGAGCCTTAAGTTTCACTTTTACCTTCGGCAAGCACAAGTGGCATGGATCGCTACCGCAACCCCCCCCCCCCCCCGACCAAACCACGGACGCCAGACTTGTTTTGTTTCTCATTTTTTCACAACGTATTTGGGAATGATAAGAGGCCTTTTAGTTTTATTAAGGTCAGACATTTATGATCAGAAATGTTCCAGCTGCAGTTCAGTGGAACTGCCAACCTGGATGCTGAAAGGCTACTGACTCTTTGATTGGCAGACAGGTGATGGGCGGAGCCTCAGACCAAAACACACAGTGTCAACATAAACATCATTTCGGGGCTGACACTTAGCTTTTCAAATGCAAATATTCTAGCTGGACTTCTACTGTCAGTGATATCAGTATTTGAAATGAATGCGATTCCTTAATGTCTGGTGACAGTCAAGGCCATTTTATAATTACTTAGAACATAATTCCTACATACTGCACCTTTAACAAAAAGTCATGAAACAAAAACTACTAACACAAGATGGTGGTGGCAAGGGATCCACCAAACTATATTACATAAGACTGTTTGAACTCTGTTTTATATTACATGAGACTGTTTAAAACTGTGTTAATCCACTGTGTTTACTCCACTCTGTATTAGGTCAGTATGACATGAACACCAGCTCTAACAGGCCTATCTCTTCCTGACACCCACACATTCCAATCTAACTCACATGTGATATTTTCTGGTACCCTGGTACAAAGCAGCACAGCAACAACAAAAAAATGATCCATGTGCTTCCTCTATAACAGCCACACAAACAGCTGTGTTCCTTTTGTACTCTCCTGCAGACTGCATTGTGTTCTGTATGATCTGTACCTTTGAAGCTTCAAATAAAGACACACAAGGACACCGATCATCTAAGACTATTTTATTTCATCCTCAGGACGAACGTACATAGTTTTTCTGCAACAAAATCAATAAATGTCCAATAGTTTATTGTGTATGATCTATAGCGTGTGTGATTTCTTCTGTTGCCTCAGTTATTGCCAATGCTGTCGATCTGTTTGGCCTGAACCAGAACTGATTCTCTGTGAGTATTTTGTACTTTACTACAAATCTGTCCAATCTTTTGTTTAAGAGTTTTTCTAATATTTCTGAAAACTGTGGCAGTAAGGATACAGGTCTATCAATTGTGAACAGGTGCTTGTTTCCAGCCTTGTATAGACGTATGACTTTAGCTATTTTCATTTTATTTTGAAAATGAAGCGGTTTGAAATGATAAGTTCCATATGTAGGTTAATGGTTTTGAAATCCCCTCAATGACCTTTTTCACCAGTGACATATTGATATCATTAAAGTCATTTGACAATTTATTCTTACGTTTTCTACCAATATTAACAATTTCATTTTCATCCACTGCTTTAAGAAACAATGAGCAGGGATTTCTCTGTGATAAATGTTCTCCATATTTCCCAGGATCAGGGATTTTTCTCGCAAGGTCCAGTCCTACATTTATAAAGTATTTATTAACCTCCTAAGACTCAGGAAATGTCAGCAAAGTACCAGCTTTATTTTTATTTTTTATTTTTTTTTATTAAATAAGTGCCTTTATTGGAAACATCATAATGCAACAGTTTTTTCAGATGCAGTTTTTAAAATTTTTATGGAATGTCCTTTGTGATGGACAGTTTTCTTTTCTTTTTTTTGTTTAAAGTTGTGAAACTCATGTCCACAAATGTGGACACAAAACCCAAAGCTGGGTCTGAGGAGGTTAAAACTATTAGCCACATCTTTCATGTTACAGTTTCCAACATCCTTATTGATAAAATACTTACGCAGACTATTATGTCTAGATCCATTTCTTATAATATTGTTTATTATTGTTCCATATCCCTTTAATGTTATTTTTGTTATCACCTAATATCCTCTTGTAATAATCTTTCTTACTCACCCTTATAATATTAGTGAACTTATTTTTATATATTTTTTTATATTTATGTTCTGCCTCTTCAGTTCTCTGTCTTATCTCTGTAAAGTTTATTTTTTTCTTACATGCATTTTGTTGCCCTTTTCTTATCCATGGGCAATGAGCATATTTTCTGGTATATTTCTTAACTGGACAATGTTTGTCATATAATGAGGTAAATATTCTTAGGAACTTGTCATATGCAAGGTTAACCTCTTTTTTTCCCAGTAAATTATATCCCAGTTTTACTCTAATACTCTAGTTTTACTCAGTTTTACTCTGTTTAAGTATGTTTATGGATCCCTCTGATTCTACTCTTCTATATGTTGTTTGTTTAACTTACAGTGGCTTGCAAAAGTATTCATACCCCTTGAACTTTTTCCACATTTTGTCACGCTATGACCACAAACATAAACATATTTTATTGGAATTTTATGTGAAAGATCAACACAAAGTGGCATACAACTATGAAGTAGAAAAAAAGTGATACATGATTTTAATATTGTTTTACAAATAAAAAAAATGAAAAACTGAGTTGCACTTAGAGAAAAGGGGGCTGAATACTTTTGCACACCGCACTTTTCAGTTTTTTATTTGTAAAATAATATTAAAATCATGTATCATTTTCTTTCTACTTCACAATTGGATGCTGGTTAGCTGCGCATGTACATGCGTTCAAGTGAAAAGGGTGTGGGGCGGAAAAGTCATACTCGCAGATGTCAGTAGTCGTTCACGTGAAGGCAGCGTGGACAACCCAGACTCAGTGGGACACAAGTGACACATGGAGACAGCGTGGACAATTTGAATATAAGAACAGCTCACTACTGCGAAGCGGTTTTAATCGTCACTTAAAAAGAACTGAAAAGATTCGAGTCGTTCGTGAACGTCACATCTCTAGTGTTCTCTGATGACGTTTTCCCGCTGCGACGGAGAGTCCGACGGACCATTGGGATGGAATGGAGTCAGAGCCCACAGGTTGTGTGGAAATAAAGTTTCTCCGTGACCCTCTGTGGATAGAAGGAGGTCTGCGTAGGAGCCCGTATTGTTTTCAGGTGGATTTACATGATGGAATGGAGCGAGTGTTGAGTTTGAGCAGTTGGAGACGGAGGAGTTGAACATGGAGCAGCATTAGTCCGGAGATAGCCCCAGGCAGCAGAGCCACAACCAGGTGGAGGAGAGTCCCACGGCAGAGTGAAGTGTTCCACAGTCCGACTGGATAGAACAGCACAGGAGAAAACTGTGGAGGGAGGAGGAGTGAGTGGGAAACCGGCAACGGAGAAGAGGAACAGAGGCAGCAGGTTAGAACTATTGAGGAGGCATGGGGTATTGTTTTTGGTTCGGTTTGTTTGTGAACAGTTTAGCAGCAAAACTATTGGTCAAATTCATACCAGATTGGGTTTATAGAGTACTATGAATTATTATTATTATTATTATTATTTTGCATATTTTATTTTCTTCCATCTATATTATAAAAGCCAAGTAACCTGTGTGTGTGTGTGTGTGTGTGTGTGTGTGTGTGTGTGTGTGTGTATCAGCTTTTTAACTGATAAACTGGACAGAACCAGCCTGTGCAGTACTTCTGTATTTTGGGTCCAGGATCAGACAGAAGAAAACTGCATATTGATACGACCAATACTTTATTAGTTTTTAAAATTACAATGGGTTTACAGGCGGCCTGTGGACTAATCCATTCACAGCTGCTAATAGGGAGGGGCGGGGGGGCGGCTGGATCTGGATCCGGATCAACAGAAAACACAGGAGAACCGGGTCTGGTTCTTACTGTGGCCCAGTTCCACTCCTCCGGTCCTCGGTCAGACCCAGTCCGTTAACGTTCGTCTCCTCCATGTTCAGTCCTGTGGAAAAGTCTCTGGTCCATGTCAATACAAACCTAAATGAGGGCCATTATGTTTTTTCCTAATTTCTGTGTTAAACCAACTCTACTGCTTCTAGAACCTGTGGATTCCCACGGGTCAGTGCGCTAGTTTACTTACAATGGGCAAAATTTCAAATGCCTATAAAATACCAAGTTTGTTTCAATTTACTTGAAACTTGGCGCATATACAGAGGCGACTGATTTGACATCAGCACACACATATGTAACAGATGAAATCTGCGTTGTGTAGTAAGCGGCACAGGTGAACTCCAAGCTGAATGCGTTTTTATTCTGACAATAGACAAAGAAGTGAAATCATTCAACTGTCCAGCAAACCTGGCAATGCTGGTGCTAAAAAATATAGGAACGCACGTGTTAGCATACACATAAGCATGCTTCACAAGCTATTAGCAGTCTGTTTACTGGACAGATACAATAAACACAAAATTCTGTTCTGACACGAAGATCTATTAGAGTCTAGGTATAAATGCATGGAAATAAGAATAAACATGCAAATAAAATAATCAACTACCAAAATATTACTCGGCATCAAAAACTCATGACCTACCACATGTACTGGCAAGACAGACTGGGAAGAGCAGAATGCATCATTCCCACGATACTACTTTCTTAAAGGGACAGAACACTATTTTATCACACAACTCAATGGCAAGTGGAAGCACCAATCCTGTTACACATAAACATGATGACATCAGCTGGATCAATGCCAAAATAAGCTACAGTATGTGCGAGGGGCAGGGTTCGCTGTGCCTGGAACCACTTTTTTTCCCTCCAACTTTATTAATCAAATTCTGGCATTACATTCAGAAGATTTCCACAGAGAAATACTATTTTCCAGACTGAGCATGTACAGCATATTTAGTATATAAATCAAAAATATAATAAGTAACTAAAATAAAAGTCAGAGGTCTAATCATAAATCAGTACATTCAGATTGTTATAAACAGTCAAGGCTTGTTTGGTTTTGACACATTTCAGTGTTTTTAAAGTTGGTTCTCTCATTCATATAAACTATGAACAGTGGGTGGCTCTTCATGAATCTGCATCTGTGGAGAAACTGTTTGACAATAATAATGAAGGTGTTATAGATCATTTCCTGTCTTTTGTATTATAACTTCATACTTAATGTCTTTGTATTCCAGCTTGGGTGATTGAGTGTCCTTTCCAGATATCCAGTGTTGAAATGCTTCCCAAAACACTCTGGTATAAGTGCAGTTTAACAAGTTGTTCTAAAGTCTCAGTGTCAGAGTCACAAAAAACACAGTTGTTTTTATCGATGTTGAATCATTGTCTCAGAAACTCATTACTAGGATAGATATTATTTAAAGCTGCGTATGACTTTTTCACCAGTTTTTCATCAAATCTGTCTAACCTCAGTCATAGCCTAAGTATCATGAATCTGTAAGTCTTTCTGTGATTACTCTCCTGAATCTCTTCCCTCACGGTGAAAAATTTCAAAGTGTACTCCACCAAAAATAAACCATTGGTTTACAAACAGAGCTGGGAGGTAACTGGGGCATTTTCAGAATTGTGACGTGCATTGTGGGGGGTGGAAGTTCATGCAGCTGCATTATGGCTGCAGCGGCCTGGCAGGAAAGGCACGGCTGGAGCTGCACTTCCCACAATGCACAGAAGTGATTTAGGTGCATTAGCACGGAAAGACTCATGGATTAGTGATAAGGAGGTTATCACTCAGGTTTTACAAATTTGAAGAAAAAGTAGTGATGAAAGTCATTCGCTGCTTTAACCTCCTAAGACCCAGGAAATGTCAGCAAAGTACAAGCTCTTTTAATTTTTTATTAAATAAGTGCCTATATTGGAAACATCATGATGCAACAGTTTTTTTCAGATGCAGTTTTAAAAATTTTATGGAATGTCCTTTGTGGTGGACAGTTTTCTTTTCTTTTCTTTTTGTATGAAGTTGTTAAACTCTTGTCCACAAATGTGGACAGAAAACCCATAGCTGGGTCTGAGGAGGATAAATATAAACTTCCAGTTTTCCCACCTGTCAAAGACAATCCAATCAGCATCTAGATCCTGGTCACAGCAGGTACCTACCTTTTCCAGAAAGACCTTTTTCTTGTTTGTGTGATTTTCTTTTTCTTGAGTGTGTGTTTGTTTTGTTTTTTTTCTTGGGTACCTTTCTGTCATTGTGGTTCTGTAGTTCAGGGTGCAGCTGCAAGAAAAAACAAACTGCTGTAACTCAACAATTTTTTATCCAATCAGCACATAAGATAAGATAAGATAAGATAAGATAAGATAAGATAAGATAAGATAAGATAAGATAAGATAAGATAAGATAAGATAAGATAAGACTTTATTTCTCCCACCATAGGGGAATTTCATAGTAAACAGCAACAACAAGCAATTACAAAGAAAAAGACAGGTAGAAAAACTAGAAACGTGTGAAAATGAAAATCTAAAGAGAAAACAATAAGAAATTTGGTATTTATATGAATATTTATATAAATAAAGAATTTGAATCAAAAATTAAATATTATTTACATATTTACATCATCATGGCTTCACATGTATGATCAGAGTCACACCTTGAACATAGTGACATGACAATATTGAATCTGACTCTTAGTTCCACCTATTAGTACCAATAAATGTTTTGGTGTTTTGATGTGTACACAAGAACATATTCATCTCAGATTTGGTCACAAAAGTCTTAACAAGCTGATGATCCAATCCATTAGAGTTGGTGACCTCATGCGACCTCGTATGATCATGGTGGTGTAACGAGTTCTGAGGTTTTGTCATGAAACAAGAAATTGTTTCATAAACACATTAGTACATTATTGAATCTGCATCAGTTTTCACTTGTAGAATAAGAGTATTGAGTTTTCTCGCATATTCAGGCCCTGAAAACTGCCTACAAAACTATAAAATACTACTACTACTACCACCAATGAGAATAAGAATTATTATGATTATGATGATGATGATTATTATTATTATGATGATGATAATAATAATAATACTCATAATAATAATAAAACCATCTGTAAAAACTATGAAGGTTGATGATGAAAGGCTGATTTGTGTTGTAATAATTAAAACTTCTTCATTGGCATACAGTCAAATATGATAACTGGTCAGGGATTGCGTTTAATGCTTTATTCTCTCTTCATGCAGATTATTTACAGGTGGAACAGTTCAGGTGATGACATGGGTAGGATGATTTGGATGAGATGACATGGGTAGGATGATTTTAGTCTTAAACAAAGGGAAACAATAACTATTACTAAACAATTCCAAACATATTCAAAGATATTCAATTAACAATAACACAAAATACAACTCACTCAAGTATGCATCCATCCAGTCTGTGCATTTAAGTCTTTGTCTTCTCTTCAGGCCACATGCTCCCAGTCAAACAAAGGAAAAGAGGATGGTCTGGGCCTGATCCTTCCTCTTAAAGGGTTCGGTGTGGCCTGATAGGTGAGGCAAGGTCCTGCCCCTCCCCAACCAGGAAGTGGAGTTTTTAACACCATCACCATTAAATATTGGTTGTCGTGAAAAACTCCTGTTAATTACCTAACTAGTTAATTTAGTCTATCTGCTTAATCTGGTCCTGAAGAGATGTGTTTGTTCTGTTACATTCCATTGCATTTCAGTGTCCACTACTTCTTTTTCTTTGTGTTTTGATGTAGAAAGAAGCCAAAGGTGGATTTTAAGAGAAACCTAAAAGTTGTGTCTGGCAAAGATCACCTGATTCCAGCCAACATGGATAGAAAACCCACCTGTGACCAGTGTGGGAAGACTTTCACCACTCTGAGTAGCCTTAAGAGACACCTACGCATCCACAGTGGAGAAAGACCATATGACTGTGACCAGTGTGGGAAGACTTTCACCCAAATGAATGACCTTAAGATACACTTACGCATCCACAGAGGAGAAAGACCATATTATTGTGACCAGTGTGGGAAGACTTTCACCCGAATAAGTAACTTTCATGCACACCAACGGATCCACAATGGAGAAAGACCATATGACTGTGAACAGTGTGGGAAGACTTTTGCCCAAGTAAGTAACCTTCATGCACACCAACGCATCCACAATGGAGAAAGACCATATGACTGCGACGAGTGTGGGAAGACTTTCGCTCAAATGAGTAACCTTAAGAGACACCTACGCATCCACAGAGGAGAAAGACCATATGACTGTGACCAGTGTGGGAAAACTTTCACCAGAATGGATGACCTTAAGACACACTTACGTATCCACAGAGGAGAAAGACCATATTATTGTGACCAGTGTGGGAAGACATTCACCCAAATAAGTCACTTTCAGGCACACCAACGCATCCACAATGGAGAAAGACCATATTACTGTGACCAGTGTGGGAAGACTTTCACCCAAATTGATCACCTTAAGACACACCTACACATCCACAGAGGAGAAAGACCATATTGTTGTGGGCAGTGTGGGAAGACTTTCACCAGAATGAATCGCCTTAAGAGACATCTATGCATCCACAGAGAAGAAAAACCATATGACTGTGACCAGTGTGGGAAGACATTTACCCAACGGTCTGCCCTTCAGACACACCAACGCATCCATAGTGGAGAAAGACAATAAAACTTACCAGTGTGGGAACACTTTCAGAGTCTTGTCTGCACTATTTTCTCACCTTCATGTTCACCACAAAAACTTGATGTACCCATGTGATATGCACAATGATACTCTGGTCATCCAACATTGTGTCACTAACAAGTGTCACCGACGAACTCATACTGGAGAGAAACCTTACCAGTGCAGATTTTATAACAGATCTTTTATCACAGGTTCACAATGTGCCAAACGTGAATGTGTCAAAAATTTCCACAAAGGACAAAAACTGAGCAGTTGTACAAAATGTGAGGCTCTAGAAACTAGTAGAAACAATCAGTGTCATAACACACCAAAACAGTTGGAGTGTTAAAGGTGTGAAAAAAGATTCTGGTCATCCTCTGCTTCTATCATCAGCACAGATGTGACTCATCAACATCTGGACCAAAAAGTACCTCGGCATTGGACGACAAGAAGAAACACAGTTTCTGAACCAGCAGCACTGACTTCTTTGGACCTCTATTGACTTTGTGGATGTTTAATCACTCACTTGTTGTGATTCTGTGGCTGGTTGGGGTTCACATCTGTTCATTGTTCACTAATGAAACTAGCTACTCCTGTAACAATTTTCCACAGTTGTTGTGCATTTTAAGTTCATCCCCCAAAATGTTCTACACTTTTTTAACAACCAACTGTGCATATGTGAATTAATTGTTTCAAAACCTGAAGTAGAAGATGGTTTTAATTTTAATGCTGATAATAACATTAGATTATGAGTAAATTGTATGAATATCTGCAGTAATACACAAAGACATGCATCATGAAAATAATAATGGTATGATTTTTCTCAAACAAACTGTAATTTTAATTAATTATAAAAAGTAGATCTATTCTTCTAAGAATTACACAGTTTATAGTGTACCTGGTTACCTCTGACAATAGCTGTGCAATAAGATCAAAAATGTTTTCGCAATACGCAGTTTCATATCCTTAGGAAACATAATTGTCAGGACTAATGTCAATTTTTTTCCAATTAAAAGATAGGTTTTTGGTTCTAAAAGACTTAAGAAGAAAAAAACACAGTAAGTCATATAAGTTATAATAAGGATGGAGACATCATTATCAGACAACACTGTTTGAAGATCCTCTCAGCCCATTATTTGGTAACATTTTGGATGTTTATAAAGTGTCAGTGGTTGATTTTCATCTGTTTTGTTTACATTTACAATTGAATTTATACTCATTCAAAGATGATGTTATTTAATGCTTGAAAATAATCAAATTATGCTCTTTTTGTCTATGAAATTAAGTTTTTTTTTGTCTCCATGGCACATAAAGGTTTAAAAAAAAAAAAAAAAAAAATCACATCGGTATCGTCACAATGGTTATTTGTCAGCCCATGCTTTTACAGTTGCTGTGGTCTTGGATTTTGTGATTTACTGCTAATTTTGTTCATTGTTATACATCAAGAAAATTAGTGTTAATTTTGTTAACCAAATTACATGTGATCTAGATTAATAAATTGAGTTCAGTCAGGTCTTATATAAAAGATGGAAACACTTCAGCAACTGTGAACAAAGTAAACCTCAAAGCCTAAAGAGAAAGTGTAAGTCATGATAAATAAATATAAAAATATATAATATATAAAAATATATCATGATAACAATGATGATTTTTTTGTCATCCAGATCTATTGTACTTAGCTGAATTTACAGTTAATGTTTTGGATTTTTCTTTGTATTAACCTACTTATTTAACAGTATGAATTACTCAAAATAGACTATAACTGACTGTACATATACGAGGAAAATACGTAATAATTAGGCGACTGTAAAATGAAGTGTTACTCACATCTTGGAGTTAAAAACTGTGGGAGCAAATGACTGAATTGTCGACTGTTTTTCTGAACCCTGGGATAAATAAAGTCGTCATCTGGGTTGGATAGCGGACTCCGACATCCAGCTCCGGCTCTGGTTCTGTTTGTCTTTGGTTCACACACACCCTTTAACTCCAGACATATCAGTGGTGAGCGTTCTGAATGTATGATTTATTTTAAATATTCATAAAAATGTAACCGTTCACCCCATAAGAAAAATTTCTTAACATGCTCTGGTAAATGTTCATTCTGTCTTCAAAGTATAAAGGTGAAAATAATTCATTTAACAAACAGGAGCAAGTTCACCTGCTTGACTAGTTTCGGCTACTTCCTGTAGCCTTCGTCAGAAGCGTCAAGTGCTGTTTCCGTGACGTGTCTTATAGGCTGCTCAGGAGGGTTTGTCAGACAGCTGGGAAGCCGGCGCCCCCTGCTGTCTGACGCCTACTCCAGGACCACATCGCAGGTGTGAGATAAGGTGTATGCGCGGTCATACTCACAAATATGTATTTTTTTTCCCCAACTGAAACTTAAAAACTTGAAATTACCATAAAATATATGTAAAACAGTTCATTGTTTCATCATTGTTAATCCATAATATCCCCATTCGATGAAGATTATGTTTATTTTTTTCAATTATATGATTAGATCAGGGGTGTCAAACTCATTTTACTACAGGGGCCACATTTTTTTCTTTGTTTTGGTGCAAAAAAAACTAAAATTAAATCATTATTTTTCTAGAGTTTTGGGTGTGGAGCTGCTTTGTGGAGTTCAACCAGGTGTCAAAATGCAGCTGGACTGATTTAGAAAAAAAAAGAGCCCAGATTAAAAACTAATGAATCCAAATTTAAATCCTTGTTGTACAGTTTGTTCCAGTTCACAGTTCATGCCCAACATCCTAAATCTCTTACTGATGTACATTCTGAGTGCCTGATTTAGTAAAAACCTGTCAAACTTCAATTCTTCTTTGTCTTTTTCTGGGATGTTTGGGTCAGACGTACAGTTACAGTAAGGCTTTTAGATTATGCTTTGCAACCACAAAAAAGCATCAAACTAAACTGTATATGTATCGTAATGCTGCCTGTTTTTGGCACTTTTAAAAAAATAAATATGATACTTAAGAGTACGATGCACGTTAGATCCATGAAGAAAATGGGAGAAAAGCAGGTTAAATGGATAGACATATCTACAGACATTTACAGGACACGCAAGATCTAGTCTCCACCTTAACAAACTGGAAAACATGTGGTAAATAGAAGTGTAAAATCTTCATGGATCTATTGTGCATTTCCTTTCTTTTCTAGTAACATTTTTTTTTTAATATAGGGATGTTCTCGTTACTGTGGTGGCTGTGTCCGCCCTGCCTCTATATTTGAATTGTGTATATCATCCAGTTTATATCAGGTTACTATCAAATAAAATGCATTTGACATATGTTAAACGGATCGTTTTAAATGGTAGTTGAATGTGACTAAATTTTACAATGTCAGGTGAACATCATACATCATGCATCATGAACCAAAATGGAGGAGAGGAAAAGTAACATCATTAGTTGTCTGCTTAATCTTTACATTACAAAGTTGTTTTGCTTGAAGAGTCTTTAATTTTGCAAGTCTTAAGTTATATTCTGAGTTATATTTTCCAACTGTATCTTGTATTTTTATTTTAAGAGGTACTGAACAGTCCGGTTTGATTCGTGTGTGTGTGTGTGGTTTTGATTGAACTAACACCTGCCTGCGATGAACTCAGAGCAGAGGTCAGATTCTACCTAAAAGATCTATTTTTACAGCTTTAGAAAGTAGTTGTAAAGAGAGCGTAGAGCGGAAAAAACAGAATACGAACTAGGGGATCAAGACATGCTAGCCTAACAGTGCAGGTGTTGAGACTTAGATCGCTTTGCAGTTAGACTATGTAGAAAGATGGTTATTTTATAAGTTTTTGGGCTTAGATGCCTAAGCAAGGTTGATTGACAGGTGTACACAACACACGCTGAACTTAGATGAACTTTTGTTATAAGCTTTTCTTAGAAATAATGCTGAACAAATGACGTATAACGGATATGCTTTGCCATGTGCTATTATTAACCAGTTGTGAGTCTTGTATTAATGAGGTCACAGAGAAAGGGGAGTCTCCAACAGTCACTAAAGACTATAAAACGTAATGAGGGAGACGCCCTTCCGGTTCCTTCTTTTTTCCTTGGTTTTTGTTTTTGACAAGTGTGTGTTTTATAGAGATACTAGTGGTAAACTGCCTTCTCTGATAATTCAAAAGTTTTGATTTTTTGTAAACTTTTGCTGTTTTAATAAACCAGATTCTGGACTAGAATTTTTTAAAACTCAACCCTTCTCTTGGTGAATTTTTCTTCAGTCTCCTGTTGTGTTCCCCCGACACTGACTTCAAGTGGTAAGTCCTTTTAAATTGTGGGGTACCCCCCATTCCCAGCAGTTGGGGTTTTTACCTTGGCTCCTTAGATTCTATGGGGCTCCTGGGCAGATAAAGAGACACCGTTTTGTCCTTTGCATCACGTAGACGTTTCCTAAAGTAGCGAAGGTACACTTTCGGTGGAACAAATATGAAAAGTATTGGAACAACAGTCTCTTCCTGAGATCTTTGAGTCTACGTGTTTTACACATACAAACCCAAAGAAGGAAGCTTACAGCACCTGGTATTCCCAGGAAGTCTCCCATCCAAGTTCTGATCAGGACCAAACCTGTTTACCCTCCAAGGTCAGATAAAATTGGATGTATTCAGGGTGGTATGGCTGCAGGTAATGCTAAAATATAATGTTTTCACTCTGGACTTAAAGATGCGGGAGACTTTTGTCACCAATTTTTCATCAAAGTCTGTTAAAGTTGAGGTCTGAGTCCATTATTACCCTGAGATTTCTAACCTGATTTTTAGCTTTTAAAGAAAGAGATTCCAGATGGCTGATGAAACTTTCTCTGGCAGCATATGTTTAAAGACTGACAAACCATCCAAAATCTAAAACCTCAAATTTCTCTTCATTTTCTGCTGGTGTCAATGCAGGTGCAAGTGATACATGTAAATGAAGTCAGTTTGTTGTTGAATGTATAAAGGGTGTTTTTGTGTGGGTAGGTGGCGTTTACGGTCATACCATCCTGAATGCACCCAATCTCATCTGACTTTGAAAACTAAACAGAGTTGGTCCTGGTTAGTACTTGAATGGGAGACTTACTGAGAATGGCTTATGACCCCCCCAAGAACCTATTGCTCAACCTGGGATTGATTGAAACAGTGATCGGGTTGGATGCCTCCATCTGGTGGTAAATCAAGATGCTGCAAAAAGGAAAAATAAATTCCTCCATTGTGGTTGAAGGCTATGTGGGCCAATTTCAATCATCTCTTTCCATGCACATATTTATTCACATTCTGTTACTGATATAATTATTTCTATTGTGTTTTAGGTACCTAGATGGAACAGATAAGATTTCATTTGTCATTGATAAGATTCAATTTGTATTCTGAATATGGTGTTGGCCTATGTAATAAATCCTTTACACATGTATAATACATTCTAGAAAAAATACATTATCTGACAAATTGGTGAAGCAAATAAAGATATAGCTAATCCAAAATGCACAGTTTATTGAGATATAATGTAGAAGATAGAAATGGAAAAAGATGGAATTTGTCAATTAAACAAGCTTTATTTATTGAAATATGCAAACAGGTTTACACATTAAAAATATGAAATCAACATTTTTATATTATCATTTTATTTAAAAAAATTCTAACACATAATGATGAGGGTACTAAGTAATAGTACACAATTGTACAAAGTTCACTTTTATAGCAGAGCAAGTGCATTTCCAGCTGTAAAAAGTGCAGTTGAGAAGAAACCTCTTACATATTCAGAGCAGCAGGTACACTAGAATACAGAGGTTGCATTTGAGAAATGCATGGCATGGAAAAATAACTACAGAGTATTTGAGGACGTGAAAATACAACAGTCTACATCAATAAAACATAGTGCAATAACCTAGTTACACAAGGGATTGTTAACAAGTTAGTATATACATTTGTACATGCATAGGCCTAAGATGGAGTAGGTGGGTGGGTTGTAGGGAGGACAGGTCTGGGCCAAGAGTGGACTGGAGTGTAGAACCAGGAAAAGGTGGATTGGCTGGGATGGAATGTGGTGGGCAGTGACTACAGGGTTTCTCTCTCTCCATATAGTGTTTTTTTTTAGTTATTTTTCTTTTCTCTCTTTTTCTCTCAGGGGTAGCGAAGAAGGCCAGCATGTTGGGCAGCGCCCCTATGACAGACGACGGAGGTGGCAGTGGGTGGAACTCCATCTGCTCCTTCAAGAGCCTCCTCTCCACGGTCTCCCCTCTCACATTCTTGTAGCAGGAGGCCCTCGCAAAGAGGCCGTCCGTCTCGCTGCCCTTCAGCCACCTGTTGTTGGGAGTGGCAATGCCCGGTGCTTGGGCAGAGGCAGGAGGCTGCTCCCAGAACTTCTGCCAGCCCTCCAGCACAACCCCACCAGGCTCTGAGGCAGCAGAGCTCTCCTCCAGGGATGAGGGTCTGGGCCGGCCCTCAGTGTCCTGACTCCCAGCTGGAGTGAGCTCCCCCCAGGTGGTGAGCTGGGTGCACACCGCAGCCTCAGACTCCTCCAGGATGTTCTCTGACAAAGAGACTGAATAAAAAAAATAAGTATGAACGGCACTGCTAAATACATGCTACACTAATGAATTTGACATGGCTCTAGCACACAGTAGTAACAGCTCCAGAGCAGAACACAACAGTCTTTTCTTGTTCATTTCAATATAAATGACATTACCTGTGGCAGCCAACAGCTCTGCATCGCTGGCATAGTTGGCATCCTGCTCAAACTGGGAGACCGCAGACTCTGCCCGTTGAGCTTTTGACTGCTGTAACTGCAGAAAATAAACAAACCACTGCAGACAAATGACATGTCAAATTAAATTGATCTCCTGCAGAAAGTGCTGTATGTTTGCTTGCTCCGTGCAAAGCCACCTCATTGAACATAAAAGGCCTATGTATACCTTGATGGTACCTCCCATCTCACAGTCTATGAGATTAACATGACTTAAATCTGCACTTTTTGGTGAATTCTTTCGTATCTTAATCTGAATACATTGTGTGTTGTGATATACTTGTTTTCATCCGCTTTTTTTTTTTTTTTTTTTTTTTTGTGACCGAGTGAATGACAAGTTGATTGTGTTTGTAGATTAGGCCTATAGAAAGAGTACTAAAAAAGATACAATATGAATAACATTATGGACAACTCAGATATTTGAACTCACAACCAATACGCCTACCAAACTTAAAATAAACCACTTCAATGTTATTTTGTTGAAAATTAATATCATATAATTAATACTATCATATAATATAATAAATATAGGAAGCATCATATAATACAATAAGTATAAGAAATATCATATAACCAATAATATCATATAAAATTGAGATTTGCTTTTTAAACTCTGGTGCTTATTACTGTGCAACTGCTCACTGACTGCTGAGAGCGTCTAACCTCCAGTCTTCTGTCCAGGTGCAGGTGACGGCAGGGAACTCTCTGGCGTACTCCAGCATGCACTGCTTCTGCCACTGCAGGACCTGGTTCTGCTCCCTTTTCTGGCAGAACTCAAAGAGCAGTCAGACCAGCCAGACCACGTCGTTCTGGCTGGCCGCTTCCCGCTGTACTTCCCGAATGTGAGCACCAGCCGGCCTCGCCACAGCTCCCCCTCGGCCCTCTTGGACGCCACCTCCGCCCGCTTGGGGTCCAGCCAGACAGGGTCCAGGACGGCACAGGGGGCCCCTGCCACAGCTTTGGCTGCATCTGAGCACTGCAGAGATTGAATAAAACTGCCTTTTATTAATGCAAGAAGACAACTTGCCAGTTTCAATTATCTCTTTCCGTACACATATTTATTCACACTCTATTACTGATATAATTATTTCTATTGTGTTTTATTTACCCAGACAGAACGGATAAGATTTCATTTGTCACTGATAAGATTCAATTTGTATTTTGAATATGGTGTTGGCCTATGTATTAAATCACTCTCACATGTATAATACATTATAGAAAAAATTACGTTATCTGACAAATTGGTGAAGCAAATAAAGATATGGTTAATCCAAAAAGCACAGTTTATTGAGATATAATGTAGACGATGTTAGAAATGGAATCCATCCTTGTGCTTACCATCTTTTTCAGTAACACAGGAAAACATTTTGGTGAAATCACTTACATCTAAAACAATATTGTTATGTATGTTTGTATATGTGTTTTTGTTTGGGGTTTTTTTTTGTTTTTGTTTTTTTTTGTTCTTTTTAGTTTTTATTAATATCTGGTAGGAAAAGTTGTAAATGGGTATTATCATATTAGTGTACATAGGAAAAAGGATGTGTGATATTGTTATACTCCTCTTATTATTATTGTTGTTGTTGTTGTTATTATTATTAATATTCATACAAAATAATAATTGCTATATAATGATCATAAGGAACAGAAATATGGGGTAGGAGTACATAAGTTTTTACTTCTTCCTACTCCTTTTTGAGCATGTATAATTTCATTTCATTTGTTTTATTTATATTCATATTATTCTTCTTATTATTATTTATTTACTATTACTATTATTATTTATGTATTTATTTTGCTGGGTGTTTACTTATCAATCATTTCTGTACCAGTACTTATATTTTGTTGGTTGATTTTTGGTTTTGATTTCACTGTCTACATGCTCGAAATAAAGATTTCATTCATTCATTCATTCATTCGTTCATTCATATTTAATAGCCTACAGTATGTATAGATTTAATACAATGCAGCATAAGCAGAAAAAGTCACACATTTTTCTACTATAGGCAAAAAAAAAAAAACAGGTGTAACTACAATAAAAGTTATTTGAAAGTTTTATCTGAAAGTTTCTTTGATGCACACATATAGTACAGCTTTCATAAAGGTTACTTGTACAGAAAGCCAGTAGCCTGCTTTGAAAAAAAAGTGATCTTACCATTCTTTCTCTATAGTTTTCATCTGTTTCTCTCTAGAATAGCAAATATCAGAATATTAGTCACAATGTGAGGTCAAGAAGATAAACAACATGAAGTACACCGCAAGCCCCCTCTGGGGGAGGGGGGGGGGGGCGGGGGTACATAAACATCACATCAGCGGACACGTTAGCTAGGTAAAACACGAACGAGTTGTCAGTACGTTGTCATTACACATTAAATAGCCAAATCATTCATTTGTCAACATTAGTGTAGTCAGTTACGACATTTTTCTGAGGGAGATATGAGCTGTCAAGTCAGATTTTGTTCCACAGGTCGAACACTTCAGCTGGCTAGCATACTAACAAGTTACAAACAGCAGATACAGTAAGTTGTCATCACACATAAACAAACCGAATCATATATTTGTCTATTTCGGTGTGGTCGATTACTAATTTTCAGAGAATCATTTGTGAAAAATTATGATAAATTCTATAAGGAAAAGTGAGAGTCGGAATAAACCTTACCTCAGCAACCGCTGGAAATGAATGAATCCAGTTCTCACTCAATGACTGGTGGGTTGAGCGCCCAACAGCGCTCAAACATTGGTCGGTTGAGCGTCGGATAGGGACTTGGAGGAGGATTCGCCAGTACTGACCAGGCCCAACCCTGTTTTGCTTCCAAGATCAGACAAGATCAGGCGTGTTCAGGGTGGTATGGCTGTAAGCAAGAGCAGCTGTCATATTCACTCTCTTTATAGATTTAATCACACCAAAGAGCAGGTTTTCCCCTATGTTTTCCAATATGTGAAATATAAATCACCCAGTATTAAAGTGGCAAAGGCAAGGCAAGGCAAGGAAAAGCAAGTTTATTTGTATAGCACATTTCAGCAACAAGGCAATTCTGTCATGTTGGCTTTTGGACTGTGTCTGGATTTGTCTGTCTTTTCTGTTTTGTTTGTCATTTCCTGTTTTATTTTGTTAAGTTTCCCTCATGTGTCTTGTCTGTTGTCTTTACTTCCTCTCCCTGATCGTGTTCACCTTTTCCCTGATTACCTGGCTCCTCCCTGATTGTCTCCACCTGTGTCCAATTGTCTTCCCGCCCTCTTGTGTATTTAAACCCTGAGTCTTCCTCTGTTTAGTTGCCAGTTTGTGTTCTACAACTTGTTGTGCCCACTCACCAGCGTTTTTGGATCCCGTTTGTTTGTCTGCCGTGTTTGACCCGTTTTCGTCCTTCGACCACTGATTCAGCCTGTTCCTATCCTGCCTGCTCGTCAACGGCCTGGTTCGTGTACCCGACTCTGTCTCTGCCTTCTCCCTTTAATACCTCAGCCTCCACCAATTACCTGTGCTTCGACCTTCGCCTGGATTACTACCGTGAGTTCTGCCTGTCCCCCATGTACCGTTGCTTGTTTGATTGCTTCTCCGTGTATGACCTGGCTTGTTTTTTGACCACCCTCTGTTTGTCCCTAGTGGGGATTCTGTTGGGGTTTTCCCGGCTCAGCCAAGCCGGTTGTCAGCCTTATCCACCCGCAGCCCAGACGTTTATCCCCGGATTCAGTGGCATCACAGAATTTACATTATCTCTGTGTTGTGTTTATTCACCTGTGAAAGTGTTTAATAAAAACACTCAGCCTTACTGGTTTTTTTGTGGTCTTGCTTTTGGGTTCAGCCTTTGTACTTAGCCTATCACAAATTCAAGGTGCCTCACACAGGACATTGAAATACGACAGGGAAAAAGAAACACATTTAAAACATTATAAAAGAAACATGTAAAAGGTGATTAAAAACAGCAAGTAAGAAAACAACACATAAAATCCAAAAATATAAAAACACACACATATTAAAGTAAGAGTTGCAGTGCAGAGTTTCGAAAGAGAATTATAAAATTTAAAAAGTCAAAAGCCTTTTAGTCAAAGGCAGCAGTGAACAGGTGAGTCTTTAACCTGGACTTAAAAGAACTCAGACTCTCAGCAGACCTGATATTTTCTGGTAGTTTGTTCCAGATATACGGAGCATAGAAAATGACTGCTGATTCTCCATGTTTAGTTCTGACTTTGGGAACCCAGAGCAGACCTGCACCAGATGACCTGAGTGGTCTGGATGGGTCAGACTGGACTAGAAGGTCTCTGATGGATTTTGGGCCTAAACCATTCAGTGCTTTATATGCTAGTAAGAGAATTTTAAAGTCTATTCTCTGAGAGACAGGGAGCCAGTTTAGAGACCTCAGAACTGGACTGATGTGGTCCAGTGTAGAGACCTCAGAACTGGACTGATGTGGTCCACTCTCTTGGTCTTAGTCAGGACATGAGCAGCAGCATTCTGGATCAGCTGCAGTCGTCTGATAGACTTTTTAGGCAGACCAGAGAAGATACTGTTACAGTAGTCCACTCGACTAAAGACTGAATGCATGGACAAGTTTTTCAAGGTCCTGCTGCGGCATCAGTCCTTTAATCCTAGAAATGTTCTTGAGGTGATAGTAAGCTGACTTTGTAATTGTATGTGGTTTTTTAAATTCAGGTCTGAATCCATGACAACACCCAGATTCCTGGCCTGGTCTGAAGTTTTTAACTGAAGTGACTGGAGCTGCATGCTGATTTTAAGATGTTCCTCCTTGGGTCCAAAAACAACTACCTCTGTTTTTTCTCTGTTTAACTGAAGAAAATTATGGGCCATCCATTCAAATATTTGCTCCATGCATTTACCCAGTGCTTGTATGGGGCTATGGTCACCTGGGGACATTGAAATGTAGAGTTGTGTGTCATCTGCATAGTTATGGTAATCTATTTTGTTTTTTCTATGATCTGAGCCAGTGGAAGCATGTAGATGTTGAACAGAAGGGGCCCCAGGATGGAGCCTTGGGGGACTCCACATGTAATTTTGGTCTGCTCAGATTTAAAGTTACCTATTGACACAAAATAATCCCTGCCCTTTAAGTAGGATGCAAACCAATCAAGAACTGTGCCAGATAGTCCCACCCAATTTTCCAGTCAATCAAGTAATATATCATGGTCGACTGTGTCGAATGCAGCACTAAGGTCCAATAAGACTGAAACTGAAGATCTGCCATGAACTGTGTTTTAAGCGAATGTCACTGAATACTTTGAGCAGAGCTGTCTCAGTGCTGTGATGTGGTCTAAAACCTGACTGAAAGATGTGAAAGCAGCTGTTGACTGTTAAGAAGTAATTTAGCTGTTGGGACACTGGAGCCTTTTCAATGATTTTACCTAAAAAAGGAAAATTTGATATCGGCCTGTAGTTGTTCATTGAGGTCTTTTCTAGATTGTTCTTTTTTAGGAGTGGCTTAATAACAGCTGTTTTCAGGGTCTGTGGGAAGACTCCTGAGCTTAGAGACACGTTTACAGTGTAACAGATCAGATGCCATGATGTGTGAAACTTTTTTTTTTTAAAATCTGTAGGTAAAACATCCAGACAGCAGTAGGAAGAGCTCAGTTGGTGTAGAATTTCCTCCAGATTTTGGTCATTGATTGGATTAAACTGCGTCAGGGTGTTTAAATGCTTTTTAGACAGACACAGCACAGATCCTGAACCAGGTGTTGAGGGCGACTTTTAAAAAAACAGTGTCGCCGAGAGGCTAAGTGAGGGAAAAAATCTTTATCTGCTGGACGCGCTGCTAAACAATAAAAAAGGGGAAGTGAGCTCCAGAGTAATGTCCATACGTTTATTAAAGGTAAAAACAAACAGTGAAATAATCCAGTAATATCTAAAAAACACCCAAGACAGTATACTTTGGCGGCGGTCAGCAAAAGTATGACCTTCCCCCCTCACCCCCTCAGTTCATTCATTCAAACGGGTAAAACAGCTGATTTTACTACGTTGGTGACATAAGCACCACCCTCACATAACTCCTCCCCGGATGTGACAAAGAAAATATTATCTGGCACTTACACACGGCCTGTCTAATATGCTGAAGTTTCTCTGTAAAGAACAAAGCAAAGTCATTGCAGGCCCTGGCAGAGGGAAGTTCAGGTGCTATTGACACAGGGGGGTTTGTAAGTTTGTCAACAGTAGAAAACAGTGCTTGAGCATTGTTTTTGTTTCTGATGATAATGTTTGAGAAGAAAGACTGCCTTGCATTCCTCAGCTGTAGATAATAAGTGTGAAGTTTCTCTTTGTAGATGTCAAAATGAATCTGGAAAGTTGATTTTCGCCACCTGCATTCAGCTTTCTGACACTCTCTTTTTTCATTTTACACTGCCATGGCATTTCTCCATGGAGATCTTTTCGTGCTAGAGACAACCTTCAACTTAATGGGAGCAATGGCATCTATCACATTTAACATTTTAGAATTAAAGTTATTCACTAGCTCATTGACTGAACCATAAGGCAGGGTTGCCGTAGAAGAAAAAAGTACATTAAACATTTCAGTGGTGTTTTCAATAATGCATCGCTTCTTGATGACTTCTCTCTGATTACTTGTGTGCACAGAGATAGAGCTCTCAAAGAAAACACAACAGTGATCGGACAGGGCCACTTCGCTCACAACAACCTTGTGTATGTTTAAACCCTTGGAGATAAGCAGGGCCAAAGTGTGCCCCCTGTTATGTGTGGGTTCGGACACATGCTGACTCAGCCCAAAGCTGTCAAGAGTATATTACAGTTCTTTAGCCCCTCTGTCCTGGAGGTTGTCAACATGGATGTTAAAATCACCAACAATCAGTGGCAATTTCTCATAGACTGCAGTGGAAGCCCGGCTTCCCCTAAAATTACGAAAATTAAATGGTTAAATATGTACGGTTGTGTTGACATTTTATTGACTACAAATGTGTTAGAACACATTCATCTCAAAGATGAGTTGGTTCAGAATCAGCTTTATCACAAATCAACGGGCACGATGTTGTTCACTTCTCATACATTCCCGTTGCGCTGTTTTCTCATACTATCTCTGCTCAGTGCATTTGTCCGTAGACTGCGGGCGTCTCTGGGCTTCAATGGGACCGAGTGGAACAGTTTTTTTCATTGCCTCAAAACTGGACGGTAATTGGATAAATGCCACAATGTTGTTCCGCCCCCGGACGCTGGGCGTCTCTGGGGGTGAATGGAGCTGTGGGCGGAGCTCGGCCAGGCTGGACGCCAGAATCCCACGTGCTGATTGGAGGATCAGTCGAAAGGCTGAATCCCGTTTGATTGACAGCTGTTTTCAGATCTCCTCCTTCACTGACACAGTTCAGTTTAATACGGTTGTGCATTCTGCTGTGAAATCGAGAGAGAAACCACTATGAAATTACTCGTTCATTTCTTGCACTGTAAATAAAACACACTCATTGTACTTCCTTGTTTGAACTTAACATAATTTCAGCGTTTTCTTGTTTCAGTTCCATAATTTAATCATTTCTTGTTCGAGTTTAATACCGTTTTGTAGATAGTTAAATCAATCAAACTGTCGGCTAGGTCGGAGTGAAAGCAGCATCTCTAGTTTAAAAAGGCTAAAGTCTTACACCTGCAACACAATAGGCCAAGGCAATCTAAGCAGCCTAGCTCTGCTGGACATTGAGAGGACACTGGTCCGCTCCCTGGAAAAGATGCCTACTTGGTATGATAAGGTCACTGACCATTTTCTTTAAAAGGAACAGAGGGCCGAATGTATGTTTAAATAACTTGACAATTTTTTTTTTTTTTTTTTTTTTTATGTAAGCCGACAATGAGCTTCCCCTGTCTGAAAGACGAGCAGCCGCCACTGGTTCAGCAGATCAATAAAGTCCTGTTTCAAAACCTCTGAGTGGTGATTCACAACATCAAGGGCTTTTGTGTGAATGATGAGAGAACGTAAGAGGCCAAATAATTTAAACTGAATTAAAAAAAAAAAAAAAAACGATTCTTCTGCTAATGTAGGACTGTGACGCACTGTCTTCAGCAGTGCTAGTAATTTGTTTGTTGGTTTCGTTCATTTCCTGCTTATTTTGGTGAGTGGTTTTGTTCATTTGTGTGCACTGTGTCTGTCTTGTCTGCGTCCTCCCTGATTCCTTTGATTGTCTTCACCTGGGGCTCATTATCCCTCTACCCTTTATATGCCCCCCTCTCCTCGTGTCTGTTGTCAGTGTGTCTTCCATGCTTTGCCAAGTCCATCTCCTTTGACCATTGCCTGTGCTGCTTATCTATGCTTTGTAAGTTTATTGAATCCACATTTGTGAAGATCTTTTTGTTATATTTTTTGATTCCTCAACGGAGAAGATTTTTGTGTTACTTTTTGAAACCACGTTTTGGGAAGACCTTTTTGTTAATTTTTTGATACCATGCATGTGAAGATCTTGTTAGACTTTTGATTTCACGATTGTGAAGATATCTTTTTTACTTTTATACTTTGAGTTAATAAATACTCAAACTAAGCTTGTTTTGTCTGTCTGGTGCATTTGGGTCCAAGCCTTGTGTTTTCCTAACAAGGACATACTGAACTGAAATTTAAAACATGCATATTAACTCAAATAACTGAACACACATTGGTCCCTGACCAGCTGACCACTGGTCATCAGGGAAGATGGGAGGATTGTCCCAGTCCATGTGTGATGTACTCTGGGGGGGTCCTAGTCCTTCCTCAGACCACATTGTGGAGGACAGTACAGACCACAGTGATGTCACATGACCTCAAAGGGCTGAACCTTAAGTGGTGAAGACAGTGAAAGTGTGCCTTCAGGAAGTCAAAGGTCATTTGGATCCTGGTATGGACATGACTGTAGGCCTGCTGGGGTTCCTGGGGGTCTGTGTATGGTGTCAGGAGGAAAGGATGGTAGGTAGACTCCCTGTCCCCCAGGCAGACCTCCTGTCCTCCAAGTAGACCCCCTGGAATTCAAATGGGGTTATGTGGAATTTCTAATAATTGATAAAAATGAAATAAAAAACTTACTAATAAAACTCTGTGGTGAGTTGACAGAGCCAATCCATATCAGACAAACTGTGGTTGTGAAACTGCAGCACTGTGGTTCTGTTTCTCTGTGGTTCTGTTTGACCACAATGAACATTTGACAGGTAGTTTCAGATGCTGCAGCTCTTTCATAATTCAGTTTCAGTTCTTGTTTGTTCAGTATTAATTGTCCTCCTTGTAAATCACAGCTGGACTGACTGTACATATCCTAACCAAGGAAAATCCAATTCTCCCTTTGTGCAGTAATCTACACCTGGATTTACTGCCTCCATCCACAATAATATACATTATATAGACTAAATGTCCTCTAACATTAACCTGGATTTGAAACAGAGGCTAGAAAACTATTACAGGGTCAAAAACAGTTCAATTTTGGCAAAAAAAAAAAAAGTCTCTGTTTTGAATGTCTGGGGTCGACAGAAATCTGTGATGTTAAAATGGAGTCAGGAGTAAAAAAAAGGTTGGCACCACTGAACTATAGTCTCAAAGTACAGAGGAAGAAAAAAAAACACTAAGTTTCTGAATTCCAACTTTATTATATACAACATAGCTAATACAAGAAAAAGGTCAAATTGAGTACCTTAATGTTATTCTTTTCTCATTGCTAACAAAAGATGACAGTTTGTGCATTCTGCTGGAACTTCAATCTCACTGATCATCTCCTCAGGAGGGAACTCAAACACTCAGTCGATCAGATAAAGTCAGACACAGAAGCCTCCACCCAATTCTCTACCTCATTTGGTAGGAGTGTGAGGAAGCCACCACTCTGCATGGCAGCAGAAGAAAACCACTACTTCCTATAGGTACCTATAGGCCATGAAATTACATAGGTATTCTAGTGAGGACGTTTTGAAAGAAACTGGATAAAAAAAAAAAAAAATTCTAGATAATTCACTGGAACCAAAATTTCTGTTGCACATGCGCCCAATGTTTGTTCCATATACCTAATAAATTCTAAAAAGGGAATAAATGTGAGTAATTCTGACCCACCCTGTTCTTCACCAATACATAAGTTGATGTTAATTCATATTTGTGTACACTTTGGAAGCTTCAATGTTATGGAACCATGTGATCAGGATGGATTATTATAATATTTAGTGGCAAGTAAGAGTTGCAGTATTAATCAAAGAAAAAGACATGCAACATTCACATAGTTATCTATAATTTATAAACAATTTGGAAAAGGTACCTTAAAGTAGGTATAAATATCTTTACTTTCTCTAACTTTTATTATCCAGTTCCAAGTAAAACCATCAAAAAAACAACAAAAACACTAATTTCATGGTAATTGATCAAATGCCTAAAATCTCCAAGTCCCAAACTTTATATGCTATAAAAATGTAATTTTGGAAAAAGTAGTATAAAAATCTCACCACAATATGTTGGATACACATAATAAAAGTAACATTTGGAAAAAAGAAAGGCGGTCTGCAATACTTTGCTTTCTGTCATTTTATAACTGTGGTGGTGTTGCCTTTCTTGAACTTAAACTGCACAGAACTATTGTGGAAAATTGTTACAGGAGTAGCTGGTTTCATTTGTGAACAATGAACAGGTGAGAACCCCAACCAGCAACAGAATCACAACAACAAGTGACTGATTAAATGTCCACAAAGTCAATAAGTAGCAGTATGTTCAGTTTGTATCCTTTGTGGAAAGTTTTGGCACATTCTTCTTTAGTACATTGTGAACCTGTGATAAAAGATCTGTCACAAAATCTGCACTGGTAAGGTTTCTGTCCAGTATGAGTCTGTTGGTGACACTTGTAAAAGTTGGACGACCAGAGGATCTTGGTGCACTTATCACATGGGTACATCAACTTCTTGTGGTGAATGTGACAGTGAGAACATCATGCAGACAAGGCTCAGGAAGCTTTCCCACACCAATCATAGTCTTATGGTTTTTCTCCTCTGTGGGTGCATAGGTGTGCCTTACAGCTGGACTCTATGGAGCCAGATCTGGAGGTTTTTAAGTTTGATGTTCTTGTCAAAAGAAGTCAGTACTGCTGGTTCAGACACTGCATTTCTTGTTGTCATCTGATGCTGAGGTACTGTTTGGTCCAGACAATGATTCACATCTGTGTTGATGGCAGAAGAGAGCAGAGTGTGGCAAGAATCTTTGTTCACATTGGTAACACTCAAACTGTTTTGATGTGTTTCTCCTCTGTGGATGCGTAGGTGTGCCTTAAGTCCATTTATACGGGTGTAAGTTTTCCCACACTGGTCAAAGTGATATGGTCTTTCTCCACTGTGGATTCGTAGGTGTCCCTTAAAGTTATGCATGTCAGTGAAAGTCTTCCCACACTGTTCACAGTTATATGGTCTTTCTCCACTGTGGCTGCGTAGGTGTCCCTTAAAGTGATGCACCTGCGTGAAAGTCTTTCCACACTGTTTACAGTCATATGATCTTTGTCCACTGTGGATGCGTTGGTGAACTTTAAGCACCTCCTTTCTGATGAAAGCCTTCCACACTCCTCACATGAATATGGTCTTTCTCCACTGTGGATGCGTATGTGTGTCTTAAGGTTACTCATTTTGATGAAAGTTTTCCCACACTGTCCACAGCCATATGGTCTTTGTCCACTGTGGATGCGTAGGTGTGACTTAAGGACAAACCTCTGGGTGAAAGTCTTCCCACAGTGTTCACAGGGATATGGTCTTTCTCCACTGTGGATGTGTACGTGTTTCTTCAAGTTACTCATATCAGTGAAAGTCTTCCCACACTGTTCACATTCATATGGTCTTTCTCCACTGTGGCTACGTAGGTGTGTCTTAAGGTTACTCCTCTGGGTGAAAGTCTTCCCACACTGTCCACAGTCATATGGTCTTTCTCCACTGTGGATGCGTAGATGTATCTTAAGATCACTCATACGGGTGAAAGTCTTCCCACACTGGTCACACTCATATGGTCTTTCTCCATTGTGGATGCGTAGGTGTGTCTTAAAGTGATGCATGTGGGTGTAAGTCTTCCCACATTGGTCACAAGTGAGTTTTCCTTCCATATTTGCTGGAATCAGGTGATCTTCTCCTGATTCAACTTTTAGGTTTCACTTAAAATCCACCTTCAGCTTCTTTCTACATCGAAACAAAGAGAAAGAAGAAGAGGTGGTCACTGAAATGCAATGGAATGGAACAGAACAAACACATCTCTTCAGGACCAGATTAAGCAGATAGACAAAATTAACTATTCAGGTCATCGACAGGACATTTTCAAAACAACCAATATTTGATGGGTTCTCCTTAAGAGTTGTGTTTTCTGTATGAGACCAGAAAAAGCAACTAATAACAGAGAAATTGATGATGAAAAATGTCAGGTTCTCTCCAGTGTTGGCAGATTCTTTTAATAGTTACAAAATTACAAAACTCTGAAAAAACTTGTTCCGTTTGGTCATTGAAAGTAAAGTCAGACCAATTCACTGTATTATTAGGGCCCAAGGGCTGAGAATTGGCTGCAAAGGCCCTATTGTCTGTCAAATGTTTTCTATTATCATCATTATTATTATTATTCCGTTGATGACTAGTGTGACATCACAAATCCCTTTGGTTTCCAAATCCCTGCTGCTAATGTAAACAGCAGTGGCTGGAGTCCAGGAACTGGTCACCTTTTTCACACACGTACAAGAAAATATGTAGATGTGTGGATTTTTTAGGGCTGATGCCGACACCATTTTCGTTTTCATCAACCTTGGCCGATGACCGATGCAGGCTGCCGATTTTCTTGAGATGATATTGCTTTTGCTCCCTCAATTTACATAATAAAAATGACACAATGATAACAAATGTTACAAGTCTCAATTTAAACAAAAAAGAAACATAACTGAACTTAAAACAACATTTAACAAATAGTAAAAAGAGGAAGAAAGGTGAGGTAGAACAAGTAATGTTGCATATAGTAGCATTTAACAGCTTCATTCTTGTTGAACTTTATCAAACATACATTCAAATAAAAAGCAAAACTAAAAGAGTTCAGTGCTCTTAATTTTTCAAGTAATTTCTTTGAAAATAAATATTTGACCATAATTAAAATTCTTACAGGATTGCACACAGTAGCAACAAGCAAGCAGCATAATATAGTGCACAGTGTCCTATAGTGAATTTTAAAGGAACCATTTCCCACTGAGTCATTTAATGCTTAGGCCAGTGGTTCTTAACTTTGTTGGCGACACTGAACCCCACCAGTTTCATATGTGCATTCACCGAACCCTTCTTTATTAAGAAATACGATATGATTTTTTTCAAATTCAAGACACAGGCATATGTTTTACTGGTGCACAAAATGAACCGTGCATTAACATCACTGTGTTCAAAGAACAAAACCAATACAGTGCATGAACTTACAACAAATTGCATACCTTTTCACAAAGACTTGACCTTTTAATACAACCACACTGAAATGGTTTTAATTTTTACCTTATGTTTTCCATAATGAACTTATTGTATTTATGCTATTTATCATTTTTAACATTTTAACACACACCCATCACCTAATTTCCATCAGGCTACAATAATAATGAATATTTACTGCAAATCAGTGTGACTTCTGCTGTTGTGTATATGTATGTGTAGGCCGTCACGTCAACCCAGTTTTCGTTTCATCTCGCTCCGAACTTAACGAACCACGCAATTTTGACATAAAAAAAAATTAATTGCATGTAGTGTATCAAAAAAAAAAAGTTCTCGTTATACTCCTTCAGTATTTTTGTGATCGTTGTTTTATTACGGCACTAGCTCGGCTTTAGCGTAATAAGATTTCTCCATCCGCGACGGTGCGTCGGTTGTCACGTGATTGTAACTGACCAGTGCGGTGACCGAAAAATGTAAACAAACGCTACACATGGCTGCCTCCGTGGTTAACAGGAAGTAGCAAAAGTCATAACAACAATGTGGAAAATACTCAAATAATTCATCGTCAGACGAATGGAAGAGATTAGAAACACTTCCGGATGTGTTGTAGTGCTATAAGCAACAACAATGCACCGCGTATATTGGATGTCAATCAGAGAAAGAGTCTCCGAAGTTGTTTGTTTACATACACGGACCTAGCCCGACACACACACCCGACTAATGAGTCGAGTGTGTGTCTTGACCTCTGCTGAACCCCTGAGACTGACTCACTGAACCCCTAGGGTTCGATCGAACCCAGGTTAAGAACCACTGGCTTAGGCCTAAGTTTTAGTGCACTTCCATAATCTCTTGTAGTGCAAATGGCCTTCCTAAGATAAGGAAAGAGTCAACAGCAATACAAAACCAAAAACAACTGAAAATGAACCGTGCATAATATGCATATTGCCCCACTTCCAATACTATTGACCTAGTTCTTAATATTCCCAGTTTAGGAGCTGTGGGTTATAATGGAGGAAACGAAGATGCTCTGCATTTTCCCCTGTCAGCCTGTACTTCTGCAGGAGAAGCCATTTATTTCACTAATAACACACTTGATCTGGAGCTGTGGGGGTGGGGGTGGGCGATAGCGGTCCATGATTGTGACGACGTAGCAACCAGCAAGGGCTGGGCCATAAAATGATATATATCACGATATAACTTTTCCTCGATAGAAATATGAAACATGCTTGATACAATTTCAATAGAATTCATTCGTTCATGTTTAGACAGACATAAGAACAGTCAATCATAATTAAGCAGTGCCGCACCAAACCAATCACACTAGAGCTATGTCAAGTTAGGTCGACGCCCACAGCACAGGTGTAAGAGCAGCTGCAGCACACACACTAATGTTGGGGCTGAAGAGGGAGTTAATGAGTGTTCCCTCCCCAGCCAGCATGTCCATGTGGGCCCCAGAAGGGTTCCATTTGGGCTGCATAGAAGGGTCCCATGTGGGTTTGTCCACAGTTTCCATGGTGACTCCACATGTGTTTGACCAGAGCAGAATCAGAATCAGAGATTTGAATCTCTTTATTGTCATTGTAGCAAGTATAACAAAACTGAGGTAAAGCTCTAAGGTTCAGTGCAAGAATTTTACAGACAGACAACAAATATCAGTAGAGCAACAACAAATATCAGTAGAACAACAAATGTCAGTAAAAGGCACAGTTATTTACATTAAAAAATAAAAACTATTGCAAACTAAGATATTTGTAAGACATAGAATTTAAGTAGTGCAAATAACATGAAAGATAAATATCGTGGGATAAATAGTGTGAAGAATAAATAATATGACATATTCAGATCTCTGATTCTGATTCTGCTCTGGTCAAAAACATGTGTGGTCACCATGGAAACTGTGGACAAACCCACATGGGACCCTTCTATGCAGCCCAAATGGAACCCTTCTGGGGCCCACATGGACATGCTGGCTGGGGAGGGACTAAATTTGACTGAGAACTGGGGCGACTGGGTGACTGAAAAGTAGGGTGGAACCGTTTTGGTTCGGGGCTTTCAATACAATACAGAGATACATGCAGCCTACGTGAAGAACGCAAAGACTCACCACGACAAAGTTGGCAAGAAATTCACTGATTCACACTTTGAGGCTCAATAATCATTGAGACACAAATGACAGCCGTATGCAGCTTTGGTAACACACAGAAGAAACTACAACCCTGTTTACATCCAAACAAACGGTCCTTAACCATCAGTAGACGGCACTACCTTGAATGTGGAGCCAGTCTGTGAGCGAAGGTTTAGGGACCGTCTGCAAAGTGCAAACTGGAAAATTTCTACATATTTAAAATTCAGTCATTTTGCTTCTACTCAGTGAAATGGCACCAGATTTATCTGACACACCCATGAACCCCTTCTGCACACACTACACCACTGAGACTGGACAGATATCAAACACAGATCAGACTGAATATAATATGAGCTACATCTGTGTTTAAATGGGACTATATAGTCTGTCAGCAAATTCTGTATTGTTGGCTTGTTAACCCCTGTGCCTCCCTCAAAAAAAAAAAAAAACCTCTGCTCACCCTTATGGACAAAAATGTGTACGCACGAAAAACCACTATAAAAATAATCATACGTCAAGATTGTTTTTGGTTAGAAGGTTAGAAGAAACGGGCATTTCTGACTTTGCATCAGTACCTGATAGAATGGAGCGAGATTTCAGCCCCCCCCCCCCCACACACACACACACACACACACACACTAACTACATCCTACGTGGTGCCCTTATGTCTAATCTCTTTCCTTTATCATTAAAAAGGACAAATCTGTCCAAAGATTATCCTACAGAGATTATAGTCAGGATTAGAAGCAGACACCTTACTCTACCCATATCACCAAAAGATAAACACATTTTAAAACTTTAAATGATATCTGTCCTTGTAATGAGTTTCTGGAACAAAGACTCAACATCGATAAAAACAACTGTTTTTCTGATCTGCCGGACTCTCTTTCACAGCTTGTAATCGTCATCAGAACACAGCTGGTGTCCAGAGTTGGACAGATCCTTCTATATAAACACAGTTGGACAGATCCTTCTATATAAACACAGTTGGACAGATCCTTCTATATAAACACAGTTGGACAGATCCCTCTATATAAACACAGTTGGACAGATCCCTCTATATAAACACAGTTGGACACATCCTTCTATATAAACACACTTGGACAGATCCTTCTATAAAAACACACTTGGACAGATCCTTCTATATAAACACACTTGGACAGATTCTTCTATATAAACACACTTGGACAGATCCTTCTATATAAACACAGTTGGACAGATCCTTCTATATAAACACACTTGGACAGATCCTTCTATATAAACACACTTGGACAGATCCTTCTATATAAACACACTTGGACAGATCCTTCTATATAAACACAGTTGGACAGATCCTTCTATATAAACACACTTGGACAGATCCTTCTATATAAACACACTTGGACAGATCCTTCTATATAAACACACTTGGACAGATCCTTCTATATAAACACACTTGGACAGATCCTTCTATATAAACACAGTTGGACAGATTCTTCTATATAAACACACTTGGACAGATCCTTCTATATAAACACAGTTGTGACACTTCCATGAACTCCGCTTGTATAAAATGGTGGATGAAATCTGGCCCTACCTCTGGGTTCTGGAGGGACTGATGTTCCTGCATTGAGTGGAACGCCGTCAGAACACATTCATTCAAAGTTATTATTCATGAGTTAGAGGAAGACAAACTTCTGTAACTTGGCGTTTGTAAGATCCGACTCATCCTATAAGGATACTGTTGAGTTTGTTCATGTTTAGTTTTGAATGAGTTTGTCGTCCGTGCTAACGCTAGCATGCTATTAGCCGCTATGCTATCCGCTGGTGAATGCCTTATTGTGTGTGTTCTCAGAGCAGAGCTTGGCAGACACACAGTGTTCACAGATAAACACTGTTTTCTGCTTGGACCTCAGTCCTAGAATAGTCAAACTGAAAATGCTCAATTGTTTCTCCTTATGAGTACAGAACAATTCCAGAATGAATGAACTGGTAAAGTTAGCACCAGTCCCGTAAGTAGCCTACCCATGCTAACACCAAACCTTCCCCCAAAATGGAAGTTTTCAAAGGAATAAAGTCAGTCCTTTCAGTGGTCAACCCCACTGCTCAAAAGCACAACTGACACAACAATACATACAGTAGTGACACAACGGTTGTGTGGAGTGATGTTACCTCAGACACTGAAGCTTTCAAACTCGATAAATTACTGATGGTGATGTTTGGAGAAGTGCTAAGGCTTCGAAGCGCGTGTCGAGTAATGGAGGGGGCGTTTCCGCGAAGCGCGTATAGAGGCTTGCTTCATTTAGGGGAGGAGCCGCAAATGATGACGTCCGAAGCTTTGCTGCCCGGATGTGCCACGTGAAGTGGTTCATAGGTGGTTCTATGTGATTCAGGTTTAACAGCAGTAAAAACCTCTGTTCAAAATGTGGGTTTTTGATTGAGAGTTAGGGTCAGTGCAGAGTTTGAACAGAGTTTGGATACCAGAGTTTGGATAGCGTTTATATAGTTTGGAGATAGTTTGAAGAGTTTAGAGAGAGAGAGATCATTTGAAGATTTAGGAGAGTGAGAAGAGAAGGATGAGTAAGAGGATGGAGCCAGTGAAGAAGAGGAGGATATCCCCTGTGTGGGAACATTTGGATTTGATAACTCCTAATAAGATAAAATAAATCTAACATTATTTCAGACACATAAGGTTTGCTTATCTGGAGTACCGGGAGAGACAAAAAATTACTGTATCCCAATTTATATAATCTTGCTCTTACATATTTGTGCATCTTCTGTATCATGTGAAAGAGTGTTTTCAAAGGCTGGAGAGGTTGTGTCAAAAAAAAAGGAATCACGTCAAACCAAAAACTGTTGAGAAACTATTATTTCTGAATAAAAATGAATAAAATCTCCCCTGTCCTGTACATAATTGTCCAAGTTTCACAAGCATGTTCAGTGTCCTCTTCCTAGTTCCACAAGTACTTTCACTGTCTTCTGCCTGTTTAAGTCCATGATATTTTCCTAAAGTGACAAAAAAAAAAAAAAAAAAACGTTGCACAACCTCCCACATATAATACTTCCATTTGGGGAAAATTTACACACAGAGAATACATTCAATAATATTTTATTATACACATATGTGATAATTTATGTAAAGAAATTATTTGGTCATACATTTTTTTTATTCATAGTCATTCCCAAGAGCCATAATGAACACAAAAATTCAATGCATTACAGATTCTGTGGTTCAGATCCAGCTGCCTGTGATTCTAAACATGGACAGTAGGTGGTTTCGTGTGCACATGAAGCTTCGAGAAATGAACCCTTTTTCGAACCAGTTGGCTCATGTGGTTTGATGCCTCATGAGGCTTCATCTCACCATCACTTGATACTGATTGTGGAGCAGTGGACCGGAACTGATTCTTCTTCTTTAGTTTTTACGGCAGGTGGCACCTAGCGTTAAGGTGCATTACCGCCCCCTACTATGATGGAGTGTGGACCAGAGTTGACAAAAATAAATAAATTATGTATCTATGTACACAAAATGCAATAATAATAATAATAATAACAACAATAATAATAACAATAATAATGTAACCATCCTTTTTTAATCTCTTTCACTCTTGGGTGTACTTTTGACAGTGAATACAAACATGTTGAACTGATTCTTCTTCTTGGCAGTAATTCCATAATCCTGTAGATGCTTCCTGATCAGCTTCATTCTTTTCTTCAGTCTTGTATGTCCTACCCTCAGCCTTGTTTAGACGTTCTCCTTCTTTTCTTCTCCTTTTGCTTATTCTCTCCGTTCCCACTTGTTGCTGAACTGCATACAGATGTTTTCCTGTATCCCATCTGTTTTGCCATTCTTTGAAAATGTTCCTTTTAATTCTTGCCTTTGCCTCAGATTTACTCAAAGGGATGTTCATCATTTCTTCTAGTTTTACAGCATTCTCAGCTCATGTGTCCACTGTCTCATTTCTTTTTCCTCTCCTGTGTGCTGGTATCCACAGAAATGGGATCAAATGACTCATGTTATTCAGTCTGTGGAGGTTTTCATATATTTCATGAACTCAGTCCTGCCTACTCTCAGATGTAAATGACTGCAATTCCATTAAAGAAGGATATGAATCTGAGCCAAGAACAACAGTTTGAATGTGCATCTCTTCTATCCACTTCAGTTCTGTTGCTATTGCCAACATGTCAACAGTGAATACTGAAAGGGGGAGGGGCTACTGTTTCAGATGTAGCCGCCTGGGGCCCAATGAAGACGGGATCTGAGATGGACCCCCTCATGTGCCCCCACCCTACCGCATCTGTCCAGACTGGAACTCCATCTGTAAATGGACGTCCATCAGTCCTGGTGCATCTCCAGTCTGTCCGTCCATGGGAGTGGGTCTGTCC
This sequence comes from Sphaeramia orbicularis, assembly GCF_902148855.1. Lineage (NCBI taxonomy): Eukaryota > Metazoa > Chordata > Actinopteri > Kurtiformes > Apogonidae > Sphaeramia > Sphaeramia orbicularis. The sequence continues at coordinate 55,420,991 of NC_043972.1, forward strand.
TTCCCTGTGCTTCCCCCTCAGGTTTCTCTTTTCGGGTTTTTGGAGTTTTTCTTTGTCCAGAAGGAGGGTCTAAGGACGGGGGGTGCCCAGGACAATCATCCATTTCCTTCATCTGCTGTTCATTTGACTGTTGTTTGTTTTCAGATCCAACTCATTCTGTAAATCCCTGTGAGAAAACCTTGTTGTGATATAGAATTATACAAATAAAACTGAATTGAACAAAATAAATGACATGAAAATGAAATGAAAATACACCCCATTACTTCAAAACATTACAAAAAAACCTGCTTGTTTCACAAACTATTTAAATACACACAATCGCCCAGCTACTGCAAAAACTTCTTTTCCTTAATTCAAATGTGTAACCCCTGCCTTGTCCCCCCAGTAACAAGTCCACAAGCACTCCAATGTTCAAAAGGATTTGGACAAAACTTTCACTTTAATTTCACATTTTCACTTCTGCTTAAACCTGTTGTTTTATTAATTCTGCATTTGACACACCGTATTAGTTATAATATTTTGTTTATGTTCAAATTAATTGGAATACATCCAAATCCCTTTTATTCAGTAAACACAGTAATTAAGCATTTGGTGTCCACCGTCCAGTGAAGCGACGCACTCCACACTCTGAATCCAGGCAGCCTGCAATGATTTTTGAAGTCCACCAGATGTCACCATTAAGCCACACACCAACACAGTGTCCACACAGTGTCCACACAATTAGGGGAATAGGGCTGGATAAAAAAAATCGATTTAATCGATTTTAGATCGATTTCATTTTAATTTTGTGTAATCGATTAATAGTGGATGAGATCGATTTTTCAGAGCAGGACCGGGAGTACGCGGAACCGCAGGCGGCTCCGTCTGTGAACCTCTGGGGAAGACTTGGTCTAGCTCGCGGAAAAGACGCAGTGGGGAAACCCCCTCAGCTGGAGGTCCTCTGGCCTCAAACTCCAACCTGCAGTGGGAAGGAACTGGCTGCCCGGCGAGTCGCGGAAGCCGGTCGTTCTTGGAAAACAATACTCAAAAAAACAGAACATTGGATTTAAATAATAAGATAACGTCAACCGGTCCCACAAAACTTTTTTATTTAAATTTTAAAAATACTACATGACTAAATTTCAGCAAACCGTCTTAATAAAGTGCTGCATCACACAGTTAAGTTGAATTTATTAAACATGTTGAATTTACTCAATACTGTTACGTTTAATTTAGTATACATCATTACATTGAATCAATTAAAGACATTGAATTTACTATATATCATTTCATTGAATTTAATAAACATGTTGAATTTACTTAACGTCGTTATATTAAATTTACTAAACATCATTATGTTCAATTTATTAAACACACTGAATGTACTAAATATTGCTATTGTTAATTTATGAAACACCGTTACCTTGAATTTATTATGCATGCTGACTTTATTGTATACTGTTTTGTCTAATTGCCTTGACATTGTAACACAGACGGTAATCTTACAAAAAATTAGATTTTTCACCAGGGGCTAACAGAAGTTGTACTCTGAAGCTGACATTTGGGAATAATCAATCCACTATGACCGCAACAGGATAGCCATTGCTCTGCCAATGGCTCTCACTCAGGGTGCAACTTTACAAATTACAAAAATACAGAAAAAATAAACAAAAAGTCCAATAAGCATTGCCATACACATATTAAGTCAAAACTAGTACTAACACAACAACCCCGCTGAATTCTTGAGCATAAAAATAACACATTTACAACATAGTACCCACTACCCATAATGCACTGCGGCAAACATGCCAAACTTCATTTTTTAAGTGACTGCGTTGACTAAATTGTATTAAACAGTATTGAATATTCCCAAGACTTGTATTATTATTTAAATGTAATGTAACTCTCTTGTTTTTTTCACTAAAAATGAATTTATTAAATATTTTCAACATAAATACATTGCATAAGGATTACTACATGGGTTTTCCATTTCTTTGAGTGTAACTTGGATCCATATACTATCACCTTTGGCTGAGGATGGAGTTAGAGGAAGAGGAAAGTGACAATGTCCGACCGCAACCCCCCCCCCCCCCCCGACCAACATTCACGGCGCACGTGCACTCCCCTGCCCTGCTCCGCACCGACCAACAATCACGGAGCGCACCCCACCCCCCCACCCCCCCAGTGAGTAGAAGCCTCCAGCCATAAAACAGAGTAAAGATGGCGAAGTCCGTTTTGAGCCACTGTAAAAACATGTTTCTGTGCCGTTCATTATTTCAGAGCACATTCAGCAATTTACTGCTGAAATGTCATATTTATTTCCTTTCTAATATCAATTTTGAGACCAGTATTGATGTGTTGCATGACTGCAGTACTCAGATAATGAGGTTACAACTCAGAATTGTACTTTGGTATCTCTAAATTACTCTGAATCATTCAATTAATACTGAATCGAATCGATATTGAACCGAATCGAATCGAATTGTGATTAATTGATTCAGAACCTTATGAATCGAAATCGAATCGATTATGGAAATTGGCCATGATACCCAGCCCTATATGGGACTGTGCCACACACCTCATGAGGCGTCATTTGTCCATCTCTAACACTGACCCGTCCACAGTGTATCTGCCTTCCACCACTGGTAGCCAAAGTGGAAAAGCTCCGGCACCTCACAAGTGGTTCAGAAAATGGATGAAAGGATATCTAGCAGAAATAATTCCAGATCTATCCACTACTGTTTACTGAAATCATTCAAATATTTGCACTTTAACTACAGTTAAACAAGTTTTGCTGTAAAATTATTGGATTTCTAAGTAAGTTTAGTCAACACAGATAATTCTATCAAAACGAACGTTTGGTGTTAGTTATCCAGGTTTTTCAAACTAAGACAAACTGAAGTTACTGTGAAACTGGGTTGAAAACTTCAGAAGATCTCTCTAATGAAACAGTTCGCTCTGTTACCTGCTGAGTCAGCCCAAAACTGTCCAGAGTGTTTTTCAGGTCTGTAGTCCCTTTGTTCTGAAAGTTGTCAACATGGATGTTAAAATCACCAACAATAAGTATACAGTCAAAAGCAACACAGATCACAGACAGCAGTTCACTAAAATCATCATAAAAGTCTGCACAGTGTTTGGAGGGGGGCATAAATATTTAAAAGCATGACCCTGGATGATGCCTTCAGCTGTACAAGCACATAATCAAAAGAAGGGAAACTTCCCACAGATAGCTGTTTACACTGATGACTTACATTCTTTGAGTAAGACTGCACCCCACCCCACCCCCTCTTCTGTTTATTCTAGGCTCACTGATAAAACTGAAGGGGGGGGGGGGGGGGTTGACTCAATAAGAACAGCTCCACTGTTGTTTTGGTCCAACCAGGTTTCAGTTCAAAACATAAAATCCAGGCTGTGCTCAGTAATAAAGTCATTGACTACGAATGTAAACCCTGCTAAAGACCTAACATTTAATAAAGATAATTTAAGGGTTTTAAAAGTGAAAAGTGTCATGTATGGGGGGGGGGGTGTCAGGCTGTGGCTTACAGAGTATGTTTACCTCATTTGAAAACCTTTTGTGTGTTTTGATAGAGCCACATTTCTCCTTCAGTTCCATCCATCCATCCATTCTCTTCCGCTTATCCGGGGCCGGGTCGCGGGGGTAACAGTCTAAGCAGGGATGCCCAGACTTCCCTCTCCCCAGACACCTCCTCCAGCTCTTCCGGGGGGATCCCGAGGCGTTCCCAGGCCAGCCGAGAGACATAGTCTCTCCAACGTGTCCTGGGTCTTCCCCTAGGTCTCCTCCCGGTGGGACATGCCCGGAACACCTCCCCAGGGAGGCGTCCAGGAGGCATCCGAAACAGATGCCTGAGCCACCTCAGCTGGCCCCTCTCGATGCGGAGGAGCAGCGGCTCTACTCCGAGCTCCTCCCTGGTGACTGAGCTCCTCACCCTATCCCTAAGGGTGCGCCCAGCCACCCGACGGAGGAAACTCATTTCGACCGCTTGTATCCGGGATCTTGTCCTTTCGGTCATGACCCAAAGCTCATGACCATAGGTGAGGGTAGGAACGTAGATTGACCGGTAAATCGAGAGCTTTGCCTCTCGGCTCAGCTCCTTCTTTACCACAACCGACCGGTACAGTGACCACATCACTGCAGACGCTGCACCGATCCGTCTGTCAATCTCACGCTCCATCCTTCCCTCACTCGTGAACAAGACCCCGAGATACTTAAACTCCTCCACTTGGGGCAAAGACTCCCCACCGACCCGGAGAGGGCAGACCACCTTTTACCGGTCGAGAACCATGGCCTCGGATTTGGAGGTGCTGATCCCCATCCCGCTCGCTTCACACTCGGCTGCAAACCGCCCCAGTGCACGCTGAAGGTCCAGGTTCGATGAGGCCAACAGGACAACATCATCCGCAAAAAGCAGAGATGAAATCCTGTGGTCCCCAAACCGGACCCCCTCCGGCCCTTGGCTGCGCCCAGAAATTCTGTCCATAAAAATTATGAACAGAACCGGTGACAAAGGGCAGCCCTGCCGGAGTCCAACATGCACCTGGAACAGGTCTGACTTACTGCCGGCAATGCGAACCAGGCTCCTGCTTCGGTCATACAAGGACCGGACTGCCCTTAGCAAAGGGCCCCGGACCCCATACTCCCGAAGCACCCCCCACAAGATACCACGAGGGACACGGTCAAACGCCTTCTCCAGATCCACAAAACACATGTGGACTGGTTGGGCGAACTCCCATGAACCCTCGAGCACCCGATGGAGAGTATAGAGCTGGTCCAGTGTTCCACGACCAGGACGAAAACCGCATTGTTCCTCCTGGATCCGAGGTTCGACTATCGGTCGGATCCTCCTCTCCAGTACCCTGGAATAGACTTTCCCCGGGAGGCTGAGGAGTGTGATCCCCCTATAGTTGGAGCACATCCTCCGGTCCCCTTTCTTAAAAAGGGGAACCACCACCCCGGTCTGCCAATCCAGAGGTACTGTCCCCGACCGCCACGCGATGTTACAGAGATGTGTCAACCAAGACTGTCCCTGCACATCCAGAGACTTAAGGTACTCAGGGCGAATCTCATCCACCCCCGGTGCCCTGCCACCGAGGAGCTTGCCAACCACCTCGGTGACTTCAGCTTGGGTGATGGACGAGTCCACCTCTGAGACCTCAGCCTCTGCTTCTTCTATGGAAGGCAGTGGGATTGAGGAGATCCTCGAAGTATTCCTTCCACCGCCCGACAACATCCCCAGTCGAGGTCAGTAGCTCCCCACTTCCACTGTAAACAGTGTTGGTGGCGCACTGCTTTCCCCTCCTGAGGCGCCGGATGGTTTGCCAGAATTTCCTCGAGGCCGACCGATAGTCCTCCTCCATGGTCTCCCCAAACTCCACCCAGACCCGAGTTTTTGCCTCCACAACCGCCTGGGCTGCAGCACGCTTGGCCTTCCGGTACCCATCAGCTGCCTCGGGAGTCCCACGGGCCAACAAGGCCCGATAAGACTCCTTCTTCAGCTTGACGGCATCCCTTACATCCGGGGTCCACCACCGGGTTCGGGGATTGCCACCACGACAGGCACCGGAGACCTTGCGACCACAGCTCCGAGCAGCCGCTTCGACAATGGAGGTGGAGAACATGGTCCACTCGGACTCAATGTCCCCAGCCTCCCCCGGGATCTGGGAGAAGCTCTCCCGGAGGTGGGAGTTGAAAACCACACTGACATTGGGTTCCGCCAGACGTTCCCAACAGACCCTCACAACACGTTTGGACCTGCCGAGTCGGTCCGGTTTCCTCCTTCGCCAGCGGATCCAACTCACCACCAGGTGGTGATCGGTTGACAGCTCTGCCCCTCTCTTCACCCGAGTGTCCAAAACACGCAGCCGGAGGTCTGATGATACGACAATGAAGTCGATCATCGACCTCCGGCCTAGGGTGTCCTGGTGCCAAGTGCACTTATGGACATCCCTGTGTTGGAACATGGTGTTCGTCATGGACAAACTGTGACTAGCACAGAAGTCCAATAACAAAACACCACTCAGGTTCAGATCGAGGAGGCCGTTCCTCCCCATCACCCCCCTCCAGGTCTCACTGTCGTTGCCCACGTGGGCATTGAAGTCGCCCAGGAGAACAATGGAGTCCCCAGTCGGAGCACCATCCAGCACCCCTCCCAGAGACTCCAAGAAGGCCGGGTACTCTGCACTGCTGTTCGGCCCGTAGGCCGAAACAACAGTGAGGCACCTGTCCCCGACCCGAAGGCGTAGGGACGCGACCCTCTCGTTCACCGGGGCGAACTCCAACACATGGCGGCTGAGCTGAGGGGCTATGAGTAAGCCCACACCAGCCCGCCGCCTCTCACCGCGGGCAACGCCAGAGAAGTGGAGAGTCCAGCCCCTTTCGAGGGGTTGGGTTCCAGAGCCCAAGCTATGTGTGGAGGTGAGCCCGACTATATCTAGACGGTATCTCTCAACCTCCCTCACAAGCTCTGGCTCCTTCCCCCCCAGCGAAGTGACATTCCATGTCCCAAGAGCTAGACTCCGTGTCCGGGGATCGGGTTGTCGGGCCCCCTGCCTTCGACTGTCACCCAATCCACACTGCACCCGGCCCCTATGATTCCCTCGATGGGTGGTGAGTCCGTCGGAGGGTGGGCCCACGTCGCTCTTTCGGGCTGGGCCCGGCCGGACCCCGTGGGCATAGGCCCGACCACCAGGCGCTCGCATACGAGCCCCAACCCCAGGCCTGGCTCCAGGGTGGGGCCCCGGCTGTGCCGTACCGGGCGACGTCACGTACTTTAGATGTTTCTTTTTCATAGGGGCCTCTGAACTGCTCTTAGTCTGGCCCGTCACCCAGGACCTGTTTGCCTTGGGAGACCCTACCAGGGGCATAAAGCCCCCGACAACATAGCTCCTGGGATCATTCGGGCACACAAACTCCCCCACCACGATAAGGTGGCAGTTCAAGGGGGAGTCCTTCCGTTCCTTAACAGCATTTTTCTGTTTCCTGTCATCACCAGGATTGAACAGGCTACCTTAACTCCATAGGGTTCTGACTTTTCCTGGGGAGGGCATTATTTGTATCAGTACTGCAGTCTGGACCCGGCACACATCAGTCAAACTCACAGACGTGATGATCCATGGGAAGTGGGGGGTGGGCTTGGTGATCTTTTGTTCCGTGGTGGAATGGGAGGGGCTGGACCATGAGGGAGGTTAAGGGGAGACAATATGGGATTTTGGACGTGGGGGTGTGGGTTTGGATTCCAATATTGACAAGGTTTTTCTTCTTGTCAGTGAAATCCAGGAGGGGGGGTGGTGAAAGCTGGGGTGAAAATTGGAAGTGTCCTGTTGGGGCTGGGGGAGACTCCTTCTGTTGGGGAGAGGGTCCTGACGCTGGAGCATCTTCCTGGGTCTGTGGTCTTCCATGGTCAGTGCTGATCTCAGGCACTAACAGCTCTTCTCCACAGTGCCCTTTCATCAGCTGCTTTGGGTTGTCTGGTCTCTTGTCTTTGGCGGAGAATGTTTGTGTCTGATGCACAGAATAAAAAATGTTGGAGCTCAACAACTGAACTCCTGACTTGTGAAGACAAAATCCATCTGCCTTAAAGAGGTGTCTGCGTTCCCAAAACATGTTGAAATTGTCAATAAAGTTTATTGATTGAGCGGCACATGTATCTTTGAGCCATTTGTTCAGCACCTGGCACATGCAAAGCAGGGGGCCGCGGGGGCTTGAGCCCCTGCCGCTTTGATCCTCTGCCTGCAAGTGCCCTTTTTGTTCGTTTTTTTTTTTTCGCAAAAAACTGCTTGACTAAAATTTTCGTGACTAAAATTTTGATCAATGATAATAAATATTCAGAGTGGTTTAATTTGGCTGTCACTGGACCTGGTCATGGTGCCCTTTCATCCCTGTCACACCGCACACACACGCGCACACACACATGCGCACATGTCATGCAGTCTGGAGAATGAATGAGGAGGAGGGAAGAGCCGCGATTCCAGGTACGTGAGAGTCCACCCCACTATCTGCCCAAAACGTTCACTTGTCTCTTTTGGTCCTGGTCCTATTCTTCAACAACTATAGTTCTGGGCCAAAAACCGATGGTAAGTGAGTAAATAATTCAATATCATCGTCACGTCATGGAATGAGCTCCCAGACTAGCACACTCTAACAGCTGGGTGCCCACCTGAGTCTGAGTCCTGCTGAAGCACTCACACAGATCTGCTTCTGTTTTATTTCCATAAACTGTTGAGTTTTAGCCGCAAAATTCTAACACATGGTAATAGTCCTCACTTGCTGAAACAGTCACTTTTTCTTCAGTTTTCTCTGTTTTTGCATAATACCTTTAAGTTTACTCTGAGCTTTAATGAACATCTACATGATCAGTAAATTAAATATAGGGTAAAGGAAGTGATTTACACTGAAAAATGCAAAACACAGAGGTTTTTATTATAATAAATGGTGATAAATCACATAAGAAACGTTAAAAAGAGAGAAAAAAATCATTTAGAAGCTGCCATAAAAGTACCACTGGGTCTTAATGGGTTAAAATGTGCTGAAGTAATTAAATTCTGCTAAACTGATATAAAATTGCTTAAAAAGAAAACACATCCAAGTCTTCTTCTCATCCAATTCCTAAATCCGGCCCTTTTGGTGTACAAGAGTCATAAAACTTATGTAAAATCCTCCGACTCTTTCATCAGTGCCAACACTTTGACATTTCTGGTTTTGTTTCAGAAAGTGCTGGATCGATTATCGTAATATCTGTGTTCGCCTCAAACATCTTGAGTGAATCTTATTTGAAATAACCACAAACCTCCACAAATATTCCCATCAACCTGGTCAATATTAAATGATACAGCTAGAATTACTACAATATAAACTTTATTATTATCATGTAATGTTAAATGGTTTGGCTTGGGTTAACACTTCCTCTACATGGTTATTTCTTAACTGTGGAAAACCTAAATATCATCATAAATATGTCCTAGAATGAAAAGAAACTAAATATTCAATGTTTCAATGTAAAAGTAGGTGTAAAACTCGAAGCACTCGGAGAGCGCAGACCTCCGCCAAGGCTGATCAGTGCCCCCCCCCCCCCCCCCCCCGTGGGCCCCCCACGCCAAGGAGGTTATGTTTTTGCCAGGGTTTGTTTGTCTGTCTGTTTGTCTGTCCGTTAGTGTGCAACATAACTCAAAAAGTTATGGACAGATTTTGATGAAATTTTCTGGTCTGCGCCCCCCCCGTGGGCTCCCCCACCCCCAATCACCACCAAAATTTAATCATTTCTTCCTTATCCCATTTCCAACAAACCCTGAAAATTTCATCAAAATCTGTCCATGACTTTTTGAGTTATGTTGCACACTAACGGACAGACAAACAAACAGACAAACAAACAAACCCTGGCAAAAACATAACCTCCTTGGTGGAGGTAACCAGATGTAAAATGAAGGTATTTCTAGTTATTAACATTCACTGTCATGCTTTTATACATAATTTAACATCTGTTTTTAAGTCTTGGACTTACACTGCAAAAATCCAAATCTTACCAAGTGTATTATTCTCATTTACTAGTCAAAATATCTCATCACACTTAAAATAAGACAGAATCACCTACAGAGGAACTTGTAAGGGAGATAAAAGAACTTATTTTTAGACAATAGATCTAAAAAATCTTACTTCAAGAAATCTTACCGAGATCATTTTCACTTGTTCCATTGGCAGACTTTTTTGGTGAATTGAGCAAAAAAAAATCTTGAATTAAGCAAAAAAATCTGCCAATGGAACAAGTGAAAATTATCTTACTAAGATTTATTGAAATAAGATTTTCCAGATCTATTGTCTAAAACCAAGTTGTTATATCTCACTGAAAAGTTACTCTTTAGATGATTTTGTCTTATTTTAAGTGTGATGAGATATTTGGACAAGGAATGAAAAAAATACACCTGGTTAGATTTAGATTTTTGCAGGGTATTAACACACAAAAGCTTCTACACATTACATCTTTATTTCCACTTCTATAGAAACTGAACATCAAAAGAAACTTATTACATATTCTATGTGATTCCATTTCACACCATTTTATTAAATATGAAAACAAATTCTTTCTTGTTCTTAAAAAAACATTTAATTAACAAACAAAATACAACAAACAACAAAACAGTGGATGAGTATCCAGAGGATAATGTAAAATATGACAAAGGGGAGTTCAACAAAGTTCACATTTAACAACAAGCAACATTATTAATCCACAGCAAGTCAAAGATCTCAATCCCATTGAACATCTGTGGGATATTCTTGGTAGATCCGTGTATGCTAGGCGTCCAGTACCTGGCAACCGCCAGATGCTCATCCAGGCCCTTCAGGAAAAGTGGGACAACATCCCCCAGATAGGATCAGGAGGTGAATCCAGAGTATGTGCAGAAGGTGCACAGCCTGTGTTAGGGCTCAGGGAGGACACACCCAGTATTGAGGACATGGATCTGGACCATTTGGTCAATCTTTGACTTGCTGTGGATTAATAATGTTGCTTGTTGCTAAATGTGAACTTTGTAATTGGTGGTTATTTGTTTTCATGTGCCCTTTTGGAAGTTTGAGCCCCTGCCCCTTTATAGCTCTCTGCACGGCCCTGTTCAGCACCGTCAGCCTGCTGAATCTGTCAGCTCCTCGTCCAACTGTCGGTAGAGGGCCACTGATGAACACCTGAGGATTCACACATGGAACTGTGTTCAGCAGATCAATAAAGTCCTGTTTCAAAACCTCTGATTGGTGATTCACAACATCAGGGGCTCCTGTGTGAATGATGAGAGAACATGAGAGGCCAAATAATTTAAACTGAATTAAAAAAAAAAAAAAATCTGCCAATGCAGGACATATTGAACTGAAATTTAAAACATGCATATTAACTCAAATAATTGAACACACATTGGTCCCTGACCAGCTGACCACTGTGGTCATCAGGGAAGATGGGAGGATTGTCCCAGTCCAAGTGTGATGCACTCGTGGGGGGGAGGGCGTCCTAGTCCTTCCTCAGGCCACATTGTGGAGGACAGTACAGACCACAGTGATGTCCCATGACCTCAAAGGGCTGACCCTTAAGTGGTGAAGATAGTGAAAGTGTGCCTTCAGGAGGTCAACGGTCATTTGGATCCTGGTATGGACATGACTGTAGGCCTGCTGGGGTTCCTGGGGGTCTGTGTATGGTGTCAGGAGAAAAGGCTGGTACGTAGAACCCCTGTCCCCCAGGCAGACCTCCTGTCCCCCAGGTAGACCCTCTGTCCCCAGGAAGACCCCCTGTCCCTCATAAACACACCAGACTCTTCACCTGTCAATACAAAACCTCATCATCACATTGCTGTTCAAATGGGCATACACTTTCAACTAAATAACCTAAAGAAACTTATAAACATATTTTGATATGTATTTATCAGTACTATGATATGGCAGGAATAATAATTAACATAAATTATGTTTTTGTGGTTTAATAATTTAAAAAAAGCCAAAATAAGCCTGGTAATAGATCAAATAAATTTTTTTAAATTTTTTTTATTTACTTACATAATTGGCTAAAATGCCCCATTTCCAACAAAACTTCACATAAAATACAATTAAATATGTTAACTAATATGTGTTTCTATAACACCAGTTAGTGTTGGAGCAAAAATGTGCCATAATTAAAATTTAATTCGGGGCAAAAGAAAGTAACAGATCAAATTACCCACTGAATAACAGATCAAAACAGACTACAGCAGTGTTGTTCAACCTTGGGGTCGGGACCCCATGAGGGGTCACCTGGAATTCAAATGGGGTCACCTGAAATTTCTAATAAATGATAAAAATAAAATAAAAAACATACTAATACAGCTCTGTGTTGAGTTGACAGATCCAATCCCAATCCATATCAGACAAACTGTGGTTGTGAAACTGCAGCACTGTGGTTCTATTTCTCCGTGGTTCTGTTTCTCTGTGGTTCTGTTTCTCTGTGGTTCTGTTTCTCTGTCAAATGTTCACTGTGGTCAGTTTCAGATGCTGCAGCTCTTTCATAATTCATAGTTTCAGTTCTTGTTTGTTCAGTATTAATTGCCCTCCTTGTAAATCACAGCTGGACTGACTGTACATATCCTGACCAAGGAAAATCCAAGTCTCCCTTTGTGCAGTAATCTACACCTGGATTTACTGCCTCCGTCCACAATAATATACATTATATAGACTAAATGTCCTCTAACATTAACCTGGATTTGAAACAGAGGATAGAAAACTATTACAGGATCAAAAAGTAATTAATTTTAGCAAAAAAAAAAAGTCTCTGTTTTGAATGTCTGGGGTCGACAGAAATCTGTGATGCTCAAATGGAGTCAGGAGTAAAAAAAAGGTTGGAACCACTGAACTATAGTCCCAAAAGTACAGAGTATTTTGTTGGAAGAAAAAAAAACAGATACGTTTCCGAATTACAACTTTATTATATACAACATAGCTAAAACAAGAAAAAGGTCAAATTGAGTACCTTAGTGTTATTCTTTTCTCATTGCTAACAAAAGATGACAGTTTGTGCATTCTGCTGGAACTTCAGTCTCACTGATCATCTCCTCAGGAGGGAACTCAAACACTCAGTCCATCAGATAAAGTCAGACACAGAAGCCTCCACCCAATTCTCTACCTCATTTGGTAGGAGTGTGAGGAAGCCACCACTCTGCATGGCAGCAGAAGAAAACCACTACTTCCTATAGGTACCTATAAGTCATGAAATCACATAGGTATTCTTGTGAGGATGATCTGAAGGAAACTGGATTAAAAAAATGCTAGTTAATTCACTGGAACCAAATTTCTGTTGGACAGGTGCCCATTGTTTGTTCCATATACCTAATAGAATCTAAAAAGGGAATAAATGTGAGTAATTCTGACCCACCCTGTTCTTCATTAATACATAAGTTGATGTTAATTCATATTTGTGTACACTTGGTAAACTTCAATGTTATGGAACCATGTGCTCAGGATGGATTATTAGAATATTTAGTGCAAGTAAGAGAGTTGTTGGTAATGGATCAAAGAAAAAGACATGCAAAGTTCAAATAGTTATCTATAATTTACAAACATTTTGTAAAAGGTACCTTAAAGTAGGTATAAATATCTTTACTTTCTTTAATTTTCATTATCCAGTTCAAAGTAAAACCATCAAAAAAACAACAAAAACACAAAATTCGTGGTAACGGATCAAATGCCTAAAATCTCCAAGTCCCAAGCTTTACATGCATAAAAACGTAATTTTGGAAAAAGTAGTATAAAAAACTCACCACGGTATGTTGGATACACATAATAAAAAGTAACATTTGGAAAAAAGAAAGGCAGTCTGCAATACTTTGCTTTCTCTCATTTTATAACTGTGGCGGTGTTGCCTTTCTTGAACTTAAACTGCACAGAACTATTGTGGAAAATTATTACAGGAGTAACTGGTTTCATTTGTGAACAATGAACAGGTGAGAACCCCAACCAGCAACAGAATCACAACAAGTGACTGATTAAATGTCCACAAAGTCAATCAGTAGCAGTATGTTCAGTTTGTATCCTTTGTGGAAAGTTTTGGCACATTCTTCTTTGGTACATTATGAACCTGTGATAAAAGATCTGTCATAAAATCTGCACTGGTAAGGTTTCTGTCCAGTATGAGTCTGTTGGTGACACTTGTAAAAGTTGGACGACCAGAGGATCTTGGTGCACTTATCACATGGGTACAACAACTTCTTGTGGTGAATGTGACAGTGAGAACATCATGCAGACAAGGCTCAGGAAGCTTTCCCACACCGATCATAGTCTTATGGTTTTTCTCCTCTGTGGGTGCATAGGTGTGCCTTACAGCTGGACTCTATGGAGCCAGATCTGGAGGTTTTTAAGTCTGATGTTCTTGTCAGAAGAAGTCAGTGCTGCTGGTTCAGACACTGCATTTCTTGTTGTCATCTGATGCTGAGGTACTGTTTGGTCCAGACGACAATTCACATCTGTGTTGATGGTAGGAGAGAGCAGAGTGTGGCAAGAATCTTTGTTCACACTGGTAACACCCAAACTGTTTGGGTGTGTTTCTCCTCTGTGGATGCGTAAGTGTGCCTTAAGTCCATTTATATGGGTGTAAGTTTTCCCACACTGGTCATAGTGATATGGTCTTTCTCCACTGTGGATGCGTAGGTGTGTCTTTAGGTTACTCATCTGGACGAAAGTTTTCCTGCACTGTTCACAGTAATATGGTCTTTGTCCACTGTGGATGCATATGTGTCTCTGAAGTGAATATATGTGGGTGAAAGTCTTCTCACACTGTTCACAGTGATATGGTCTTTCTCCACCATGGCTACATAGATGTATCTTAAGAGCACTCAAATGGGTGAAAGTCTTCCCACACTGTTCACAGTCATACGATCTTTCTCCACCATGGATGCGTAGATCTATCTTAAGAGCACTCAAATGGGTGAAAGCCTTCCCGCACTGTTCACAGTCACATGGTCATTGTCCACTGTGGGTGCGTAGGTGTGACTTAAGGATAGACATGTGGGTGAAAGTCTTCCCACACTGGTTACAGTCATATGGTCTTTCTCCTCTGTGGCTGTGTAGGTGCCTCTTAAGCTGATGCATGTGGCTGAAGCCTTCTCACACTGGTCACAGTCATATGGCTTTTCTCCACTGTGGGTGCATAGGTGTGACTTAAGGCTACTCATCTCAGTGAAAGTCTTCCCACACTGTTCACACTCACATGGTCTTTCTCCAATGTGGATGCTTTGGTGGATTTTCAGCTCCACCTTTCTGATGAAAGTCTTCCCACACTGCTCATACTCAAATGGTGTTTCTTCACTGTGGATGCGTAGGTGTGTCTTAAGGTGATGCATATGGGTGTAAGTCTTCCCACACTGTTCACAGTGATATGGTCTTTCTCCAGTGTGGATGCGTTGGTGGATTTTAAGCTCTGCCTTTCTAATGAAAGTCTTCCCACACTGTTCACACTCATATGGTCTTTTTCCACTGTGGATGCGTAGGTGTGACTTAAGGTTACTCATCTGGGTGAATGTCTTCCCACACTGTTCACAGTGATATGGTCTTTCTCCACGGTGGATGCGTAGGTGATCCTTAAGCAAATGACTGTGGGTGAAAGTCTTCCCACACTGGCCACACTCATATGGTCTTTCTCCACTGTGGATGCGTAGGTGTATCTTAAGATGACTTATCTGGGTGAAAGTCTTCCCACACTGTGCGCAATAATATGGTCTTTCTCCACTGTGGATGCGTAGGTGTATCTTAAGGTGACTCATCTGGGTGAAAGTCTTCCCACACTGGTCACACTCAAATGGTCTTTCTCCACTGTGGATGTGTTGGTGTGTCTTAAGGTTACTCATCTGGGTGAAAGTCTTCCCACATTGGTCACACTCATATGGTGTTTCCTCACTGTGGATGCGTAGGTGTGTCTTAAAGTGATGCATGTGGGTGAAAGTCTTCCCACACTGTTCACAGTGATAAGGTCTTTGTCCACTGTGGGTACGTGTGTGTGACTTAAGGTGATTCATCTGGGTGAAAGTCTTCCCACACTGTTCACAGTCATATGGTCTTTCTCCACTGTGGATTCGTAGGTGAGCCTTAAGCAAATTACTGTAGGTGTAAGTCTTCCCACACTGTTCACACTCATATGGTCTTTCTCCACTGTGGATGCGTAGGTGTGTCCTAAGAGTGGACACTTGGGTGAAAGTCTTCCCACACTGTTCACACTCATATGGTCTTTCTCCACTGTGGATGCGTAGGTGTGTCTTAAGGTGACCCATCTGGGTGAAAGTCTTCCCACACTGTTCACACTCATATGGTCTTTCTCCACTGTGGATGCGTAGGTGTGTCTTAAAGTGATGCATGTGGGTGTAAGTCTTCCCACATTGGTCACAAGTGAGTTTTCCTTCCATATTTGCTGGAATCAGGTGATCTTCTCCTCATACAACTTTTAGGTTTCACTTAAAATCCACCTTCGGCTTCTTTCTACATCAAAAAAAAGAGAAAGAAGAAGAGGTGGTCACTGAAATGCAATGGAATGGAACAGAACAAACACATCTCTTCAGGACCAGATTAAACAGATAGACAAAATTAACTATTTAGGTCATCGACAGGACATTTTCAAAACAACTAATATTTGATGGGTTCTCCTTAAGAGATGTGTTTTCTGTATGAGACCAGAATAAGCAAATAATAACAGAGAAATTGATGATGAAAAATGTTAGGTTTTCTCCAGTGTTGGCAGATTATATAAATAGTTACAGAATCACAAAACTCTGCAAAAACATGTTTCGTTTGGTCATTGAAAGTAAAGTCAGACCAATTCAATGTGTTATTAGGGCCCAAGGGCTGAGAATTGGCTGCAAAGGCCCTACTGTCACCTCATCAATGTCTCTTTTTGTTATGTCTGCTCCTACTGTTGTTGTTGTTGTCTGTGTTATATAATGTTGCTGTCTTTTTCCTGTAATGTTCAGTCAGTGAAGACGAATTTCCCCACGGGGACCAATAAATTAAATCTAATCTTGTCTGTCAAATGTTTTCTATTATTATTATCAGTATTATTATTATTATTATTATAATTATTATTATTATTATTATTATTATTATTATTATTATTATTATTATTATTCATTTTCTGAACCCGCTTTATCCTCACTAGGGTCACAGGGGTAGCTTGGAGCCTATCCCAGCTACATAGGGGTGAAGGTGGGGTACACCCTGGACAAGTCGCCAGTTCATTGCAGGATTATTATTATTATTATTATTATTATTATTATTATTATTATTATTATTATTATTATTCCGTTGATGACTAGTGTGACATCACAAATCCCTTTGGTGCCCAAACCCCTGCTGCTAATGTAAACAGCAGTGGCTGGAGTCCAGGAACTGGTCACCTTTTTCACACACACATCCTACTTTGCTGACTTCCCAAAGTCGGCTGAAAGAGATCTGATCTGTCAGAACTCAAATAGAGTTCTAAGAGTTAAAGGAGCTGTATGGAAGAATTATGTTCCAAGGAATCAGAAAAGGGCCCTGAATTCAGCAAAAATTGAAGGAATCATGTTGATTTCAAATACTGAGAATGTTCACATTTGAAAACCTAAGTGTCAGCCCACAACTAATGTTTCTGTTGTCAGGTTGTGTTTTGGTCTGATGCTCCACCCATCACCTATCTCCCAATCACAAAGTCAGTAGTGTTTGTTCATCCAGGTTCCCAGTTCCCACTGAGCTGCAACTAGGAACATTTCTGATCTCAAATGTCTGACGTTACTAAACCGAAAAGGCCTCTTATTATTTCCAAATACGTCGTTACAAAGTGAGAAACAAAACCAGGATATACAGGGTGACACAAAAAACACGGGAACTTTTTAACAATCCAATAAAACCAAGAGTGATGGAAGAAAAAATATTTTATTCATAGTAATTGAAACCTTAAAACATGCCATTTAAAAAACAATGATGGAATTTTCATTTTTTAAAAATTACTTCCTGTAGATGGCGTCCTCCTGTACGAATGCATTCTTGAAATCTGCTGTTGAGATTCCTCATTGACCACTGCAACATCTCAGCTGGGATACTGTGAATTTCATCCTGAATTCTCTGTTTTAACTCATCCAGAGTTCTTGGTTGAGTCGTGTACACTTTACTCTTGAGATAGCCCCCAAGAAAAAATCACAAATGGACAAATCTGGTGATCTAGGGGGCCAGGGAACGTTACCGAATCTTGAGATCACACGGTTACCGAACAATTCTCGCACAGCCACCAATGGTTACTAAAATGGGGGTGTGTTTACTTACTCAAGGTCAGTGTCTCGCAGTGCTGCCACTTGCTCATGTCTGCCAATACGCACTTCAAAAATTCCCATTTTTTTGGGTCACCCTGTATATAGGAGATGTTTTTCAAACATGGAGACGGCTGAAAGAGGAGAAGAATTTGAAGACCAATGCCAGCTCTGCCGTGGTGGTCTCTTCACCCGGTCCTGGGTGGTCTCTTCACCCGGTCCTGGGTGGTCTCTTCACCCGGTCCTGGGTGGTCTCTTCTCCTGGTCCTGGGTGGTCTCTTCACCTGGTCCTGGGTGGTCCTGGGTGGTCTCTTCTCCTGGGCTGTGCTCTCATCACTCAGTCAGAACCATCAGGTGAACAGACTGGGCCCGGTATAAGTACCGGTGTGGGACTGGTCTCTTGCCATGGTAACTCCTTGTAGTAGATGCTCATGCTGGATCTGGCAACCCCTAGTCTGGGGGGGACGGAGGGGGGGTACTATGCTCTACAGTAGGGATGTAATGATTACCAGTATAACGATAATCCGTGGTAAAATTGCAGATGGTTAGTATTACTGTTTAAATTCTAATTATCATGATAACTGTGTTTGATTACAGATAAAACACCTATGTAAAGATCTGCTTTTATGTCAAATATTTGAGTAGTTTTAATTTATTACAATTGTAATTTTCTATACCTAATATTTGGAACCAATATTCACTTTTAAAGTCTTTGAAAAGGTTCGTTAAGCATCTGTGTGTTATTTACACAATAAATTATATACATTTTTCAAATCGGATTTTATATATTTTTTTTGTTTTCTGGCCTTTTGTGTTTTTATAGTAGGTTAAAGTGAAAAAAATAATAGACAGATGATATAGATGAAGTTGTGCTGAAAAAAAAATCCCAAACATGGGTATAGTAAACATTTGTTTATATAGTATATAAAGGCGAAATCAGAAGGACTGAAAAATGGACAAAATAGGGTCAGAACCCTAAGGGTTAATATTTGAATGTTTGTGCCAATTTTTTTTTTTTTTTTTTTTTCAAAATACAACTTGGTCAAAATATTTCAGTGTGTGTATCACTGCTTTTTGAACATTTTGAGCACAATTTCAACAATACTGCGATAATAATGATAACCGTAATCATTTTGGTCACAGTAACCGTGATCTGAAATTTTCAGATGGTTCCATCCCTACTCTGCAGTATTTGAATGTGATTGCAGTCCCAGTTTTACCCACAATCCTACATACAACTCCTTTAACTGCTTTCATTCCTATCTGTCAGACCCCCCTCAGTTCTCTCAGCTCAAATCCTTCAGGTCTGATCCCTCCCCAGTTCCATCAGGTGTGCCCCAGGGCTCTGTCCTGGTTCACTAAACCCTGGTTCACCTCCAACTTCCTAAAACTCAATAGTGACAAAACACAAATGCTTCCTATTGGTTCTAAATCCACTCTTTCCAAGCCCACACTTTTCCCCTCACAATGGACAGCTCCTCAGCCCCCCCCCTCCCCTCAGGTTCAGAGTCTGAGTGTCATCCTCCATGTCCAACTATCTTTCAAAGCCCACATCAATAACATCACGCGGTCTGCATATTTTCACTTGTGTAGCACCCCCCACACACACACACACACCACCTCTATTCTTGTTTAGTGTCAGACGCTGGTCTTGCCCTAAAATGTCAGATGTGAAGTAAATGTGATCCGAGCTGATTTCCACATGTATGACTTTGGTCCTGGTCCGTTCACATTCCTCAAACCAACAAACACTGACCTGCTTCGTAGATCTGGGGTGACTAAGTCTATTGGAAATCAATTCCCATTGTCAGTAAAAGTAAAAATCTCTCAACCCCTTCCTGATAGGCATGTCCAAAATAGGGTGTATAGATAAACTAAGTATGAACAAATGTTTAAAATGTTTAAGTTAGAAGAAATGTAAACAATTACTAGGTTCAAAGAAGAACAGTAATAAATGTTTAAATAGAAATAACACACCACAGACCAACTGAGTTTTAAAATGCCAGCTTGTTTGTATTCAGAAATGTAATCAAAAATCGTTACAAAGATTAGTCTGCATTAGAAGACATTAACACAGACATTTAACATGAAAAACACAACCCTTCGCATGTGAATGCAATAAATGATATAAAAACAGAAACCCTTTTTTCTTTACGGAAAGGAAAAAAACAGAATTCCTTATTTTTCCATGAATTTAACCCTATTTGTTTCCAAAGCTAATTTGAGCTCAGTTTAAATCTTAGTCTTTATCAAAGTACGTGCTCAGTTCTTACATCAAATGTTGAAAATAATAAGTTATCTTAACTCGATCTGTCGAGTTTTGACTTAACACAGGTTTATTTTGGAATCATGAGTTAAAAACTGATCAAGTATTACCTTCCTACTAGTATTTAAACTTAAACCAGTGATTTACTCAGTTGAAGTATTTCAAATACCCAGACTATTACCAGTTTAATCGGGTAATAACATAAACAGAGAATAATCCAGTCAAATCCAACATTAACAGAACATCCACAGTTCAACAAGTTCAAAACATATAATACGAACTAACACAGTGAATGAATCTTAAAAATATCAAGAGTTTGAAAGTTCTAGTTAATCAGTCTTTTAGCAAGTTAATGCAGAAAATTCACAAAAGTCAGAGACCACGTTAAGCAATCCATGTGGAGTCAACGTGATCTGAGGAACAAAGAAAAAAGAGATCTACAGTTTATGTGGAAAATACTCTCACCGTGATCTAGAAATCCACTGGAATACAGAATATGGAGAGTTTGAAATCAGCCCAACCTTGGCTTTGTTGAAGAGAAGTCTGTGTCCTCCACAAAAGAATCCTCTTGATGCAACGTAACAGTTGAGGTTATTCCTGAAGTGAGTGGAATTAAACTCAGAAAGTAACGTTCAAAACATCCGCAGTCCAGCACAATAGAAAACAATATGAAAAGAAAACACTTTCAAACACAAAATAAAAGTGAATAAAAATGAGGGTTTTTCTCTCCTCACTCACTGCTTCAGCTCGCTGCACCTGTTTCCGGTTGTTCATCCTATAACAGGAAACCACTGCAGCCATTCTGATTGGCTGACAGAGCCACAGTTTCTGAAGCAACAGGAGACTCATTTGAATTCAACTTAGCTGATAATAATTTACTAATACAGATGGAATATTGTTTTTAATCCTTTCTATTTGCGAGTGTCTGAAAGTCATCCAAACCTTTGTAACAATTTCAAACTGTTCTCGTTGTATTAGTCTCTAGTGTTCTCTGTGTTCTTAAAGTGTGAAGTAAGACACAGACAGGAAGTGATCTAACCACAGAAGTGCAGGCTGCACCAGAAGAAGAGAAGAAGCCAAAAATAAAACTGCATGCACATAATAACAGACTTACAATCTGTCATTTTACAGTAGTTTGAAGATTCTGGTGTTGTCAGCTCTAGGGCGCTGCTGCTTCACCCATCAACGGGAGAAAAAGATACATTTATTCCCTCCAAAACTCAGAGAGTGCCATGGAGACAGGGACCAAAAGTCTGGAAACATGGACAGGAAAGACACGAGAAGGAGAGGGTGGTGCTGTTGTCGCTTCAGCCGTTTGCCCCCTTTCCAGCCAAAACCAGTCAAGACAAACCCCCATCCGATGCCCCCAAAGGTCTTCACTGTTTCTGTTAAGCCCTTTCAAAATGCCAATACGTTTCCTTCGTCCACACTGAATGAATCCAAAGAAAGGAGAGGTTTACAGAGTGCCAACAAAAAAATGTGCCCATAAAGAAATTGTCTTTACAAAGATCAATGAAGGTGAAAAGTTACAATTTTCTCCTCTTCACAAAGACTCCCAGGTTTTGGCGTCTGTCGCCATCATAGCTTTTGTTTTTCAGGAATGAATTCATTTGCATTTTTCTCTTGTTGACAAACTGTTGGTTGGTGAAGCAGCAGCAGCAGCAGCACCCTCTGCTGGTCACACAGAAAAGTGTAAACGCTTACAGCACCTGGTCCAAGTCCCTATCCGACGCTCAACCGACCAATGGTTGAGCGAGAACTGGATTCATTCATTTCCAGCGGTCGTTGAGGTAAGGTTTATTCTGACTCTCACTTTTTCTTATAGTATTTATCATAATTTTGACAAATGATTCTCTGAAAATTAGTAATCGACAACACCAACATAGACAAATATATGATTCGGTTTTTTTATGTGTCATGACAACTTATCTGCTATTCCTAACTTGTCAGTATGCTAGCCGGCTGAAGTGTCTGACCGATCACGGCCGTTGATCAGGGCTGTTAACCTACACAGCTGTGGGGGGGCCCAAGAGAGAGGGGAGCCTTGGGAAGTTAAGATTTTTTTTTTTTTTTTTAAGTATGTTTTTTTCTGTTGTTCAACTACATTACATGATAAATATGGACCTATATGCAAGCTTCACACATTAGATTTTATAAATTGGTATATTATTGTATTCCAAAAAAGGAAAGACTGCTGTCACTACTCTGTGAACACCCCTTGAGAAAAGCGCGAAATGGTTCAGTCCACACGAAGTCTGAGAAACGCACCTTACTTGTTCGGCTGTTCTCTCCATTGAAAGCACATTGGGAAGAGCATTGGACTTTGAAGACCTCATCAGGGAATTTTCCAGTAAGAAAACCCGTCAGTGGGCATTTTCTGTCGAGTAAACTGGAATGGATAGAATTGTGCTATTTTTATTTTTGGAATACTTGTTCAAATCTGTTTGTTTTTGCCTTTTTTGTATCTTTACAGGAAAATGACTATTGAGTCATGTTTTGTTTGGTTACCTTTTATGAAATATTATTATAGGCTATTGAAAAATGTGGCCCATTCTTGTTCACTCAGGAAATCTAATGGGTAAATACAGGCTGTGTGGTTGTTTTCTTATACAGTAGCTGAAGCAGACTTTCGAATTATAGTTAAATCATAATGTTAGCCCTGTGATATGGCCATTGTGTTAGTGGGTAAGGCCCTCGGCAGATGGGTGTGTGTGTGTGTGTGTGTGTGTGTGTGTGTGTGTGTGTGTGTGTGTGTGTGTGTGTGTGTGTGTGTGTGTGTGTGTGTGTGTGTGTGTGTGTGAGGGGGGGGGCATCAGGACTTTTTGTGTATGGGCCCAGAATCTGGTACCACAGCCCTGCCACCGATGATCCAAAAGTTGACTTGACAGCTCATATCTCCCTCAGAAAAATGTAGTAACTGACTACACTAATGTTGACAAATGAATGATTTGGCTATTTAATGTGTAATGACAACGTACTGACAACTCGTTCGTGTTTTAGCTAGCTAACGTGTCCGCTGATGCGATGTTTATGTACCCCCCCCCCCCCCCCCCCCCAGAGGGGGCTTGCGGTGTACTTCATGTTGTTTATCTTCTTGACCTCACATTGTGACTAATATTCTGATATTTGCTATTCTAGAGAGAAACAGATGAAAACTAAAGAGAAAGAACGGTAAGACCACTTTTTTTTTTCAAAGCAGGCTACTGGCTTTCTGTACAAGTAACCTTTATGAAAGCTGTACTATATGTGTGCATCAAAGAAACTTTCAGATAAAACTTTCAAATAACTTTTATTGTAGTTACACCTTTGAGTTTTTTGCCTATGGTAGAAAAATATATGACTTTTTCAGCTTATGCTGCATTGTATTAAATCTATACATACTGTAGGCTATTAAATATGAATGAATGAGTGAAATCTTTATTTCGAACATGTAGACAGTGAAATCAAAACACAAAATCAACCAACAAAATATAAGTACTGGTACAGAAATAAATGATAAGCAAACAAACAACAAAATAAATAAATAATAGGAAACTCATTTCGACCACTTGTATCCGGGATCTTGTCCTTTCGGTCGTGACCCAAAGCTCATGACCATAGGTGAGGGTAGGAACATAGACTGACGGTAAATCGAGAGCTTCACCTCTCGGCTCAGCTCCTTCTTTACCACAACCGACCGGTACAGTGACTGCATCACTGCAGACGCTGCACCGATCCATCTGTCAATCTCATGCTCCATCCTTCCCTCACTCGTGAAAAAGACCCCAAGATACTTGAACTCCTCCACTTGGGGCAAAGACTCTCTGGAGGATCCATCACCCACCAAGGGAGCTGTAGGGGCCGGGTGCAATATGGATTGGGTGGCAGTAGACGGCAGGGGGCTCGACGACCTGATCCCTGGACAGAGTCTGACACAGAGTCTGTCATTCACTTGGTCACAAAAAAAAAAACCCTGATGAAAACAAGTATATCGCAACACACATTGTATTCAGATTAAGATACGAAAGAATTCACCAAACAGTGCAGATTTAAGTCATGTTAATCTCATAGACTGTGAGATGGGAGGTACCATCAAGGTATACATAGGCCTTTTATGTTCAATGAGGTGGCTTTGCACAGAGCAAGCAAACATACAGCACTTTCTGCAGGAGATCAATTTAATTTGACATGTCATTTGTCTGCAGTGGTTTGTTTATTTTCTGCAGTTACAGCAGTCAAAAGCTCAACGGGCAGAGTCTGCGGTCTCCCAGTTTGAGCAGGATCCCAACTATGCCAGCGATGCAGAGCTGTTGGCTGCCACAGGTAATGTCATTTATATTGAAATGAACAAGAAAAGACTGTTGTGTTCTGCTCTGGAGCTGTTACCACTGTGCTGGAGCCATGTCAAATTCATTAGTGTAGCATGTATTTAGCAGTGCCGTTCATACTTATTTTTTTTATTCAGTCTCTTTGTCAGAGAACATCTTGGAGGAGTCTGAGGCTGCGGTGTGCACCCAGCTCACCACCTGGGGGGAGCTCACTCCAGCTGGGAGTCAGGACACTGAGGGCCGGCCCAGACCCTCATCCCTGGAGGAGAGCTCTGCTGCCTCAGAGCCTGGTGGGGTTGTGCTGGAGGGCTGGCAGAAGTTTTGGGAGCAGCCTCCTGCCTCTGCCCAAGCACCGGGCATTGCCACTCCCAACATCGGGTGGCTGAAGGGCAGCGAGATGCACGGCCTCTTCACGAGGGCCTCCTGCTACAAGAATGTGAGAGGGGAGACCGTGGAGTGGAGGCTCTTGAAGGAGCAGATGGAGTTCCACCCACCACCACCTCTGTCGTCTGTCAGGGGGGTGCTGCCCAACATGCTGGCCTTCTTCGCTACCCCTGAGAGAAAAAGAGAGAAAAGAAAAATAACTAAAAAAAACACTATATATGTATAGAGAGAGAGAGAGAGAGAGAAACCCTGTAGTCACTGCCCACCACATTCCATCCCAGCCAATCCACCTCTTCCTGGTTCTACAGTCCAGTCCACTCTTGGCCCAGACCTGTCCTCCCTACAACCCACCCACCTACTCCATCTTAGGCCTATGCATGTACATATGTATATACTCCCACCAACCCCCACCCTTTTTTTTTTTTGTAAATAATTTCTTCTTTTCTCCTTTGGACTTTGCTGTAAGAATACCACCAGCACTGATGTGTAGCACTAAAGTCTGTCTGTGTCTGTATCTGTGGTTCTGCACTGGACTCACTCATTTTGGGATCAAGTGCACAACTGTCATCTATGAAGCCACAAACACTGAGTTACAGTATACTAAATTTCACACTATGCAACTCATGTACATGTCAAAATGTGAACACAAATCAGGCACTCGCGCTAATCCTAAACCACAACAAAACTGACTTATAACTTGTTAACAAACCCTTGTGTGGTCTATTTTATTGTACTGTGTTTAATTGATGTAAACTATGTACAAGTTGTACTTTTATGTCTGCTCATACTCATGATACATGTATCAAAACTAACTTATAACTTGTTAACAATCCCTTGTGTAACTAGGTTATTGCACTATGTTTTATTGATGTAGACTGTTGTATTTTCACGTCTTCAAATACTCTGTAGTTATTTTTCCATGCCATGCATTTCTCAAATGCAACCTCTGTATTCTAGTGTACCTGCTGCTCTGAATATGTAAGAGGTTTCTTCTCAACTGCACTTTTTACAGCTGGAAATGCACTTGCTCTGCTATAAAAGTGAACTTTGTACAGTTGTGTACTATTATTTAGAACCACCATCATTATGCATTTGAATTTTTTTTATAAAATGATAATATAAAAATGTTTATTTCATATTTTTAATGTGTAAACATGTTTGCATATTTCAATAAATAAAGCTTGTTTATTCGACAAATTCCATCTTTTTCAATTTCTAACATCTTCTACATTATATCTCAATAAACTGTGCATTTTGGATTAGACATATCTTTATTTGCTTCACCAATTTGTCAGATGTCATTTTTTCTATAATGTATATGCATGTGTAAATGATTTAATACATAGGCCAACACCATATTCAGAATACAAATTGAATCTTATCAATGACAAATGAATCTTATCAGTTCCATCTAGGTAAATAAAACACGATAGAAAAAATAATTATATCAGTAACAGAATATGAATAAATATGTCTGTGGAAAGAGATGATTGAAACTGGCAAGTTGTCTTCTTGCATTAATAAAAGGCAGTTTTATTCACTCTCAGTGGGCCTACATAGCCTTCAACCACAGTGAAGGTATCTATTTTTCACAATATTTTGATCTAGCACCAGATGGAGGCATCCGATCTGATCACGGTTTCGATCGATCCCAGGTTGAGCAATAGGTACTCGGGGGGGTCATGAGCCATTCCCAGGCAGTCTCTCATTCAAGTACTGACCAGGCTCAACCCTGGTTTGCTGCTGAAATCAGACATGTTCAGGGTGGTATGGCTGTAAACAAGAGTGTCTGCCCTTCTCTCCCTTTTTATAGATTCAGTATCACCGCATGTGAGCAGTAGCAGTTCCAAAGGAACCTCAAAGACTTTAAGGTCTGACACCCGATACGCTGACTGCACCAAACACAGAGGTTTGCAACATTACAGACATAGAAGTCATTACAGGAGGATAACAAAACGATGGTGTCACAACACATCTGAGGGTTACCTCGTGAAACTTTGCTTTCACTGTGGCTGTAAGATTCCAACCGCCATATTCCCTCTCCTTCAGACACTGAATATACGCACAAACTACTATTTCCAGCTTGGTTCCACGCTTTTGGTGAATTCATTCCAGGCTGGTATGTTCTCTTGACTCTTTTAGAGATTATTTAGGTCACTTTGTTTGTCCTTTGCCACTTTAATACTGAGTGATTTAGATTTCATATATCGGAAAACATAGGGGAAAACCTGCTCTTCGGTGTGATTAAATCTATAAAGAGGGTGAATATGACAGACACACTCGTTTACAGCCATACCACTCTGAACACGTCCACATCTGTGGAGTTTTGAATAGAGTGAGCGGCTGCAGGAGAGGGAGAAAGGCTTCCTCATCATTTGTTTTGCGATTTAGATTTTTTGTTTTGGTTAGTTAATGTTTTAGTTGTAAGTTGTTTTTGATAAGCAAGCCCAGCAATGTTTTTGTTGCACCGCTGGGAAGGCGACTTTAATAGCTATAGAGTTTGATTCTATAATTTGTTTAATTTACATCATAAATCATTATTCCATTTTTTTTTTTTTTTTTTTTTTTTTTTTTACACCCTTTCATGTTTTATCTTCAAGCTATGTAACGGCCGCACAGATCATTCTGCTGGCAAGGGGACTGCAGAGAACCACAGCTGATCATCAGAGGAGGGTGATAACACTGACAGCAAAAGATGTTGCTAGCCTGTCCTCTAACATGGCAAGTAGATTTCATAGAATGGAGTCACACCCCATTCTCGCAGATTCAGCAGCTCTGGACTCCAGATTCAAGAAGATTGCGTTTACAAAACCTGAGCAGCAGATGAAGCCTTCCAAAGATTATCCACTGCTGCAGAAAGAATTACTCTTGACACTGACCAAAGTCAGACCATCCAAGGGGAGGACGATGCACACAAGAATTTGTTGTCTGGAGCTACTTTAATGAACAAGTAAGTGTAGCCTCATTGCTCAAATAAATCTGAGTAAGGTTATATGGTCATTGTTTCATAATTATTTTCATTTCATATGCAGGTGGCTGGAGCTGTGACAAGCAGAAACCCCACAGCTGACGCCATTATGGAGGTGCGGGCTTTCATAGAGGAGCCACTTCTTCTAAAAAGTGGGGATCCTCTAAAGTGGTGGCAGAGTCAGGCCCTGGTATATCCCAGACTTAGCAGACTTGTGGTAAAGAGGCTGTGCATTGTTGCAACTTCAGTGCCTTCGAAGAAAGTGTTCTCTAAGACAGGATAAATATTCTCTGAAATGAGAAACCGCCTCAAGCCTGAAAAACTGAGAGCACTTGTCTTCCTAAATGCAAATTTGCAAGATTAGAAATGTGAGAGAAGAAAGTTGAAACCCTCTTTGTTTTCAGTTGTTTTCTTTTTGCTAAGATTGTTTCTTTTTGTTCGGTTGCAGCAACATCAGGTACATACATCTGTAGGCCAAAGTGTGCACATTTTTTTTTTCTATTTCTCATTACGACATTCCTTTTCTTATTACCATATTTTATGTCTACTTTGAAGAACAGAGTATTTACATATATTTTTGTTCATGTTGCCGGAGTTACATACAATGTATGTAATGTATGTATGGACATATGCATGTCATACATACAGCTTTTTATAATGTTCAAAAGATGTAAAAAACATTCATTCATTCATTTTCTGAACCCGCTTTATCTTCACTAGGGTCACGGGGGTCTCTTGGAGCCTATCCCAGCTACATAGGGGCGAAGGCGGGGTATACCCTGGACAAGTTGCCAGTTCTTCACAGGGCTGAACATATAGAGACAAACAATCACTCTCACATTCACACCTATGGGCAATTTAGATTAACCAATCAACCTATCAGTGCATGTCTTTGGATGGTGGGAGGAAGCCGGAGTACCCGGAGAGAACCCACGCAGACACGGGGAGAACATGCAAACTCCACACAGAAAGGTCCCACCCCCCATCGACTGGTGTCTGAATCGAACCCAGGACCTTCTTGCTGTGAGGCACGAGTGCTAACCACTGCACCACTGCCCACTGCCCGGTGTAAAACATTATTTATATTGTTTATTTTTCTATAAGCCCTTATCTTTATATACACAGCAGAAGTGAGAGAACTCCTGATGTGGTATCATTTTGATATCTACATTAAAGATATCAGGTATTTTGCAATGTTACTTGAAGTATTTTATTTGCACTACAGTTTTTTAGGTATTTAAGTACTGTAATTGCAGTGATTAATCACTGTTGTGTTTTGTGCAATTTTTTCCCGTTTCCAGTCACATTTATTGTTCTTGTTTTGAGGAGAATAAAATGTTATTTCATAAGAAAATGTTTTATGTTCTTCTTCATTTTTAGGCTACAGACTAGTCCACATAATGTACCGTGATGTTTTTTGTCAAATTCCAGCATTTGCCTAATGTCAACTCTCACGTCATGTATTTAGCCCACACATTTTAACTGACTATTCTTTTTTACGATAAGATAATATTTACTTCCACGCCAATTAAACACCTTTAAAATGTAATGTCAATCATCACATGTAGCCTATTTAGTCATTAAAACATTGGTGTTTCAAAATAATGCAAAAAACATAAAAGAGTCAGTCTTTTGAACGGCTCTTTTCAGTGAACAGCTCCTGATTGAACGGCTCCCTTCAAAGAGCCAAAAATCCCATCACTACTTCACATCTAGACTTTGTGAAGTCTATTCTGGAGGTTTTTAAGTCTGATGTTCTTGTCAGAAGTGAGTGCTGCTGGTTCACACACATTGTGTTTCTTCTTGTCATCTGATGCTGAGGGACATTTTGGTCCAGACGTTGATGATTCACATCTGCGCTGATGATAGCAGAGGGCAGAGGATGATGAGTATATTTCATCACATTGGAAACATTCAAACTGTTTAGGTGTGTTAGGACACTGACTCTTTCCACTAGAGTCCAATGTCTAACTTTTTGTACGACTGTTCAGCTTTTGTCCTTTGTGGGAATGTTTGACACGTTCATGTTTAGTACATTTTGAAACT
Source organism: Sphaeramia orbicularis (assembly GCF_902148855.1). Lineage (NCBI taxonomy): Eukaryota > Metazoa > Chordata > Actinopteri > Kurtiformes > Apogonidae > Sphaeramia > Sphaeramia orbicularis. The sequence goes on from NC_043972.1 coordinate 55,450,725, forward strand.
GTGATAAAAGAGCTGTCACAGAATCTGCACTGGTAGGGTCTTTCTCCAGTGTGTGCCCGTTGGTGGAGTTTTAGGTCACTTGCTCTGGTGAAAGTCTTTCCACACTGGTCACACTTATATGGTCTTTCTCCAGTGTGGATGCGTTGGTGGAGTTTAAGCACATTCATTTGAGTGAAAATCTTTTCGCACTGGTCACAGGCGTATGGTCTTTCTCCTGTGTGGATGCGTTGGTGGTTTTTTAGGTGACTTGCTGTGGTGAAAGCATTTCCACACTGGTCACAGTTATATGGTTTTTCTCCAGTGTGGATACGTTGGTGGAATTTAAGCCCAGTCATTTGGGTGAAACTCTTTCCACATTGGTCACAGGCATAAGGTCTTTCTCCAGTGTGGATGCGTTGGTGGATTTTTAATTCTTTTGCTACAATGAAACTCTTCCCACACTGGTCGCACTCATATGGTCTTTCTCCAGTGTGAATGCGTTGGTGACATTTAAGCCCATTCATTTGGGTGAAACTCTTTCCGCACTGGTCACACTCATATGGTCTTTCTCCAGTGTGGATGCGTTTGTGCATTTTAAGGTCACTTGCTCTGGTGAAAGCATTTCCACACTGGTCACACTCATATGGTCTTTCTCCAGTGTGGATGCGTTGGTGGATTTTTAAATGAGTTGTTGTGGTGAAAGCATTGCCACACTGGTCACACTCATATGGTCTTTCTCCAGTGTGGATGCGATGATGGATTTTTAAGTGACCTGCTGTGGTGAAAGCATTTCCACACTGGTCACACTCATATGGTCTTTCTCCAGTGTGGCTGCGTTGGTGGATTTTAAGGTCACTTGCTGTGGTGAAAGCATTTCCACACTTATCACATTCATGTGGTCTTTCTCCAGTGTGGATGCGATGGTGCAATTTTAGGCTATCTGCTCTGGCAAAAGCCTTTCCACACTGGTCACACTCATATGGTCTCTCTCCAGTGTGGATGTGTTGGTGTTTTTTTAGGTAACTTGCTGTGGTGAAAGTCTTCTCACACTGGTTACACTCATATGGTTTTTCTGCAGTGTGGATGTGTTGGTGTTTTTTTAGGTAATTTGCTGTGGTGAAAGTCTTTCCACACTGGTCACACTCATATGGTTTTTCTTTACTGTGGATGTGTTGGTGTTTTTTTAGGTATCTTGCTGTGGTGAAAGTCTTTCCACACTGGTCACAGGTGGGTCTTCCATCCATGTTTGCTGAAATCAGGTGATCTTGTCCAGATACAACTTTTAGGTTTCACTTTAAATCCACCTTTGGCTTCTCTCTACATCAAAACACAAAGAAACAGAAGAGGTGGTCACTGAAATGCAATGGAATGGAACACAACAAACATCCCTTTCAAATGAGGTTAAGCAGACAGACAAAATTAACTAGTTAGATAATTAATAGGACATTTTCACACATTTAAAAACTCAGTCCTCTTATTCTACATGTGAAAATTGATGCAGATTCAACAATGTACAAATGAATTACAACAATTACTTGTTTCATGACAAAACCTCAGAACTCGAGAACTTAAGGCGGACGTTCGACATGTGAGGCTGCCAGGTCCTGGAGCTCTGCAGACAATTTCAATTTAATTGTGTTTGTAAGCGTGCAGAATGCATATGGATAGATAAAAATATCTTTGTAAAGTCTTGCAATCCTAAGTAAGGAACTCAAGCTAAGAGAGAACTTGTTTAAAAGGTTTTTTTGCCTCATTTAAAATATGGCTGGTCATACGCAGAAACCTGCTAATACAGCTGCTAGCAAGAAACCTACCACCGAGAGTGATATACAGCAACTTTCTCCGTATTCCATTGACAAAATTATGTCGGCGATAGTATCTTTGGGTACGAAAATAGACACACAAACAGCTGCCCTTCGTCAAGAAATAGCCTCTATTTGTCAAGAGCTGCATGCTACTGTTAGCTCCTTACAGTCTGCGAATGCACAGAATACGAAGCGCATTGATGACCTTGAGCTGTCTGCTACAGAGTGCAACTTGACAGTCATGACTTTGGAAACCAGTGTGAACAAATTACAGTCAGATGTGTGCAGCCTGACACATAAATGTCTGGACTTGGAAGGCCGTAGCCGTCATCAGAATATTTGGCTTATTGGAATAGAAGAAGGTAAAGAAGGGAACAACCCGCAGCAATTCTGTGCAGCTGCATTGAAGGATATACTGGATCTGGAGGAGACTCCCCATCTGGACTGTGGCCATCATTCGCTAGCACCGAAACCTCAAGCAGGGGAGAAGTCCAGACCGCTCATAATCCACGTTCATCATGGAGACGTGAAAGATTGCATCCTCTGCCTTTCCAGTCAGAAGAAGCAGCTGTTCTACGAGGGGAAACATGTGCATATCTTTCCAGATTTTGCTCCAGAGGTGGAAAACAAGCGAGCGGCTTTTACAGAGGCGAAGCAGCTTCTTAGAAATATCAAGGACGTTAAGTTCGATCTCCGTTATCCAGCTACCTTTCATATCACGTTCAAAGGTGAGGAAAAGTTCTTTATCAACTCTGACCTGGCCATTTCCTATATAAAGGAGACAATTTTACCTCCATCTGATTAAGTATGTACTTGGACACTGTCTCTAAGTGACTGAACTCTCCAGGTTTATTTTTGTGAGAAAGTTTCTACTTGTTTGGAATTATCCAGGTCTATTGCCTACTAAAAGTGAGATAGTGTTATAATGTGTGTTCTAGGATAATAGAGGCATCTTTACCTTTTTTCTCTCTCTCGTTTTTTATGAGCCTACAGAAACATTTTCTTTTTATTATTATTCTTATTATTATTATATCCAGTTGGTAGAGGCACTTTTCAGTGTGCCTTTAATTTTGTTTTCCCTCCCATGGTAGCCTAACCTATTGTGTTATGTCTGAGTTGATTTTCCTGAGGCTGCTTTCATTTGCTTTTACCATCAGATTTATTATTATTATTATTATTATTATTATTATTATAATAAACTGCATACCTTATTTCATATTGGGCTACTCCTTTGTTGATTGTGTATAAAGTTAATCTCATCCAGTTGGCTGCTGCTGGACAACGCAGTATGTTTAGTAGCCTAATATTAAACTTGGCTATTGCCTGCTTATGTCTGTCAGTTTACAGCAGCTGTCTGCTCCCACTGTCTACAACTAAGTCTACTTGATTTGATTAATACATTGTATATGGTATTTTGCACTGTGTATACTTTTGACTATTATTGTTTGCTGTGCTTTGTGTCAGTTTTAGTTAAGTTAGAGACCCAAGTTAGAGATCTGGGGTACTTTACTCTTGGGATCATGCACTTTGTTGGGGATAGTGATGGAGGGTGGGGGGGGGTAAGTGTAGTTTTTGTATTGAAAGTCCTTTTATTATTTTGTTGGTCTTCTGTCTTCTCATTTTGTCCACTTGGAATTGCACTTTGTTTCAAAAATAACATCTGCCAGAGTCTCAGAATTCATCTGTCACAATTCAGATTGTGTCTGTTCAATACGATCATTATTTCAGATTATGGCTAATTTAAATATCCCCTCTGGGAGGAATGGGCAGTCAGTTAAGTTTACCAGTTGGAATGTGAGAGGCCTGAATCATCCTGTGAAACGCACCAAGGTCCTTGCTCATCTTAAGGTCTTAAAAACAAAGATAGCTTTTCTAACTGAGACACACATGCACAGGTCAGACCATAACAGTCTAAAGCAGGGGTCTCAAACATGCAGCCCGGGGGCCAAATGCCAAAGGTTCCAATCCGGCCCGTGGGATGAATTTGCAAAGTGCAAAAATTCCACAGTCAAGGCTGTGGAACTCATTTTAGTTCAGGTTCCACATTCAGACCAATATGATCTACAGTCAAATAAGAACAGCATAAAAACCCACAAACAATAATGACTCCATATTTTCTTCTTGGTTTGATGTGAAAAAAATAATATTACACTATGCCTATAAATAATGACAACTTCAAATGTTTGTCTTTGTTTTAGTGCAAAAAATAACATTAAATTATGAAAATATTACCATTTACAAACTGTCCTGTAACAATAAAATATGAATAACCTGAACAAATACGAACAAGCTGAAATGTCAACAGAAAATTAAGCATAATTTTAACTATTTTCTGCCTGTTACTACATGTTTAGTGTCTTTGTAGATTTAATCCATAATGCACATGTAGAAATGACCAGTTGAGGCAGAATATTGTTAAAATTGCACTTATTTTTCTTAAGAAAGTTAAGTTTTTTCAGGTTATTCACATTTTTTTTGTTTGGAGAGTTCATAAAAGTAAGTATTTTCATAATTTAATGTGGGGGTTTGCACTAAAACAAAGACAAAAATTTGGAGTTGTCATTATTTATAGGTTATTATGCTATTATTTCACTGGTGCGGCCCACTGGAGATCAAATCAGGCTGAATGTGGAACCTGAAAGAAAATGAGTTTGAGACACCTGGTCTAAAGAGAGGTTGGGTTGGACAAGTGTTCCATTCAACTTTTCAGAGCAGGGCCAAGGGAGCTGGAATTTTGATTAACAAATCAGTATCATTTGCAGCATCTGAAACCATATCAGACCCGAATGGACGTTTTGTTATTGTAGTGGGTAAACTCTATAGTCTGCCTGTGATATTCTCCTGTGTATATGCTCCAAATTGGAATGATTTCAAGTTCATGAACAGTTTCCTGTCAACCATACCATACTTAGATACTCATCAGCTTATTCTAGCTGGTGACTGGAATTGCGTAATTAATCCCATTTTAGATTAATCTTCAAATCACCCAATCAGTAACTCAAAAACAGATGAAAGCATAGAGAGTTTCCTACAGTCCTGTGAGACGTCTGACCCGTGGAGATTCCTGTTTCCTAATAAGAGGGAATATTCTTTTTTTTCACCTGTTCATCACACCAACTCACGCATAGATTATTTCATATACATAAGTCTCTACTCCCCTTGGTAAAAGAATGTGATTACAATAGTATAGTAATATCTGATCATGTCCCTGTTCCATTGGTTTTAACCTTCCCCAACCATAGACCTGGTAGATTTAGATGGAGACTCAATCCACTTCTTCTGTCAGATGAATCTTTTATCACCTTTGTTAATGTTCATATAGATTTATTTTTAGAAACTAATGTAAACAAAGACACCTCCCCTTCCCTGCTTTGGGAGCCTCTCAAAGCTTACCTGAGGGGGCAGATCACTTCCTACAATGTATCAGTCCATGAAGCGTGAATGGCCAGGCAAACAGAACTGTCACAACTCATCTCTGGAGTAGATAACCCTATGCTTCTTCCCCAACCCCAGAGCTATATAAACAGCAATGATGCATCAGGTTGAATTTGCCATGCTTTCAACTGGACAGACAGAACGGGCTTTGTTCAAAAATAGACATATGTCACATGAATATGGGGAGAAACCAAGTAGATGTAACTGAGCAAATTGAATCTGAGAAGAGAAAGGTTTATTATCAGATCCTTTAGATATCAATAAGGAGTTCAAGGATTTTTATTGTAATTTATATACATCTGAACACCCTTCTGATATGAAACTAATGGACAAGGTTTTTGAAGGTCTGGATATACCTACAGTGGATGAGAATGTAGGACAATCTCTTGATAGCCCTATCTCCTTAAATAAAGTTAATATAGCTGTCACATGCATGCAGAGTGGGAAATGTCCAGGCCCAGACGGCTTTTCAAAAAAGTTTACAGCAAAATTAAGTCCTTTGCTCAAAGATGTATTCGATGATAGTTTAAAAGCCCAATCCCTACCCCCAACTCTACGCCAGGCATCAATATCTGTACTTCTGAAAAAGGGCAAGGATCCCCGTAACAGTTCCTCCTATCGTCCAATAAGTCTCTTTAATGTTGACGTTAAGATACTGGCTAAAGTCTTGGCTCTCTGTCTTGAATCCGTTTTGCCCTCCACAGTATCATCTGACCAAACTGGATTCATCGAAAATAGACAGTTGTTTTTTTAATATCAGGCGTGTGTATTAAATATCCTTTACACATAATTTTCATCAAAGTTTTCTGGCTTTGCTGGACATTTTTTAAATAAACTTAAGAGATCTGAAATAATTAATAAAATCACATATAAACAAATTAAAGGTGGGGTTCGTGTTTTTCCCCTTACAACAATGAACATGAAATTTACCCAAAATAATAATAAGGTTAACACAATATCTTTGATGTTTACATCTAAAGAATCCATATAATAAATAATATCATATAAAGAAAAAGACGGAATATTTTCAGTTTTTAAGGACAACCAACTGTGAATATCAGCCTAAAAGGAAATGCTGTGTGAACAATTAAAAAACAAATGTTCAATGGTTTCAGCTTCAGAGGAACAGAAAACAGGAATCCACATCAAAATGAAATCTTTTGTGCAAAAAATCCTTAGCAGGGTAAATTGAACATGCAATTTTGAAATGAGTTTCCTTTTACTTTAGGAGCAACAGGACACCAAAGATAAAAAGAAAAACATTTTTCCCTCAGGGTGGCTTCGATGTTAGGTAAAGCAGCTGTGTTAAAGTCCCCAAAGTTTTTATGTTTCAAAGCTAGACAGATCATTTTATTGTTGCACCTTCTGTCTAACAGATCAATGTCACTGACTTTCAAACAAGGTCAGAAGGGAACATGTAAGGGGCAGGGCAGACCACCTTGGATTATTTGAAGTAATGATGTTGGAGTCCCCTTACAGATTTTATCATATTCTTTTCTCGTGCCTGTGCTTGTGCTAGGAAAATGAAAGATACAGCCACTGTGGCTACATTAGTAGAAATGAGTGGAGCCACAAAAAGCCACAGCCAGTCTGGGTCCAGTCTGGGTCCCTACAGTGGAGCGCAGAGTGGACCGCGGCAACGAGCATAGCTCCCCCAGGAAATTTTGGGAAAAATGAAGTCTTTTTCCTGCATTCTGGTGCATTTTGAGCTTAAAAATATGTTCAATCTGGCTTCAGTTTCATACAAAAAAAAAAAAAAAAATCATAAAAAAATTAACTTAAGTCAACATTTTCATCTAAACTACTTTTATTTCTAATCTAATGTATAACAAAACAATAAATGATAGACTTACAAATACAATTATTCTGACCACTGATGTTCATGAGATTCAATATGAGATTCAATACAAAATAAATTCACCAGTGGAATGAGCGTTTTTCAATTAATCCACCTGGGGGCGCCGCTCTTAATTAACCATACTGGACAAATACCACGAAGAAGAGTAAAGTTTTTTGAGAAGAAGAAGAAGAAAGTCAGTAATAACAAACATGGACACAACACTTACGTGATACTAATATTGGTACTAATATTTCACTGGTAATATTTAAAAGTGAAGCATCAGCAGGTAGAGAAAAGAGAAATGAGCCAAAAGTTTCGTTTCACTTCCGCTGGCGGCGGTCCGCACCGCTCCGTACCCCTGGTGGTATTCTCCATCTGATTACGCATCTGTGAGCACCTGGAAAACAGATGGAATGTACGCAGAGGACGGACAGAATGCTCCGTCCGTATCTGTCTGTGTCTTTAACGTTACTTGCAGTCAGCGTTACTTTTATCACCGTCATTTAGTTTGAAAAGTCTCCACACTGCTGACGTTACTCCTCCACAGTGAACCTGCTGCACTGAACTGTGAATGTCACGCTGCTATAAGTGGAAAAATACCTTCACCACTGTGGCTACACGGGTTGGAAACAACTTTGCAAACCAGGAAAATGCATCAACAATGGCGATGTGGCGATAGGCTAGTGCAAGCCTAGGCCACCTCCCAGTACTTTGGACCGCGGCCTTACCGCCCGTGAATGTTTGACGATAATGCAGATCACTTACTGTGCAGGACGATCCGTGCTTTCACGTCCCAGTCTCCAAATCCCATAGAAGTCTGCAGTAGAAGCAGAAAAAGGAGACAGATTTGTCACTAGTCTCTTACGAAAAAGAAAAAAACAGTCGCCAAGACGATTTGAAAAGTTTCCAGATTTAGTTTTTCTCCAATTTAGCAACACTGGTCCGGATTGGGTCTGAGGAGGAAACCGACACCCTAATGCGGCCCGGGTAGAACTGGTCCGGGTCCGAAGGTTCCGCCTATACAACGTTCCATGATGGAAACACACGAACCCTCTAAAGACCCACAGCGTATACAAGAAGGAAAAAAGATGGCCTACTTGAGGAAAAAACATCAACTTGAAATCATATCTAAAATGAATAAATTATGCAACCTAACCCAGTTAAATGAGGAAAACCACTTTGAATTACATCAACTACAATCAAAGCTTGATGATCTCTACACAGAAAAAGCTGGGGCTTATATTCGTTCAAGGGCAAGATGGATTGAAGAAGGTGAAAAGAATTCTTCTTACTTCTTCAATTTAGAAAAAAACAGACAGACAGACAGACAAAAAAAAAAAAAAAAAAAAAAAAAAAACAATAAATAAACTGATCATTGATAACGGTCTAACTGAGAATCAGGATTTAATTAATAATCACATTTATAATAATCAGATTTTTACAATAATCTGTATAGCTCTGTATATTCTCATCACAATGCTGATTCTCTCCTACATAATTTAAGAGATCAGATTCCAAAAATAGATGAAGATTTCAAGCTCATAACAGAAGCTGATTTAACAATAGAGGAACTAGACTTAGCTATTTCCAAATGCCTAATGGAAAATCGCCAGGCCCCGATGGCATTACAACAGAGTTTTATAAATTCTTCTGGAAATAAATAAGGGATCTAATCCTTGATGCCTTTAAAGAATGTATAGAAAAGTCTAACTTGTCAATAACTATGAAACAAGGTATAATTACACTTTTACCGAAACCCAACAAAGACAAACTTTTTCTAGATAATTGGAGGCCTGGTACTCTTCTTTGCGGAGATTACAAACTTTTAGCTCATGTATATGCTAAGAGATTGAAGGTAGGTTTGGGGAAGATAATTAGCGAAACACAATCTGCATTCATTAAAGGAAGACACATTCATAACCATACACGTTTAGTCTTAGACATACTTGATTATAACTATCTGGTCTCACAGGATAGCTTTATTTTATGTTTAGATTTCTTTAAAGCTTTTGACACCCTGGAACATAATTTTTTTATTTGAGGTCCTTAATTTATTCGGTTTTGGACTGAAATTTTGTAATATTATTCAAATGCTCTATACTGATATAAATAGTAGCCTATCGCTCAACAGTGGGAATTCGCAAAGATTTCCAGTGAAAAGAGGCATCCGTCAGGGTTGCCCTATGAGTCCACTATTATTTATTCTTGCTGCAGAGGTAATGGCCATAGACCTGGTAAACTAAAAGGATATTCAGGTGATCAATATGCTAGAGAGAGAATTTAAAATAAGTCAATTTGCTGATGACACGGTTTTATTTTTAAAGGGACAGGAAATGGTTGCTAAAGCAACTGATAAAATTAACCTCTTCTCAAAAGCATCTGGTCTATCACTGAACCTTAAAAAATGCTCTTAGCTGGTCATTCCAGTGATGTCCACTATATAGCTGGCGTCCCAGTGAAAGACGAAGTTAAATATCTTGGAATTATAATTACAAAAAATGCAACTAAAAGAATTGACTTAAATATCATTCCAAGATCAAAAGACATACAGAAATTGTTGAATCACTGGCTCAAAAGAGACCTCTCTACACTAGCCCGGATTCTTTTATCAAAAGCTGAAGGTTTCTCCAGACTTCTGTATCCATGTCCATATCCATATCCATATCCATACATCTTCTAACACAATCAAGACATCTAATTCTATAATATTTAAATTTATTTGGAAAAATAAAACTCACTACCTTCGCAAAACTCAACTTGTCAAAGATTATGATAAAGGGGGATTAAAAGTCATGGAATTTGAATCAGTTATAGCATCTCTGAGAATGAAGTGGTTGAAAGATTGTCTTTCCCAGCCCCATTCCATGTGGTACCACATTCCAAATAATTTATTCAACAAAGTTGGAGGAATCGAATTATTAATGAAATGTGATTTTGAAGTGAATAAAACTCCTATTAAGTTATCGAATTTCCACAAACAAGCATTGAATTTTCGCAAAATGATATTTACCCATAACTTCTCCCCACACAACACTATTTTATGGAACAAGTGAATCCGTGTATCATTCGTTCATTCGTTCTTCAATTTAAAACAAAAAATGAAAAAACAAAAAACAACTTTTTTTTTTTTTTTGTGTGTGTTTCATTTTCAAAACCAGAATGAAAAACGGATTACGGTTCGTTTTTCCATTGCCCGATTTTGGGCTCAACTGAAAAATGGAAAAAAAAAAAAAACGGATAACGACCGTTTCATCCGATTTGCTATTTTCAATATAGTTCAGTTGTCTGACCCGGAAGTAGTCGTTACAAGGGAAAAAATAAACAAACGGAACCGTGGCCGGTGTCCTGTCTACCTGCCGAGTTGATCTACTGACTCCTAAACGTTTTCACAGTTTAAATGCCCATCGATTTGTGCTCCCCCAGGTAGAAGTGAGTCATATTTTGTAAGTATATTTCTTCTATAGTGCCTTTTGACCAGTAAACATGGAAGCAATTATGTGCACGAAAGACTGGCGTAGAATATTGACGTGAGATGGTAAAAGCATAAGGAAATTCTCATTGTATATTAGAGTTAAGTACGTGGGTCAGGTGGGTGTTAACGGTGTTTAGATTATTGTTTAAGTTAGTTCAACAGACGCCAATAATGGTAGCCTACCATTTAACATGTCTAAATCTATGTTAACAATTCCTGTAAGCAATTACATGTGCACGAAGGACAGACGTAGAATATTGAAGTGAGATGACAATAGCGTAAGGAAGTTCTCATTGTATGATATTAGCCTTAAGTATGTGGGTCACCTGGGTGTTAATGGCGTTTAGATTATTGTCTAAGTTAGTTCAACGAACGAGAACAATGGTAGCCTACTATGTAACTGACTAAATCTATGTTAACAGTTCCCTTAACTACCCACACTTGTGTGAATTCAGTTATAATTCCATACACGCTGAGGACGAGAAGGCTAGGTTTGGAAAACAAAAGAAATGCCTGACTGCACAAATACCTCCATACCTAGTTCCCCAGTCTGTCTTCTTTGTCATTTATCATATGCAAATCTCTAACTTGTGTGGGTGTACGTGTATAAAAGTGTCTGAATGTGGCTTTTACAAAAAAAAAAGTGTTTTGTAGTGTGTTTTCCAGTTTTTCCATTTGTGAAGGCTTATGGGTATGGAGCGGAGGTGCAAGGAGAATCTACATGACCTGTCTGAGAGGAAAAACCCAGACAGGTCAAATAAATCTCAAAAATTAAGCTGAAGGAGATATGCTGAGAGGTTTAGACTAAGGGTGAGTCAGCAAAGGTGTATTCAAATATATCTATGTTTTGGTAAAATGTCTTTGTTTATATGTAATTTATGAATGTTCAGTGGAGGACAGCTCTTCTATGGGAACACAAAGATGATCCAGTCCCCCACAGAAGCCAGATCACTGGATGGCTGATGATGTAAGTGACAATTCAAACAAAGTATTACCAAACCACAATGTGTTTTTTCCCTATAACTGATTTTTTTTTTTTTTTTTTGGGGGGGGGGGGGGGGGGGGTTGTTTTTGTAATACAGGTAATCGATACATACATTCATATCTTTGCTGAAAAACAGCAGGCAAATGCTGGATGTAAAATTATATTGTTCTCAATGCATTTGTTTAATGTTCCCTGGAGTACAGTTTAGTGTTACACACTTAATTTTTATAACAGGAACCCATTCATCAGCTCTGTGCTGTGGTAGCTGGAAGGTTGTTTTCCAGAAGATTTCAGCCTCTTAGAAAAGTAATCTATTTGTTTGTTATTATCTAGCCATATCACCTAACACCAGTAACCTGAATTAACAATAATTTGATATGAAACCCATTCTTCAGATGAAATTTCCAGTGTTAAAAAGATGGATTTGTCCTGTAAATGTAGGTGCTCCCTGGATTTTAGTGGTTTTCTTCCATTTTCCCCAGACCTATTTCTGATATATATATATATGTATATGCATTTCAGTTGACCTGATGCAGCAGAAGTCAATTTTCATAGAAGGCTTTGCTACACATATATGTCATAGTGTGATGGAATAACATGAATACAGTAAACATTTATAGATCGTCACCATGTCAGAGAGGACACTGCTACTTGTTGATCCAGACAAGTGTATCATGTATTGCATATGCTTGTTATGCTTTTTAAACAATAATTAGGAACTTCTTGAGGATGGTGGGCCACCAAGTCCAAGGAGATAAATGGGCTGTAAAAACTGTTCACCACAACAAGCACCAAGATGCCAGTAGCTGTGGGATTTAGGTGTTAAAGGTAAAGATTTTAATTCAGACTGTTTGTAGTAAACAGTTTTTTTTTCCTTTACGTTAGCCAGTCATATGTAACTGACAGTTTGCAGAAGGGTTTCCCAACAATGGAGACATCACAAGCATCCAGACACATCCTGCAGAGGTTTTAAAGGCTCGATGGGAAGCAGCATGTGCCCTCCTACAGGTTGGAGGTCTGTGGAAAGAAACATGAAGCCATCACGGATGGGATAAATACGGACACCGAATTTCCCTCACAAGATCAAAATAGTGTATATAGTGTATATGTCAAATAAAGTTGACTTGATTTGAATGTAATGTTTCTTCTGTTCCATGTTCAATGTGTCAAGTATCACAAAGGTGAGGTGTGTTACCTGTAGTAGGAGCTTTATTTGATAGAAGTTATAAGTCTGTCTAAATGAACTACCTTTACCCATATTCATACAAATAAGTAAATAATGGTGTTTTTCTACAGTAGAAGCATTATTTCATTTTCAAATAGGCGTATCGAAACATAAGGTAGCATGTTTTGACGGGGTAGCATCAATTGATAGATGTCGCTGTCAATATAAGCTACTGGTAGCTCCTCGACGGAGCAGGATGGCTTGATACGTGTGCGGAGCGGGGAGCACAGCTCGGTTCTGAGTTTTGTAAGCGAAACCAGTTCCATGATCCTCAAAGGGAACTGGTTCCGAGGTCCTAAAATGGAACGGGTTCCTTAAACGGAGCTCCAGCCTGGATCAGCACTACTGGCCCATTGACTGAGAAAATCTGAGCCGAATTTTTATTTTGTCATAGTACAGTATAAAATTAGTTTTTAAAAATTGGCTCTGTTTTTCCTAATTAATGAGATACTGTTTTCAAAAAAAAAAATTAAATTCAAAAACATAGCCGATTTTTTATTTTTTTTTTTTTTTGTGAATGCAATACGCTTCTGTACATATCAAACAGCTGCTTAATTATAGCAAATATTCCTCCAGTCCGGCCACGGTTCCGTTCTTTTTTATTTTTTCCCTTGTAACGACTACTTCCGGGTCAGACAACTGAACTATATTGAAAATAGCAAAATCGGATGAAACGGTCGTTATCCATTTTTTCCATTTTTCATTTGAGCCCAAAATCGGGCAATGGAAAAACGAACCGTAATCCATTTTTCATTCTGGTTTTGAAAATGAAACACACACAAAAAAAGTTGTTTTTTGTTTTTTCATTTTTGGTTTTAAATTGAAAAACGAATGAACGAATGATACACGGATTGAACAGATTCATTTTTTAAAATAGAAAGTCAATTTTTAAAGCTGATTGGTTTCATAATGGTTTATCATTCGTTTTTGATTTATTGAACACAGATAGGCATTTGTTATCATATGAAGAATTCTCTAAAAAATACAATATAAATAGCTCAAGAAAAGAATATGTTAAAATATGCAAAGCGATCCCAACACAATTACTTAAAATAATCCAAGGTGGTCTGCCCTGCCCCTTATATGTTCCCTTTTTACCTCGTTTGAAAGTTAATGACATTGATTTATTAAATAAAAGATGCAACAATAAAAAGATCTGTCTAGCTTTGAAACACAAAAACTTTGGGGACTTTAACACTGTTACTCTACGAAACACAGAAACCACCCTGAGGGAAAAATGTTTTTCTTTTTATCTTTAGTGTCCTGTTGCTCCCAAAGTAAAGGAAACTCATTTCAAAACTGCATGTTCAATTTACCCTGCTAATGATTTTTTGCATAAAAGATTCAATTTTGAGGTGGATTCCTGTGTTTTCTGTTCATCTGAAGCCGAAACCATTGGTCATTTGTTTTTTAATTGTTCACACAGCATTTCCTTTTGGGCTGATATTCACGATTGGTTGTCCTTAAAAATTGAAAATATTCCATCTTTTTCTTTATGTGATGTTATTTATTTTATGGATTAATTAGAAGTTAATGTTGTAAAACACGTAGACTCAAGGATCTCAGGAAGAGACTGTGGTGGAAAAATTTCCTTTTTATATTTTATACTCTTTATATTTTATACTGCTAGTACATCTTCTTTTAATGCTGAGTCATTATTCATTATGTGTGATGTTTACCACTCTGTAACACCCCCAACCCAGGAACGGAGTTCTTGCCTTGAGTTAAAACCCAAACACCTAAATGTCTGAATGTGTAGGTAGAGGATGGCGCCTGCACTCCAGATTGGATCCAAGCAAGGTTAGAGTGAAGAGGTCATCATGACCTCTTCACGGAGCAGAGAAGGAGTAGTAGGGAGTGGTACGATGTACGTAAGGAATGACATCATAGTTTGAGGGGGTTGGATTTGGTTCTATATAATCTTTAGTTTTCTCTTGTTTAATCAGACTTCACTTACAGAGTTTCTCTGTGATTGACTTCTCAATAAATGCATTTATTTATTTTAACTCTAACTTTCTCTCCTCCTCTTGGTGTGTGGGTTATCAGTTGAACATTTCCATAACAAGACTGTTGTTCCAATATTTTTCATATTTGTTCCACCGAAAGTGTACCTTCGCTAAATTAGGAAACGTCTACGTGATGCAAAGGACAAAACAGTGTCTCTTTATCTGCCCAGGAGCCCCATAGCATCTAAGGAGCCAGGGTAAAAACCCCAACTGCTGGGAATCGGGGGTACCCTACAATTTAAAAAGGACTTACCACTTGAAGTCAGTGTCGGGGGAACACAACAGGAGAATGAAGAAAAATTCACCAAGAGAAGGGTTGAGTTTTTAAAAAAGTCTAGTCCAGAATCTGGTTTATTAAAACAGCAAAAGTTTACAAAAAATCAAAACTTGTGAATTATCAGAGAAGGCAGTTTACCACTAGTATCTCTATAAAACACACACTTGTCAAAAACAAAACAAGGAAAAAAGGGAGGACCGGCACACTCTTCTCCATAAGAGTTTCCTTTGTTACGTTTTATAGTCTTTAGTGACTGTTGGAGACTCCCATTTCTTTGTGACCTTATTATTACAAGACTCACAATTGGTTAATAATAACACATGGGCAAAGCATATCAGTTATACGTCATTTGTTCAGCATTATTTCCAAGAAAAGCTTATAATAAAAGTTCATCTAAGTTCAGCGTGTGCTGTGTACGCCTTTCAATCAACCTTGGTTAGGCATCTACACCCAAAAAATCCATAAAATAACTATCTTTCTACATAGTCTAACTGCAAAGCGATCTAAGTCTCAACACCTGCACTGTTAGGCTAGCATGTCTTGACCACACAAATCCCCGAGTTCGTATTCTGTTTTTTTCTGCTCTACGCTCTCTTTACCACAACTACTTTCTAAAGCTGTAAAAATAGATCTTTTAGGTAAAATCTGACCTCTGCTCTGAGTTCATCGCAGGCAGGTGTTAGTTCAATCAAAACCACACACACACACACACACACACACGAATCAAACCTGACTGTTCAGTACCTCTTAAAATAAAAATAAAAGATATAGTTGGAAAATATAACTCAGAATATAACTGAAGACTTGCAAAAATAAAAAGACTCTTCAAGCAAAACAACTTTGTAATGTAAAGATTAAGCAGACAACTAATGATGTTACTTTCCCTCTCCTCCATTTTGGTTCATGACGCATGACGTATGATATTCACCTGACATTGTAAAATTTAAAGTCACATTCAACTACCATTTAAAACGATCCGTTTAACAATGTCAAAGATATAGTTAACCTTATTATTTTGGGTAAATATCATATTCATTCTTGTAAGTGGAAAAATACGAACCCCTCCTTTAACTTGTTTTTATATGATTTTATTAAGTGTTACAAATCTCTTAAGTATATTGAAAATATGTCAAAAAAAAGCCAGAAAACTTTATTTTAGTTTATCTAAATCCTTGCTGTTTTAATTATATCTTGCCTAGTCCTTTGTGCTCTGTTGTCCAGTCTGATTTAGTTATTTATTTTTCTTTCTGCTTCAGTATTTTCATTACACCTCAAATGTCTAAAAATTGTTTTTGTTTTTTGTTTCTGATAGTTGTAATAGCTGTGTTTAATCATTCCACCATGTCTCAAATGTATTTCTATATTTCTCTTTTGTAATGTTTATCCCATTCTTGTTCTGTAAATTTGTTTTGTGCCAGTTAAAAAAAAAAAAAAAAAAAAAAAAGACCCACAGCGTCACCTGGACCAGAAAGGACTGTTTGGAGTCAGTGTTCACTAATGGAGGATCCACTAAGATTTGTTTTTCTTTTTTTTTTTTTTTTTTTTATTTGGCACAAAGCAAATTTACATATCAAGAATGGGAAAATTACAGAAGAGTATTATAGAAATATATTAGGAGACATGGTGGAATGGTGAAACAGAACTAATGCAAATATCTGAAACTAAATAAACAAAGATTAAGACATTTGAAGTGTGATGAAAATAGAGAAACAGAAAGAAAAATAAATAATAAATAAAGAAATAAAGAAATCTGACAGGACAATAGAGCACAAAGGACTAAGGCAAGACACAATTAAAACAGCAAGGACTTAGATAAACTAGAATAAAGTTATCTGGCTTTTTTGGACATTTATAATATACTGTAGAGATCTGTAATCCTTGATAAAATCACATATAAACAAATTAAAGAAGGGGTTCGTTTTTTTCCACTTACAACAATGAATATGATATTTATCAAAAAAAAAAAAAATTTAATAAGGTTAACAATATTGTTGATGCTTACATCTAATGAATCCATAAAATAAATGTCATCACATAAAGAAAAAGACGGAATATTTTCAATTTTCAAGGACAACCAACTGTGAATATCAGCCTAAAAGGAAATGCTGTGTGAACAATTAAAAAACAAATGTTCAATGGTTTCAGCTTCAGAGGAACAGAAAACACAGAAATGAACATCAAAGTTAAATCTTTTGTGCAAAAAATCATTTTTATATTTTATATTCAGTTTCCTTCATGTGTGATTTTCTCCAGTGGGATTGGACCTAAAAACTACTTTATTTTATTTTTTCCAACACATTTATTCAGTCCAATAGTGTGTTCAGTCAGTGGATGAGTGGATTCACACTTACACATTGACTCAGGCTTCAGTTTTCTCCCATGATGCTTCACTCTCTTTAACAGCAGTACCAGTGTTGCCTTTTCTACTGAATACCTTCGTATTCCCCGTACGAGTGAATTAGAACCTCTTGTTCCAGTGCAGTGAAATAACTGGTACTCTTGCTGTCAGTGGTTACCATGGTGACTCCAGGTATCAGGGCTCCATTGATGATGGCTTTTTGTTGCGGTTTGTGCACACGCCTAACTCTGGGTAAACTTACTCAGAGTTGACTGAACCAATTCAAAGCCGCTGTTCTGGAACCGGATACTTGGAGTTTGTGAACTCAGGGTAAGTAGACTCAGAGTTTAGAATCAGACTCAGAGTATGTTGAACCCACTTTCTGTATCAGGTCCCTAGTTGTGTTTGTGGTGTTTGATCTTCACCCTTGGATTCTCCAAGGAATTGGCTTTGGAACCACTGGAATCAGACGCAAATGTAGACTAGAACAGATGAACAGAACCACCATCAAGACTAGGTGGATTTAATACATGTACAGCACACATGTACACAGACACACAACACAACTACACACCACACAAACACACTGAGGATCCAGAATCATAGAGTCCAAATCCTCCAAACAGTGGTTCAGTGAATGTGGTTTTGAAGGTGTAGATGTGGATCAGTTTGTCAGAGGAGACTCTGTAGAAGGACACACATCCAGCAGGACAGTCCACATACACTGATACTGTACCGGAGGAGGAGGAGGAGGAGGACTGAGGGAGGTCTCTGCGTTTGTTTTTATGCCAGACAGTGTATCCACCTTCATAACACTCCAGACTCCAGGACTGATCATTTCCTCCAAACCAACAGTCTTCACTGCCTCCTTTCCTCATGATTCCTCTGTAAGTCACCGATATATAAACGTTTCCACTCCACTGGACCTCCCAGTAACAGCGACCAGTCAGACCAGTTGAACACATCAGCTGAGGATGGAACTCAAATCTGTCCTGATGATCAGGATATGACTGATCCTTCTCCACTCGTTCCACCTTCTTGTTGTTTTCAGACAGTTCGAAGTATTCATTCGCTGTGTTTGGATCCAGGGTGAGTTCACAGAAATCTGATGGACAGAGGAAAACACAATCCAGCTGCAGTTATTGATCAGTGATCAGCTGATTGACTGCCAGTCTGATCACATCACTGGGTTCAAATCAACTGTTATTGATGGATGGATCATGTGTGAGTCTGACTCTGATCAATACTGATCAATAACAGATGGGGATGCACAATACCACTTTTAGTACTTACATTTGAGTACTTGCCGATACAGAGTACCGATATGAGTACTTAATAAAACCATTACAGTTCTTAGTTACTTTTGAAACATTGCTTTATTGTCATTATGATTAGTTTGACTGTAACAAAGTGCTGCTGCTGACATTTAATGTACTGGAATGAACGTTTCTCAGTCAATCCACCAGAGGGCGCTGCTCTTAATTAACCATACTTTTGCCAAATGGCACGGTGAGTAACATTTTTTGAGATGACAAAGAAGAAAGTCAGTAATAACAAACATGGCGACAACACAGGAGGTAACACTAATGTGGATGGTAATGTTGATATTGATGACGGTAGTTGTCATAAATATGTCAGTAGTTTTTCACTAACTCACAGTCGCTCTTTGAAAAGTCGCGCTACCTCCATGATTCCCGGCTGTACTGCTTTGAATTCTCCGTCTGGGTACGCATCCGCGAGCACCCAGAAAAAGGACAGAATTATGTACAGAATGTAGGCAGAGGATGGACAGAACGCTCCATCTGTATCCGTCTGGGTCTTTAACATAACTTTCAGTCAGTGTTACTTCTGTCACGTTATTTTGAAAACTCTCCACACTGCTGACATTACTCCTCCACCACGTACCTGCTGCACTTAACTGTGAACGTCACACTGCCGTTAAGTAGTATAGGTGTGTTTGTATCAGAGCACTTTTCTGAGTAGAAGTACACGTGCTCAGTATTGGACCGATACCTGATACAGGTATTGGCATCGGTGCATCCCTAATAACAGATAAATCCAGTGTTTTACAGATGGATCTGTTGTTTCTGAGCACATTTTTACTAGTGGACATTAAATTAAAACAGAATATCTGGTCATGTCAGTGGTCCGTCCTCCACAGTCAGGGTCTACTCCAGGTTTCTACCTGTTAAACGTAGTTTTTTCTTCCTTTGTCTCTAAGTGTTTACTCCTGGAGGATTCTGTTGGTGTCTGTGAATTGGTTTTAGAGTGTGGTTTATTCCAGCTCTAAATGGAAAGTGTCATCAGATAACTTTAGTTATGATGTGATGCTGTATAAATAAAATGTCATTGATTGAATAAAAGTCTGAGAGCAACTCTGACTCCATGATTGATATCTAATCTTTAGAACCAGCTCACATTTATGATTAAATATTGATCCCTTAACATTCAAAGACTAAAAGTATGTTGCATTTTTAACAAAAAATTGATTCAAACCTGAAAACAGAATCCAATCCCATTAGTCATTTCTCAGTTCTTCTAGACTCTTAGTGTTTTTGCTGTTTGTTCAGATTGATGTTTAGGTCCTGCTAATGAATCTAATGTTGGATTTGTAGATTTCAATTTTCTCCACAGTGACTTTTACTGTTTACTAATTGGACATAAATTCAGTACTTTTGGTCATTGAATCAGATTCTTTATCTGATGGATAATAGTTTATAGAAGTGTTTTGGTGGTTTCATCTGTGTTTGTTCCTCAGACAAACTTCTCATCCTGATGAACTCTATTATATTGTTGATATTATTGGTTGTATTTGTATTCTTTGTCACACAGTGACAGTACAGACTATAAATGTGCATAAAGACACTAGAGCTATGATATGCACTAAATAGTCTGGGACTGGACGTGAGGACTCACTGCTCAGGGTATGTGGGTCCATGTGGTACCAGTCCTGACCAATCAGCTATCAGCTCATCCTTCCACTAAACTGACTGTCTTCATTAACAGATGACATCACCCCAATCCTGGCTTCACTCCATTGGTTTCCTGTGCATTTTAGAACTGATTCTAAAATTTTACTGATCACTTTTAAAGCCTGAATGGGCCTGGCCCCTAGCTACACAGCTGACATGCTAGTCACTTATGAGCCAGTATGCAGGCTTAGATCATCAGGCTGGGGGCTCCTAGATGTTCCAAGGTTGAGGCTTAAATCTAAAGGTGACCACGCTCTCTCCATCAGGGCCCCTGGACTTTGGAATGACCTGCTTGAGGAGATAAGGCTTGCAGAATCAGTGACATCTTTTAAATCACCTCTTCAAACACATTTTTGTAGACTTGCCTTTATGTGATGGTATCTCTTTTTAATGTGTTTAATTTCACCCTTTTTTTTGGTTATTAATTTGTATTGACATAGATGATGTTTTATTCCATTCTTTCATTTTTATATTGATTTAACAGCATCATGTTATGTCTCTGTAATCTCTGCCCTTTCTACTTTAATATATTTAAATCTATTTGGAGCGTCATGTTTTTCTAGCTTCCTGCTCTTATCTCTTTTATTGTGTTGTGTTGTTTTTCTGTGTTTTAGTTCCTTTGCTTGCATCTTGTTTATTTCAATTCTATCCTGCTGTTGTGCCCTTCTGCTTTGTCTGTCAAAGCACTCTGAAAACTCACTTTATAAAGGTGCTATATAAATAAAATTCTTATTATTATTCTTCATTAACACTTTATATGCTTATAACTTGGAACCAGGTCCCAGTTTGTGTTCAAGTTGTTTTGAATGAATCTAATGAAATCACACTTACGTCTCCATGGACCTGGTGTCAACATTTGGACTCCAGCAGGCTCCAACCTGAAAGGAGGAGGAGGGTCAGAGTAGCTGGAAACATGGACATTCCATCACTCTGATCCACTGAAGCTTTTCTGTTCACATCCAGTCAATGGTTCCTTCTGAATCACTGACTGAGTCTGTTTGTCTTTGAACATGGGCTGGACCTTCATACAGGATGGATCCCAGCTCTCACAGATGGTTCCAGTCAGCTCTACCTGTTCTATCTGCCATTGTCTGTGGACGCATCAGCTCAGTCCATACCTGACAGTGTCCAGTCTCCAGTGTGGATCCTCCACTAGAGCAGACAGCTCCTGTCCTGAGGCTCCTGGATGGTTGTAGCTCAGGTCTAGCTGTCTGAGATGGGACGGATTGGACTTTAGGGCTGAGACCAGAGAAGAACATCCTTCCTCTGTGATCAGACATCCTGACAATCTGCAACACAAAACATCATATCCATCAACTGAGGATGGAGATCAGTGGAGTTGGAGTCATTGAACAGAGTCTGTGAATGCATGGGACTTCACCAACATGACTTCAATGTGTAAAGTCTATGAGTTACAGACTCTGAACACAGTTGAAGATCAGTAGAACTGGTCTGGAGTTCAACAAAAACAACCACTGACAAGTTCAATCCATCCAACAACTGGAGACAAACATTGAAATGATGTGTTGTGTTCTTTGTTGAACCCTGACCTGAGAGTGTCCAGTCTGCATCCTGGACTCTTCAGTCCATCTGACAGGATCTTCACTCCTGAATCCTTCAGGTCATTCTTACTCAGATCCAGATGTGTCAGACTACAGGACTGGGATCCGAGAATTGAGGACAGAGCTTCACAGCTTCTCTCTGACAGGTTACAACCACTGAGTCTGGACAAAAAAAAAGGGATGAGCATAAAATTATTTATCTGGTTGAAATGATAGATCCATATTTGAGATGTTTGATCCAACTGTTTGTTCTCACAGAGCTTTGTTGGAGGCTTTGACCACTGGCAGCAGCCTCAGAAGAACCTCCTCTGAACCAGAGTATTCCTTCAGGTCAAACACATCCAGGTCTTCTTCTGATGACAGTAAGATGAAGGCCAGAGCTGACCACTGAGCAGGAGACAGTTGTTCTGTGGACAGACGTCCTGATCTCAGGTACTGTTGGATCTGATCCACCAGAGATCCATCCTCCAGTTCATTCAGACAGTGGAACAGGTTGATGCTTCTCTCTGCAGACACATTCTCAACAATCTTCTCCTTGATATACTTTATAGTTTTCTGATTGATCTTTGAGCTGCTTCCTGTTGGTTTCACCAGACTTTGTAGGAGACTCTGATTGGTCTGCAGTGATAGACCCAGGAGGAAGCGGAGGAACAGGTCCAGGTGTCCATTTGGACTCTGTAAGGCCTGGTCCACAGCGGTCTGGTACAACTGGACAGAGGTGTCCCACAGTAGTTGAGACCAAACAGATGTTTGTTCTTCTGACAGCAGATTGACTCCAGTGTTGATGAAGGTCTGATGGACATGAAGAGCAGCCAGAAACTCCTGGACACTCAGATGGATGAAGCAGAACCTCTTGTCCTGGTACAGTCCTCTCTCCTCTTTGAAGACCTCTGTGAACACTCCTGAGTACACTGAGGCTGAGCTGATATCGATGCCACACTCTGTCAGGTCTGATTCATAGAAGATCAGGTTTCCTTTCTTCAGCTGCTCAAAGGCCAGTTTTCCCAGAGACTCAATCATCTTCCTGGTCTCTGGACTCCAGTGTGGATCTGTCTCAGATCTTCCATCATACTTGACATTCTTCACTTTTACCTGAACCACCAGGAAGTGGATGTACATCTCAGTCAGGGTCTTGGGCAGTTGTCTTCTGTCTGTGGTCTTCAACACGTCCTCCAGAACTGTAGCAGTGATCCAGCAGAAGACTGGGACGTGACACATGATGTGGACGCTTCGTGACATCTTGATGTGGGAGATGATTGTGTTGGTCTGTTCTTCATCTGTGAACCTCTTCCTGAAGTACTCCTCCTTCTGTGGGTCAGTGAACCCTCTGACCTCTGTCACCATGTCAACACACTGAGCAGGGATCTGATTGGCTGCTGCAGGTCGTGTGGTTATCCAGAGGCGAGCAGAGGGAAGCAGGTTCCCCCTGATGAGGTTCATCAGCAGCACATCCACTGAGGTGGACTCTGTAACATCAGTCAGGATCTGAGTGTTGTTGAAGTCCAGAGGAGGTCGACACTCATCCAGACCGTCCAAGATGAACACCACCTGGAGGTCTTCAAAGATCCAGATTCCTGCTTCTTTGGTTTCAGTGAAGAAGTGATGAACCAGTTCCACCAAGCTGAACTTCTTCTGTTTCAGCACATTCAGCTCTCTGAAGGTGAATGGAAATATGAAGTGGATGTCCTGGTTGGCTTTGTCTTCAGCCCAGTCCAGACTGAACTTCTGTGTGGAGACTGTTTTCCCGATGCCGGCCACACCCTTTGTCAGCACTGTTCTGATTGGTTGATCTCTGTCAGGTGGTGTTTTAAAGATGTCTTCACATGTGATGGTTGTTGGTGGTCTGTGTGGGTTCCTGGATGCTGTTTCAATCTGTCTGACCTCATGTTCCTGGTTGACCTCTGTAGCCCCTCCCTCTGTGATGTAGAGCTCTGTGTAGATCTGGTTCAGGAGGGTTTTGGGGTTTCCTGCTTTAGCGATGCCCTCAAACACACACTCAAACTTCTGCTGCAGGTTACGTTTCAGTTTCTGCTGAACTCCAGACTGACTTCCTGAATGCAGACCCAGATAAAACCATCAGTCTCACAGTAAATCCAAGTATTTTCATCTGTTCAATCTGTACAGAATGGTCTTACTGCGGTGCAGACGCTCAGCCAGCTCCTCCTGCTTCAGCCTCCTCAGGAAGTTCAGTGTGATCTTCAGAAAAGCCTCTGAGCTCCTCCTCTGCTCTTCATCCTCATCACTCAGACTCTCTAAGCATTCTGGGTAATTTGTACTCAGAACCTGGTGGAACTTCTTCAGTTCGTTCTTGACAAAAGTGCAGATGTTCTCCTCCAGCAGCTGGAACACAAAACATTATGAAAGACACAAAGTCCAACATGGACCAAAGCTCTGGTCCATGTTGGACACAGTGATGTCCACTGGTCTGAAACCAGCAGCAGGAGATGATTGGACACAACAGATGGACCAGTAGATGTTGGACATGTACACACCTTAAATATGGAGTCCAGCTGAGTCTGATCCTGTAGACCAGTGGGAACCTCTGAGCTCTGCTGCTCCACTCTGTGGACCAATCATCAACAATGAGCTCACATTATGTCTGTCCACACTGACACCAACATGTGGACACACCTGGACGTCAACATAAGTTACATGACCCCCTGTAGTGGGACAGGTGTCCTGGTCCTGCTGATCCCACTGACAATCAACATGTGAGTCTGTTTGGAGCTTCACACTCACTGGGTTTAGTTGATCTCATCCACATTTGGATTAAACCAACAGCTCTGTCCTAACAATGTGTCTCCTCACCATCTGCGCTCACAACATATGATACAAAGGTGTTCAATGGACCAGGAATCAACCCTGGACTCTGATCCAGTATCATCCAGGACCAGGTCCCACTACAACAACAGGTTTTCATTGATCAGGTTAAGTGTCATTCTCCTGCCAGTGTCTGAACCATAGACTGAAGAAAAAGGCCATATGACACTAACGGTTCAACAGGACTAACTTTAGGTCAGACCTAGAACGCCAAGTTAGGACTGACTGAGCTGAAAACCCTGTTGGTGAATCTGGACCAGATCTGAGGTTCACTTACTGAGTCTCTGAAACACGTCCTGCTTTAAAATCTATCCATCGATCCATGGAGTCATCACTCTTTATGGACACACAGCTGGGTCCAGGTCCAGTTCCACTTCCACTTCCACTTCCAGTTCTGGATCCAGGTCCAGGACTGTGAACACTGATGGTACAGTGGTTTTAGTGCCTAATTCTGACGTTGATCTATTTGATGTTGTACATTGCGTTGAATAATTAAACATAAAACTCTGAAATTTTACTTTCTGTAACATAGTGTAGTTTAACATAAGTAACAAATTCATGTTGTGTAATTTGTTGTTACATTAATCCTACAGTTTTAATGACCTGTTTTATATGAGGTTAATATTTTAATACATATAAAACCAGCCGACAACACATTACATGTTAGAGTTATTAGAATTTAAACTTAAACAGCAATAATAATAATAATAATAATAATAATAATAATAATAATAATAATAATAATAATAATAAATGGATGTTAAAATTACAGGAAATAATAACATCCTTCTCCTGGATGCAGTAGAATGTCCGGGTATATGACATAGTCAGTGTTAGGATTGAATCTAAACAGTGTTGGCTTTTATTTTGAAAGGTTTCACAGGAAGTGTTAGTGTCCTGTTGTGTCTGACTTTTAGTAGACTGAAGACCATGTGACTCTGACGGTTCAACAGGACTAACTTTAGGTCGGACATAGAACGCCAAGTTAGGACTGACTGAGCTGAAAACCCTGTTGGTGAATCTGGACCAGATCTGAGGTTCACTTACTGAGTCTCTGAAACACGTCCTGCTTTAAAATCTATCCATCGATCCATGGAGTCATCACTCTTTATGGACACACAGCTGGGTCCAGGTCCAGTTCCACTTCCACTTCCACTTCCAGTTCTGGATCCAGGTCCAGGACTGTGAACACTGATGGTACAGTGGTTTTAGTGCCTAATTCTGACGTTGATCTATTTGATGTTGTACATTGCGTTGAATAATTAAACATAAAACTCTGAAATTTTACTTTCTGTAACATAGTGTAGTTTAACATAAGTAACAAATTCATGT
Organism: Sphaeramia orbicularis; assembly: GCF_902148855.1. Classification (NCBI taxonomy): domain Eukaryota; kingdom Metazoa; phylum Chordata; class Actinopteri; order Kurtiformes; family Apogonidae; genus Sphaeramia; species Sphaeramia orbicularis. Next base: position 55,476,773 of record NC_043972.1, read on the forward strand.
TGTGTAATTTGTTGTTACATTAATCCTACAGTTTTAATGACCTGTTTTATATGAGGTTAATATTTTAATACATATAAAACCAGCCGACAACACATTACATGTTAGAGTTATTAGAATTTAAACTTAAACAGCAATAATAATAATAATAATAATAATAATAATAATAATAATAATAATAATAATAAATGGATGTTAAAATTACAGGAAATAATAACATCCTTCTCCTGGATGCAGTAGAATGTCCGGGTATATGACAGTCAGTGTTAGGATTGAATCTAAACAGTGTTGGCTTTTATTTTGAAAGGTTTCACAGGAAGTGTTAGTGTCCTGTTGTGTCTGACTTTTAGTAGACTGAAGACCATGTGACTCTGACGGTTCAACAGGACTAACTTTAGGTCGGACATAGAACGCCAAGTTAGGACTGACTGAGCTGAAAACCCTGTTGATGAATCTGGACCAGATCTGAGGTTCACTTACTGAGTCTGTGAAACACGTCCTGTTTTAAAGTCTATCCATCGATCCATGGAGTCATCACTCTTCAAGGACACACAGCTGGGTCTGGGTCCAGGTCTGGATCCAGGTCCAGGTCCTGTGGGGGGTCTGTGGGTGGTCTTCCAGGGAAGGGCTCCCTCCTCTCTATCATCACTCTGATCCATTCTCCTGAATCCACATCAGAACACAAACCATCAGTCCAAACCTGAATTCAACACTGATTCATCCTTTATATGACAAACAGCAGCTCAATCTACTTTTATTTTGAAAGGTTTCACAGGAAGTGTTAGTGTCCTGGTGTGTCTGACTTTTATCTGTAGACGACGACTGAGGAAGGTCAGAAACACATTGAAGTTGGTTTATTTGACCTAAACAGCAGCTCTTTATCACCTGATCAGATTCTAGTTCATCAATAATTGACTAAACTGTGAATGTGAAAGGTCAAAGGTCAACAGTTATCAGAGTCCAGTAAAAACGTCATGAACCCAGACTGACTTTAAACTTCAGAAACATGTGTAAAGTGTTTCCAGATCAGTTTATTGTCACAGACTCAGATCAAAGTGTCCTGACTGGATTCAAAGAGTCACAGATAAAACTCACCTGCGGATGTTGGACAAAAAAAGAGTTTGTGTTCGTCACCACTGAGCTGTTTCCAGGATCAATCTGAGTCTCACCTGTAAAGACATCAGGTGTCAATGCTTGCAGTGGGAGGAGCTCTGAACCCTCACATGACATGTTACTGAATGGTGATTAGCTCGTTTCTTTGGTCATCACATTGATGCTTTGACACAGTGTAAATGTGCAGCAGAAAACACTGTTTCTGCTTCAAATTAATCATCAATCCAATTATTATTGATTCATCTATGAATAAATCTGTTAATTACAATACATTACGGAATAATTTCCAGAACTTTAAAAGGGACTTTTTTCTTTATTTTTTTTTTTTTACATCTGTGACAGCTTTTAGTTGGTAATAAATGTACATGTTCCATAAAGTAATATATTTGGATCATTCTGGTCCTCCATATGTGACTGTAAGACACAGAAAATCATCCAATCACATACAGACAACACAATAAACCTACTGTGATTGGCTCCAGGGTGTGTAAATCTTTAATCCTCCAGGGTTAGAATTCTGAAAATGATTGATCTTTTGCTAGTTTTGAGTTGAACTGAAGAGTTTGGATAGATTAACGCAGAAAAAAACAGACGCATGATGGTTTTATAGCAGTTATTTTTTTCATCTACATTTTTAGTTCGAGGATCTCCAGAATTTTAACAGTCACCCACAGGTCCTGAACGCACCGCGGTGACACTGGGTGGGGCGTTCACGCGACCAGATTTTATGACCTGTAAAGGTTCTGGTCCAAACACCCCCCACCCCCCGACTTACTTTCGGTCTTTACTCGGTTCTGTGACGCAGTTTAATTGTGGTCAGTTCGTGAAATCCACGGAGCTTCAGAACCTTCGGTATCATTTAGACCATGTGAAACCAGCCCTGACCGGACGGTGGTTTCAGCCCAGAACCTGCTCCTCTGAATCAGATCCCCTTTCACCAGGCCTCGGTGACGGATTCGGCTCCGGTTGAGCAAAAAGCGGATAAACCGACAGGTTTTTACGGTTCAAACTGGAGCTAAAGTCCAGACCCACTGTGTCACCGTCATTAAAGAGCCGTTAAAGGGTTAAACAGGAGAACTTTACCTTCAGATGCACAGACCTGGACCAAAGACGACGGAGGAGGAAAGTGAAAGTAAACAGTAGCCGAGTTCAGGGAGGAGTTTAAGAGACTGACGCACCGAAAATACACTGCGGTCAAGCCAGCTGACTCTCCTTTTTACGAAGTCAGTCCAGCCGCTCCAACATTTCCAGTGCTCCCGTATTACAGACTTTACGGTAAAAACACGGAGGTGGTTGAGAAAGTCAGCGCAAGGATGCTACAGCGTGGATCATCTTCCGGTTTTCAAAATAAAATGTGGGTTATTGATGGGCAATAAACAGACGTGTCAGTGTGAGTCTTCACTGGTTTTTAACCATTCTATCGTCCGCGGTGACTTGCCGTACGTGTTTGCTGGTAGCGGTGATTCAGGATACACCCCAGACCCTTTGAAAAGATTAAAACATTTTGTTTCAATCTCTTCAATGAATGTTTATCTTGTATTGAGCTACAATGCTAACATTTACAATGTTAATTTCATTAAAAATAGGGAAATTATTCAAATGTAATAAAAAGAGGTGTAACTCAACCAGCCCATGTAGTACTATGATCCTGCAGTGATTTTGGGTCAATAGGTCACATGACCTGCAAGCTATTGAGCTAAAATGCTAATATTTACATTTAAAAAATCATTTAAAATGGCAACAGTGTTAAAACATCACAAGAATGACCGTAACTCATTCATCCAGTACCCTACTACAATTCTGCAGTGATTTTGGGTCAATAGGTCACATGACCTGCAAGCTATTGAGCTAAAATGCTAATATTTACATTAAAAAAATCATTTAAAATGGTAACAGTGTTAAAACATCACAAAAATGACCATAACTCATTCAGCCAGTACCCTACTAAAATTCTGCAGTGATTTTGGGTCAATAGGTCACATGACCTGCAAGCTATTGAGCTAAAATGCTAATATTTACACTAAAAAATTTCTTTAAAAAAAGCAACAGTGTTAAAATGTCACAAAAATGACCATAACTCATTTAGCCAGTACCGTACTACAATCCTGCTGTGATTTTGGGTCAATAGGTCACATGACCTGGAAGCTATTGAGTTAAAATGCTAATATTTACATTTAAAAAAAAATAACAACAGTGTTAAAACATCACAAAAATGACTGTAACTCGTTCAGCAAGTACCGTACTACAATCCTGCAGTGATTTTGTGTCAATAGGTCACATGGCCTGCAAGCTATTGAGCTAAAATGCTAATATTTACATTTAAACAATCATTAAAAATAGCAACAGTTTTAAAACATCACAAAAATGACTGTAACTCATTCAGCCAGTACCGTACTAATATCTTGCAGTGATTTTGGGTCAATAGGTCACATGACCTGCAAGCTATTGAGCTAAAATGTTAATATTTACATTAAAAAATTCCTTAAAAATAGCAACAGTGTTAAAATGTCACAAAAATGACCGTAACTCATTCAGCCAGTACCGTACTAAAATCCTGCAGTGATTTTGGTTCAATAGGTCACATGACCTGCAAGCTATTGAACTAAAGTGCTAATATTTACACTAAAAAATTCCTCAAAAATAGCAACAGTGTTAAAATGTCAAAAAAATGACCGTAACTCATTCAGCCAGTACTGTTCTACGATCCTGCAGTGATTTTGGGTCAATTGGTCACATGACCTTCAAGCTATTGAGCTAAAATGCTAATATTTTCACTAAAAAAATCATTAAAAATACCAACAGTGTTAAAATATCACAAAAATGACCGTAACTCATTCAGCCCGTACGGTACTAATATCCCGCAGTGATTTTGGGTCAATAGGTCACATGACCTGTAAGCTATTGAGCTAAAATGCTACTATTTACACTAAAAAATTCCTTAAAAATAGCAACAGTGTTAAAATGTCACAAAAATGACCGTAACTCATTCAGCCAGTACTGTACTACGATCCTGCAGTGATTTTGGGTCAATTGGTCACATGACTTGTAATTGCATTTTTGTGACATTTTAACACTGGTGCTATTTTTAAGGAACTTTTTAGTGTAAATATTAGCATTTTAGCTCAATAGCTTCAAGGTCATGTGACCTATTGACCCAAAATCACTGCAGGATTGTAGTACGGTACTGGCTGGACGAGTTACGGTCATTTTTGTGACATTTTAACACTGTTGCTATTTTTACGGAATTTTTTAGTGTAAATATTGGCATTTTAGCTCAATAGCTTGAAGGTCATGTGACCTACTGACCAAACATCACTGCAGGATCGTAGTACGGTAGTGGCTGAATGAGTTACGGTCATTTTTGTGACATTTTAACATTGTTGCTATTTTTAAGGAATTTTTTTAGTGTAAATATTAGCATTTTAGCTCAATAGCTTGCAGGTCATGTGACCTATTGACCCAAAATCACTGCAGAATTGTAGTACGGTACTGGATGAATGAGTTACGGTCATTTTTGTGACATTTTAACACTGTTGCTATTTTTAAGGAATTTTTTAGTTTAAATATTAGTATTTTAGCTCAATAGCTTCCATGTCATGTGACCGATTGACCCAAAATCACTGGAGAATTGTAGCACGGCACTGGCTGAACGAGTTACGGTTATTTATGTGATGTTTTAACACTGTTGGTGTTTTTAAGGAATTTTTTAGTGTAAATATTAGCATTTTAGCTCAATAGCTTGCAGGTCATGTGACCTATTGACCCAAAATCACTGCAGAACTGTAGTACAGTACTGGCTTAATGAGTTACGGTCATTTTTGTGACGTTTTAACACTGTTGCTATTTTAAATGATTTTTTAAATGTAAATATTAGCATTTTAGCTCAATAGCTTGCAGGTCATGTGACCTATTCACCCAAATCACTGCAGAATTGTAGTACGGTACTGGCTGAACGAGTTACGGTCATTTTTGTGACGTTTTAAAACTGTTGCTATTTTTAATGATTGTTTAAATGTAAATATTAGCATTTTAGCTCAATAGCTTCAAGGTCATGTGACCTATTGACCCAAAATCACTGCAGAATTGTAGTACGGTATTGGCTGGACGAGTTACGGTCATTTTTGTGACATTTTAACACTGATGCTATTTTTAAGGAATTTTTTAGTTTAAATATTAGCATTTTAGCACAATAGCTTCCAGGTCATGTGACCTATTGACCCAAAATCACTGCAGAATTGTTGTAAGTTACTGGCTGAACGAGTTACGGTCATTTCTGTGACATTTTAACACTGTTGCTATTTTTAAGGAATTTTTTAGTGTAAATATTAGCATTTTAGCTCAATAGCTTGCAGGTCATGTGACCTATTGACCCAAAATCACTGCAGAACTGTAGTACAGTACTGGCTTAATGAGTTACAGTCATTTTTGTGACATTTTAACACTGTTGCTATTTTTAAGGAATTTTTTAGTGTAAATATTAGCATTTTAGCTCAATAGCTTCCAGGTCATGTGACCTATTGACCCAAAATCACTGCAGAATTGTAGTACGGTACTGGCTGAATGAGTTACGGTCATTTTTGTGACGTTTTAACACTGTTGCTATTTTAAATGATTTTTTAAATGTAAATATTAGAATTTTAGCTCAATAGCTTCCAGGTCATGTGACCGATTGACCCAAAATCACTGCAGAATTGTAGTATGGCACTGGCTAAATGAGTTACGGTCATTTTTGTGACATTTTAACACTGTTGCTATTTTAAATGATTTTTTACATGTAAATATTAGCATTTTAGCTCAATAGCTTCCAGGTCATGTGACTGATTGACCCAAAATCACTGCAGAATTGTAGTACGGTACTGGATGAATGAGTTACGGTCATTTTTGTGATATTTTGACATTGTTGGTATTTTTAAAGAATTTTTTAGTGTAAATATTAGCATTTTAGCTCAATAGCTTGCAGGTCATGTGACCTATTTACCCAAAATCACTGCAGGATTGTAGTACGGTACTGGCTGAACGAGTTACGGTCATTTTTGTGACATTTTAACACTGTTGCTATTTTAAATGATTTTTTAAATGTAAATATTAGCATTTTAGCTCAATAGTTTCCAGGTCATGTGACCGATTGACCCAAAATCACTGCAGAATTGTAGTACGGTACTGGCTAAATGAGTTACGGTCATTTTTGTGATTTTTTGACACTGTTGGTATTTTTAAAGAATTTTTTAGTGTAAATATTAGCGTTTTAGCTCAATAGCTTGCAGGTCATGTGACCTATTGACCCAAAATCACTGCAGGATTGTAGTACGGTACTGGCTGAATGAGTTACGGTCATTTTTGTGACGTTTTAACACTGTTGCTATTTTAAATGATTTTTTAAATGTAAATATTAGCATTTTAGCTCAATAGCTTGCAGGTCATGTGACCTATTGACCCAAAATCACTGCAGGATTGTAGTATGGTACTGGCTGAATGAGTTACGGTCATTTTTGTGACGTTTTAACACTGTTGCTATTTTAAATGATTTTTTAAATGTAAATATTAGCATTTTAGCTCAGTAGCTTGCAGGTCATGTGACCTATTGACCCAAAATCACTGCAGGATTGTAGTACGGTACTGGCTGATTGAGTTACGGTCATTTTTGTGACATTTTAACAGTTCCTATTTTTAAAGAATTTTTTAGTGTAAATATTAGCATTTTAGCTCAATAGCTTCCAGGTCATGTGACCTATTGACCCAAAATCACTGCAGGATTGTAGTACGGTACTGGCTGAATGAGTTACGGTCATTTTTGTGACGTTTTAACACTGTTGCTATTTTAAATGATTGTTTAAATGTAAATATTAGCATTTTAGTTCAATAGCTTGCAGGTCATGTGACCTATTGACCCAAAATCACTGCAGGATCGTAGTACGGTACTGGCTGAATGAGTTACGGTCATTTTTGTGATGTTTTAAAACTGTTGCTATTTTTAATGATTGTTTAAATGTAAATATTAGCATTTTAGCTCAATAGCTTCCAGGTCATGTGATCTATTGACCCAAAATCACTGCAGGATTGTAGTAGGGTACTGGCTGAATGAGTTACGGTCATTTTTGTGACGTTTTAACACTGTTGCTATTTTAAATGATTTTTTAAATGTAAATATTAGCATTTTAGTTCAATAGCTTGCAGGTCATGTGACCTATTGACCCAAAATCACTGCAGGATCGTAGTACAGTACTGGCTGAATGAGTTACGGTCATTTTTGTGACATTTTAACACTGTTGCTATTTTTAAGGAATTTTTTAGTGTAAATATTAGCATTTTAGCTCAATAGCTTGCAGGTCATGTGACCTATTGACCCAAAATCACTGCAGAATTTTAGTACGGTACTGGATGAACGAGTTACGGTCATTTTTGTAACATTTTAACACTGTTGCTATATTTAAGGAATTTTTTAGTTTAAATATTAGTATTTTAGCTCAATAGCTTCCATGTCATGTGACCGATTGACCCAAAATCACTGGAGAATTGTAGCACGGCACTGGCTGAACGAGTTATGGTTATTTATGTGATGTTTTAACACTGTTGGTGTTTTTAAGGAATTTTTTAGTGTAAATATTAGCATTTTAGCTCAATAGCTTGCAGGTCATGTGACCTATTGACCCAAAATCACTGCAGAACTGTAGTACAGTACTGGCTTAATGAGTTACGGTCATTTTTGTGACGTTTTAACACTGTTGCTATTTTAAATGATTTTTTAAATGTAAATATTAGCATTTTAGCTCAATAGCTTGCAGGTCATGTGACCTATTCACCCAAAATCACTGCAGAATTGTAGTACGGTACTGGCTGAACGAGTTACGGTCATTTTTGTGACGTTTTAAAACTGTTGCTATTTTTAATGATTGTTTAAATGTAAATATTAGCATTTTAGCTCAATAGCTTCAAGGTCATGTGACCTATTGACCCAAAATCACTGCAGAATTGTAGTACGGTATTGGCTGGACGAGTTACGGTCATTTTTGTGACATTTTAACACTGATGCTATTTTTAAGGAATTTTTTAGTTTAAATATTAGCATTTTAGCACAATAGCTTCCAGGTCATGTGACCTATTGACCCAAAATCACTGCAGAATTGTTGTAAGTTACTGGCTGAACGAGTTACGGTCATTTCTGTGACATTTTAACACTGTTGCTATTTTTAAGGAATTTTTTAGTGTAAATATTAGCATTTTAGCTCAATAGCTTGCAGGTCATGTGACCTATTGACCCAAAATCACTGCAGAACTGTAGTACAGTACTGGCTTAATGAGTTACAGTCATTTTTGTGACATTTTAACACTGTTGCTATTTTTAAGGAATTTTTTAGTGTAAATATTAGCATTTTAGCTCAATAGCTTCCAGGTCATGTGACCTATTGACCCAAAATCACTGCAGGATTGTAGTACGGTACTGGCTGAATGAGTTACGGTCATTTTTGTGACGTTTTAACACTGTTGCTATTTTAAATGATTTTTTAAATGTAAATATTAGAATTTTAGCTCAATAGCTTCAAGGTCATGTGACCTATTGACCCAAAATCACTGCAGAATTGTAGTACGGTATTGGCTGGACGAGTTACGGTCATTTTTGTGACATTTTAACACTGATGCTATTTTTAAGGAATTTTTTAGTTTAAATATTAGCATTTTAGCACAATAGCTTCCAGGTCATGTGACCTATTGACCCAAAATCACTGCAGAATTGTTGTAAGTTACTGGCTGAACGAGTTACGGTCATTTCTGTGACATTTTAACACTGTTGCTATTTTTAAGGAATTTTTTAGTGTAAATATTAGCATTTTAGCTCAATAGCTTGCAGGTCATGTGACCTATTGACCCAAAATCACTGCAGAACTGTAGTACAGTACTGGCTTAATGAGTTACAGTCATTTTGTGACATTTTAACACTGTTGCTATTTTTAAGGAATTTTTTAGTGTAAATATTAGCATTTTAGCTCAATAGCTTCCAGGTCATGTGACCTATTGACCCAAAATCACTGCAGGATTGTAGTACGGTACTGGCTGAATGAGTTACGGTCATTTTTGTGACGTTTTAACACTGTTGCTATTTTAAATGATTTTTTAAATGTAAATATTAGAATTTTAGCTCAATAGCTTCAAGGTCATGTGACCGATTGACCCAAAATCACTGCAGAATTGTAGTATGGCACTGGCTAAATGAGTTACGGTCATTTTTGTGACATTTTAACACTGTTGCTATTTTAAATGATTTTTTACATGTAAATATTAGCATTTTAGCTCAATAGCTTCCAGGTCATGTGACCGATTGACCCAAAATCACTGCAGAATTGTAGTACGGTACTGGATGAATGAGTTACGGTCATTTTTGTGATATTTTGACATTGTTGGTATTTTTAAAGAATTTTTTAGTGTAAATATTAGCATTTTAGCTCAATAGCTTGCAGGTCATGTGACCTATTTACCCAAAATCACTGCAGGATTGTAGTACGGTACTGGCTGAACGAGTTACGGTCATTTTTGTGACATTTTAACACTGTTGCTATTTTAAATGATTTTTTAAATGTAAATATTAGCATTTTAGCTCAATAGTTTCCAGGTCATGTGACCGATTGACCCAAAATCACTGCAGAATTGTAGTACGGTACTGGCTAAATGAGTTACGGTCATTTTTGTGATATTTTGACACTGTTGGTATTTTTAAAGAATTTTTTAGTGTAAATATTAGCGTTTTAGCTCAATAGCTTGCAGGTCATGTGACCTATTGACCCAAAATCACTGCAGGATTGTAGTACGGTACTGGCTGAATGAGTTACGGTCATTTTTGTGATATTTTGACACTGTTGGTATTTTTAAAGAATTTTTTAGTGTAAATATTAGCGTTTTAGCTCAATAGCTTGCAGGTCATGTGACCTATTGACCCAAAATCACTGCAGGATTGTAGTACGGTACTGGCTGAATGAGTTACGGTCATTTTTGTGACGTTTTAACACTGTTGCTATTTTAAATGATTTTTTAAATGTAAATATTAGCATTTTAGCTCAGTAGCTTGCAGGTCATGTGACCTATTGACCCAAAATCACTGCAGGATTGTAGTACGGTACTGGCTGATTGAGTTACGGTCATTTTTGTGACATTTTAACAGTTCCTATTTTTAAAGAATTTTTTAGTGTAAATATTAGCATTTTAGCTCAATAGCTTCCAGGTCATGTGACCTATTGACCCAAAATCACTGCAGGATTGTAGTACGGTACTGGCTGAATGAGTTACGGTCATTTTTGTGACGTTTTAACACTGTTGCTATTTTAAATGATTGTTTAAATGTAAATATTAGCATTTTAGTTCAATAGCTTGCAGGTCATGTGACCTATTGACCCAAAATCACTGCAGGATCGTAGTACGGTACTGGCTGAATGAGTTACGGTCATTTTTGTGATGTTTTAAAACTGTTGCTATGTTTAATGATTGTTTAAATGTAAATATTAGCATTTTAGCTCAATAGCTTCCAGGTCATGTGATCTATTGACCCAAAATCACTGCAGGATTGTAGTAGGGTACTGGCTGAATGAGTTACGGTCATTTTTGTGACGTTTTAACACTGTTGCTATTTTAAATGATTTTTTAAATGTAAATATTAGCATTTTAGTTCAATAGCTTGCAGGTCATGTGACCTATTGACCCAAAATCACTGCAGGATCGTAGTACAGTACTGGCTGAATGAGTTACGGTCATTTTTGTGACATTTTAATACTGTTGCTATTTTTAAGGAATTTTTTAGTGTAAATATTAGCATTTTAGCTCAATAGCTTGCAGGTCATGTGACCTATTGACCCAAAATCACTGCAGAATTTTAGTACGGTACTGGATGAACGAGTTACGGTCATTTTTGTAACATTTTAACACTGTTGCTATATTTAAGGAATTTTTTAGTGTAAATATTAGCATTTTAGCTCAATAGCTTCCAGGTCATGTGACCGATCGACCCAAAATCACTGCAGAATATTAGTACGGTACTGGCTAAATGAGTTACGGTCATTTTTGTGGTGTTTTAACACTGTTGCTATTTTTAAGGAATTTTTTAGTGTAAATATTAGCATTTTAGCTCAATAGCTTGCAGGTCATGTGACCTATTGACCCAAAATCACTACAGGATCGTAGTACGGTACTGGCTGAATGAGTTACGGTCATTTTTGTGATGTTTTAAAACTGTTGCTATTTTTAATGATTGTTTAAATGTAAATATTAGCATTTTAGCTCAATAGCTTCCAGGTCATGTGACCTATTGACCCAAAATCACTGCAGGATCGTAGTACGGTACTGGCTGAATGAGTTACGGTCATTTTTGTGACATTTTAACACTGTTGCTATTTTTAAGGAATTTTTTAGTGTAAATATTAGCATTTTAGCTCAATAGCTTGCAGGTCATGTGACCTATTGACCCAAAATCACTGCAGAATTGTAGTACGGTACTGGATGAATGAGTTACGGTCATTTTTGTGACATTTTAACACTGTTGCTATTTTTAAGGAATTTTTTAGTGTAAATATTAGCATTTTAGCTCAATAGCTTGCAGGTCATGTGACCTATTGACCCAAAATTACTGCAGAATTGTAGTACGGTACTGGATGGACGAGTTACGGTCATTTTTGTAACATTTTAACACTGTTGCTGTATTTAAGGAATTTTTTAGTGTAAATATTAGCATTTTAGCTCAATAGCTTCCAGGTCATGTGACCTATTGACCCAAAATCACTGCAGGATCGTAGTACGGTACTGGATGAATGAGTTACGGTCAGTTTTGTGACGTTTTAACACTGTTGCTATTTTAAATGATTTTTTAAATGTAAATATTAGCATTTTAGCTCAATAGCTTGCAGGTCATGTGACCTATTGACCCAAAATTCAATTCAATTCAATTCAATTCAACTTTATTTGTATAGCCCAATATCACAACAAGGTTATCTCAAAGGGCTTTACAGAGTCAGTTAGAGTAAACAACAGTCAAATGAACAGCAAGAAAATGAGTAGTGTCCAGGGCATCCCCCGTCCTTAGACCCTCCTTCTCGGCAAGGAAAAACTCAAAACCCAGTGGGAAAAGGGAGAAACCTCGGGGAGAACCACAGTGAAGGAGAGATCCACTCCCATGGACGGACAGGCTATAGATGCACCAGGACTGATGGACGTCCATTTGCAGATGTAGTTCTAGTCTACAAGGATGCAGTAGGGTGGACACATGGGGGGTCCATCCCGCTGGCTCAATAGCTTCCAGGTCATGTGACCTATTGACCCAAAATCACTGCAGGATCGTAGTACGGTACTGGCTGAATGAGTTACGGTCAGTTTTGTGACGTTTTAACACTGTTGCTATTTTAAATGATTTTTTAAATGTAAATATTAGCATTTTAGCTCAATAGCTTGCAGGTCATGTGACCTATTGACCCAAAATCACTGCAGAATTGTAGTACGGTACTGGATGAACGAGTTACGGTCATTTTTGTAACATTTTAACACTGTTGCCATATTTAAGGAATTTTTTAGTGTAAATATTAGCATTTTAGCTCAATAGCTTCCAGGTCATGTGACCGATTGACCCAAAATCACTGCAGAATTGTAGTACGGTACTGGCTAAATGAGTTACGGTCATTTTTGTGATATTTTGACACTGTTGCTATTGTTAAAGAATTTTTTAGTGTAAATATTAGCATTTTAGCTCAATAGCTTGCAGGTCATGTGACCTATTGACCCAAAATCACTGCAGGATTGTAGTACGGTACTGGCTGAACGAGTTACGGTCATTTTTGTGACGTTTTAACACTGTTGCTATTTTAAATGATTTTTTAAATGTAAATATTAGCATTTTAGCTCAGTAGCTTGCAGGTCATGTGACCTATTGACCCAAAATCACTGCAGGATTGTAGTACGGTACTGTCTGATTGAGTTACGGTCATTTTTGTGACATTTTAACAGTTTCTATTTTTAAAGAATTTTTTCGTGTAAATATTAGCATTTTAGCTCAATAGCTTCCAGGTCATGTGACCGATCGACCCAAAATCACTGCAGAATATTAGTACGGTACTGGCTAAATGAGTTACGGTCATTTTTGTGGCGTTTTAACACTGTTGCTATTTTTAAGGAATTTTTTAGTGTAAATATTAGCATTTCAGCTCAATAGCTTGCAGGTCATGTGACCTATTGACCCAAAATCACTGCAGGATCGTAGTACGGTACTGGCTGAATGAGTTACGGTCATTTTTGTGATGTTTTAACACAGTTGCTATTTTTAAGGAATTTCTTTAGTGTAAATATTAGCATTTTAGCTCAATAGCTTTCAGGCCATGTGACCTATTGACCCAAAATCACTGCAGGATCATAGTACTACATGGGCTGGTTGAGTTACACCTCTTTTTATTACATTTGAATAATTTCCCTATTTTTAATGAAATTAACATTGTAAATGTTAGCATTGTAGCTCAATACAAGATAAACATTCATTGAAGAGATTGAAACAAAATGTTTTAAACTTTTCAAAGGGTCTGGGGTGTATCTTGAATCACCGCTGCCGGCAAACACGTACGGCAAGTCACCGCGGACGATAGAATGGTTAAAAACCAGTGAAGACTCACACTGACACGTCTGTTTGTTGCCCATCAATAACCCACATTTTATTTTGAAAACCGGAAGATGATCCACGCTGTAGCATCCTAGCGCTGACTTTCTCAACCGCCTCCGTGTTTTTACCGTAAAGTCTGTAATACGGGAGCACTGGAAATGTTGGAGCGGCTGGACTGACTTCGTAAAAAGGAGAGTCAGCTGGCTTGACCGCAGTGAAAAACACACACCAACATCATGTGGACACGGACTAGATCGGAACCAAACAAAGAAAATACAATGTACAGACACAAAAGTGCATCAAACTGTCCTGTAAAAGGCTGTGATATGTTCAAGCATTTACTCAGAGTCACTTCAAAGCATTTAACAGGAACATTTAGTCAAGAATTGATATCAAACTAATAGGAGGTGGGTCGGACACAATATCTCATTTTTGATCAATACCGAGAAGCTATGCGTGATTTCTTTGAATGATGACATAGTAAACTAGAAGCACTCGGAGAGCGCAGACCTCCGCCAAGGCTGATCAGTGCCCCCCACCCCCGATCACCACCAAAATTTAATCATTTCTTCCTTATCCCATTTCCAAAAAACCCTGAAAATTTCATCCAAATCTGTCCATAACTTTTTGAGTTATGTTGCACACTAACGGACAGACAAACAAACAAACAAACCCTGGCAAAAACATAACCTCCTTGGCGGAGGTAAAAATCGGCCAAACTCTATAGAAACTGATTCCTTCATTGCCTCGAACACCGACGTTAAATATTGTCTTTTTAAAAAAACTATTAGTTTTGTGCAGGCAAACCTGCAGGACAGCTAAATGATAATGAGCGATTTGTGTTAAGTTTCATGGACAACCAGGAGGTAAACAACTCAGGTTGCCTCTCACTTCAGTCTCCTGTTATCACCATGTCTTTGCTATCTTCTAAAACACTGTGTTGATGGGAAAATCTTTTGTTGGGATGTACTTGGAACTGATCTGCCAGATGAGACAGACAGTATCCAAGCAGTCAAACATAAGCTTTGCATTTTAGTCATGTTTTGATACAGTAGTTTATCACCAGTGTATGATATGAACGCTTCAAAACACAGTAGGTTATGTAGATAATATGTTGTATCTTATGGTTGTATGTACATATGTGTGTATGTGTGTGTATATGTACCTGTGTATGTATGCAAGTTGACTTTACAGATTATTCAAATTATATCTTGTTTGATGAATAACTCGTGCTCCTCTCATTGTAACCTACACAACACACCTCATGAAAGCACCCACAGCAGTCACTCAACATTCAAGTTTTCATCAACACAATAGACAATTTAGTTTTTTATTATTGCAAAAAATACAATTTCTCATAGAGACAACAGGACATGGCAATACACTACATACATCAGCATTTACAAAAACTTAAGGCATTAAAGTAATAATGCAATATTCATAATAATAATAAAATGAATAAAAAACAGGTGTTAAAAAATAAATACATTTCAGAACGCAATAGACAATACACACAAGGGCAACACCACATACCTCCATCTGTCCATCACAAGCAAAAGTTCCCCACAGTGAAGGGACCCCAAACATGGGAACAAGTCCCTGTCCCACTCACTACCATACAATCCAACAGCTTCTCCAGCTACACTGAATTTGTTGGAGCACCACAAAAAATCAGGTAAATTCAGGGAAGCATAACCAACCCTGCTCCACTAGCATTATTGAAAAGGAAGTGCTGTATGCATCTAGTCACAGATGACAAAAGCCCTGTCACCGCCTTTTCTGAGACCAGCTGGGCAAGGTTTGTGCAAAGGTTAGGATTCTGCGCTCAGCCTTGGAAGGTTCCCATCCATCGAGGAGAGCTTCACATCTACTCCTAGCTGACTGCCTAATATGTGAGAAGAAACAATATGTTACTGACATTAACAGAAAAAGGAGAAGAGTAAATCTTTCAGATATGAAACACTAAGTGCAGGTAACCTGCTCACAGCGGCAGAGGGCCGTAAACATGAAAGGCTTCTCATTCATTTATGTGGGACAGATCTTGTAGCTTCAGAGGCCATGTATCATCAGACCTGCTCCAAACCATACACATATTATCTGTACAAGAAGGTCAATGCTGCCCCAGAGGCAAACCCATTCCTGACATTTGGTCCATAATAAGCCAGAGTGTTTACTCTTTTCTTGGATGGATGGATGGGTTTACTCTTTTCTAGGCAAAGTCTGTAAAACTCACCTGTTGTGTCTCCACCAGAGCAGCATAGATGGAGGATGGAGGGAGAATCAATTGTTGTCTGCTGGATGACTCCCTGCTCCAAAAGTGGTTTTGGAGTTAGTTCCACTGCATTTGCAAAGCACATCTGTGTTTGGGAGGAAACTGCACCAGCACACAGCAGCACAGTGCTTCAAGGGAAGCATCTAACCCCTTTATGTCTCCTTCTCTCAACGTCACTACAATCTGTCTCTCTTTCTCTCTCTGAGTTACTGTTTAGAATTGAAACCCTGATGCATTATTTGTTTGCTTGAATATGATTATTGGTGTTTGATAACATTTTTAAAATAAAACAGCTTCTAACCTCCTCTGTAAAAACCTTATTGACTGTTATATGCAACCAAACTAAAACTAGCTTCTACCCTAAATAACATTCCTATGCTGTGAGTATGGAATTGTAAAAAGCCTTATTCAGCTAAACGACACTCACACTTCACAGGTAAGAAAGACACAAATACAGAAATGTATGCATATATATTTTTGTACTGTCATTAAAAACTACCTGTACTAGTTCCACAACAATTTCTTCTAAGTACAAACTTTCATTAGTTTAATCACTTCATCACCTCAGAACAGGAGGTCATTCCTGCCTGTGACCTTTAAACTCTAGAACTCCTCCCTCTGAGTGTCACACACCCTATCTGACATATAATCCATTCAGGATTACATTTTTCCATGCAGGATTATGTTTGCACTAAGGACCATATTTTTCAGATCTAGAAACATCTATAACAAGTGTAATTTTGGTACATTTGTATTTTCAATAGAATGACACATTATAGCAGGAATACTGTAACCCCCCCCCGTAAATCTCTTGAACATTTCTAGTACATAACTGCATTGCATTGTTTATTATTTACTTTATTTACTGATTTATTTGTTTATTTATTTTCTTGCTCTTGAGTTGCTTTCTTTCTGTACTTTAACTGTGTTGCAGCAACTATAATGTGCACATTTTCGCCGGAAATTAATAAAATAGCCTATTTCTGATTCTGATGTTTTTAAATTGCTAACTTAGCATTAGCTGTCATCACACTTAAAACTCTAGTAAATAACTGCAAGTTAGCTAAGCTAGCTAAACCACATACTTGAGTTTAGCTAGTTGACTGTTAGCAGCTTTTCTACTTGTTTGTGCTGATTACTCACCTCTTCCCTCCTCCTTTCTCAGAAGCGGACTAACTCCTGGTCGTCCAGACTGTTAAATGAGGGGAGGAGGACGTCTGAGTTCCAGTTCTCCTCGTCATAACCGTCATTCTCGGCCAGGACTTCCAGCTCCTCCTTCAACGCCCGGCGGTGGGAACAGCTGCTGCCCAGAGCCACATCGGTCTCTATTTCACTGTGATCCTCCATCACACAGGAGACCGAAAAATGTTCACAAGTACTGAGACGGGTTTCTCAGTAACTGGACGAATTGTTCAGTTGTATCAGTTTTGCGTTTTGAATAATACTGAGGGTATAATTCAAAAAGCAAAACTGATATAACTGAACAATGCGTTAAATAACAATTCGTTTAGTTATTGAAAAACGCTTTACATTACATGGACGAATCAGAAGGCTGTATTGACATGACCAACCAATCAGAATGCAGCTTGTTTTCATTCCCGGAAGTGCCAGCCCCGTTTGTTCCTCCTTTGTTTTTGCTGTTAGAGCCAGAGACAAGCCGTGAAGCGGGTTCATCCAACTTCATTCTACTCGATGTTAGTCGGTGGGTTTGGACACAGATTCTCATCTTTTGATAATTATGAGCTCAAATCTACCCAAGTCTTTTTCCTCCTGGATATCTCGGTGCTCTCCGCTATAGTTAGTCGGTACCAGAGCTCCAACTCTCGTGCAGTGAAGCGGAGACGGTCACGTGAGTTTGGATGGATTTCCTTTTCAGTCCTCGCGCTGCTTGAACATGCTCCGGTTGTTTAGTAAAGTTAAATGTTCATCCTGTTTTTTATTCCCATGTCTCCTGTTACAGTGGATGGAAATTCGGGCTGTGTGAGCTGCACTAACGTCCATGAGCAAAGTTCTATCCAACATCCCATTCTGGTGAGTGCACTGTGTTCTGTTTTCAATAAAAGCTCAAAAATAGCCGTGGGTTTCAGCTTTAGCCTTTGAATCACCGTGGCTGCTGCCTTCCATACACACAACAACAAAAGCACCTCCTGATTCTACCATACCGTGGTAAGGATAATGTTCGACTGCCCTCTGGTGGTGAAACTGAATTGGTGCAAATCACTCCTATCAACACATCCCTCTGTCTGTAGATGAAAACTGAATAATACCAACACAAGGCAATCACAGATTGTACTCTAGCATCTAAACTGACCTCATTATCAGATGTTTACACATGAACCACTTTGAACATTCAACTCTCCTCACCCCAAACTGTTCCCACAAAGTTAGGGGCATGGAATTGTCCAAAATCTCTTGGAATGCTGAAGCAAGAGATTTTGGAAAATTCCAGATTTTATTTTTGAGCAAAATCATGCAGCTGTACATGGATGAACAGCAAACTGAAGTAGAATTAAAGCTGCAAGCAGCATTGGGTGGGACCTCGCACCGGGCGTTCCGCCTCCCCCGCGATCCGCCTCCCGTGACCGTCCACACCTCAGCTCCACTCACACCTCTCCATCCCCATACCAGTTCCCACCCTTTAGTGTCCGTCCTCCTTACATCTGTACAGAACACCAGCGACCCTCTGCTGAAACCACCATCACCTTTAAATGACACTTTTATTTTGGAAACCCTACTGTGTGTATGTGCATTTGTTTTGTATGTGAGAGAAAGAATCAGTTTGAAAAATGAATTGAAATTGTGTGAATAATTGAGCATGAAAATGATGATTTATCACATTTAAGGCTTTTATTTTGGAAAAACCGTATTGTGTGAGCATGTGTGTCTGTGAGAAAGAGTACTTTTGAATGAAGAAACATTGTGTAAACAGTTGAGCGTTTGCTCATAAAAATAAAAAGAAGTTATGCAATAGACATTTTGTATTATTCTTAATTGGGGTTTTATTTTGAAAAAATGTAGTCCGTGTACTTTTGAATGTGTGCAAAATTTCCAATATCCACAATACAATGCAGTAAAACCTGTTTTAAAATGGAGAAAGAAATAAAAAAAAAAAAAAAAACTTGGATTGTCTGGGACTTGAACCCAGGTCCTCTTGTTTCATAGGCAGCTACATGAACCACTGCACTAAGGACAGACATATATGAATTTGCACCAGGAAGACTTTTATAGGGATTTTGTCATTGTTAAAAGTGAAAGTAAACATAGTCTTCAAAAAAATCGCCATAATTCCATAACCGTAGGTCGTATCTGAAAAATTCTTTCACTTTTGGATTCTGCAGACTTGTGGGAATTTGATGATATATAACTTTGTATTCAAAAGTCTGAAATGACTAAGCAGTAATTGCAGAAACGTAGAGTAAGTTTCAAAGGCAGATTGCCAACTTCCTGTTGGAGTTAGCTCATGAGTGTCAGTGTATGATTTGTCGGGCTCAATCAGACCAACATTTTGGCATTTGTTTCATGTTTCTGTGACATTCCTACTGGCCGCTAGGGCACATTTTGTGTATTTTTTAGTACATAGGTGGCGCTACAGAGTCCATTTTGGCACGCAAGGGGTTAATTTTGATATTGTATGAAAGTGTTCACCAGCCATGACATACATGGCAAATTTGGTGAGTTTTGGAGCATGTTAAGGGGGTCAAATGGCAGTCTAAAGTGGAAAAAGTATGAAAACAAACAAATTGTTATAAATCAATAACCGTACATCCTATCTCAAAAATTTTTGGATGTGAGAGTTGTGCTGAGTCCCATCAACGCGTAGATATGTCACATGTGGGGAAAATCTCCAAAGTGAAAAATGAGTTCCAACCATCGCAACTTTGCGGGCTTGTAAAAAAAAAACTAAGACAGTTATGGAAAAGTTGTGAAATTGTTTTATTAAGGACGTTTCACTGTATCTTTTGGCGCTATTTAGAAGTCAATACGACAAACGGTGTCATCGGAGTTAGTTTTGAAAATTTTATTTTGAAAGGCATATTGCAAACTTCCTGTTGGAGATAGGTCATGAGTGTTAGTGGATGATTTGTAGAGCATGATCCAACAAAAATTTTGGCAGTGGTTTCATGTCTGTGCGACATTCCTACTGGCCACTAGGGCAGTTACCGTTTTTTTCACATAGGTGGCGCTAGAGAGGCCATTTTGGCACCTATAGGGTTAATTTTTTCATTTTATCAAATTTTTCGCCAGGCCTGACATGTGTGCCAAATTTGGTGAGTTTTTGAGCATGTTTAGGGGGTCAAAATCCAGTTCAAAGTGAAGTCGGAAAAAAAAAAAAAAAAAATTAAAGCTGCAAGCAGCATTGGGCGGGACCTCGCACCGGGCGATCCGCCTCCCCTCACCGTCGACACCTCAGCTCCGCCGACCCCTAAAGTCCAAGCCAAGCCCCACTCAGCAACATATCAAACCCCATAAGCACTCCCTGTATATGAAGGATGTGATGATCAAAATTTGTGTGGCATGTGGCCTGGTTAAGGTTTGATTGACATGTTGGATGTATTACATTTGTACATATAGCCTCATTTTTAGACAACACAGTGTTACCCAGTAAACTATCTTTGCTTACTACACAAACTACAGTACCACCTTAACCAAAATATCACAAACACCACTTTACAGTTAATAAGAATTTATTCAGAATTAAGTCATATATATATCATTTTACATATATGTAGTTGTATTAATTTAACAAAAAAAAAACCTGACAAAACATCTTTTAGAATTTTGCATTTTGTTGAAGCGCCAAACACTACATTTACAAATGCTAAATTTGTATTAAATTGATGTCTTTTCTGTGCAGTAGGGAAGGTTAAAAATTCCAACATTCACTGTAAACATGTAATGTTCTGAACACAAATTACTGTGAATAGGGTTCATCTAAACTACTGCTGCTATATAATATTACACAGAAAAAAATATCAAGTAAAAAAAAAAAAAATCACTTTAAACATATCACAGACAACACTTTAGAGTTAACAAGCATTTATTTCTAATTAATTAATAAATTATTTTTTTCTTCTTTATGGGCTCAGCTGGCTGACAGGCAGCTGTCTGTACCAATAAGGCAGCAGCTGACACCAAGTGTACTCCCAGTCATCATTGCCCATTTTTCTAACACCTTTGCTTGTGTATCCTTTTATTTGGACATTTTACCAGGGAGTACTAATTAGTTTAACTACCATAAAAAACACATATCAAAAATACTTGCGGATCACAGAGTTGAGACGTCATATACAGGAACAAACCTCAGAGAGAAAAAACAATTAGTTCTGGCACACAGGAGGAGATACATGTTTTTGTAATGCAATTTTGTCCTGTTCAACACCACTGGTACACACAACGAGAGGTGTGTGTACCTTTTGGTGCCACAACAGATTTGCTCTTAGTTCATGAACAGCACATCAATCTTAAATCAGAAAGTGCACCGTTAACAATGAACTTCAACCTGAGAAAAAAAAACACATACACATACAAACAACACATTCAAAGAATACATACAAACTTAACAGTTACAGCACAGACCAACCGTTCACATATGGATGAACCCAAAAACACAACTACTTACAGTGGTGACACATGATTATCAATACAAGCATATCTATGCACCATGACTAAATCTATGTCCTGCATAATGCACACTATTTAACAAGATAATAAATATACATAAATACCTGACATAAATAACCATCAATAAATATACTGTCCATACACGCATACAATAAACCACAAAAACAACTACACAACCTAGTTGGACAGATTTACACATTTAAGAAACAAAGCAATATGTACATAGTCATTTGTGCCTTAAAACCCTACATGTAAAAAAAACAACTAAACCTACTCAAACGACTGCAACAATCATCATGCACATTATTTAACAAGAGACTGGCAACATTTTGCCAGAATGAATACCAATAAATACCCAATATCAATGACCATCAATAAATATACTGTCCCAGCACGCATACAATAAAACCACAAAAACACCTACACAACCTAGTTGGACAGATTTACACATTTAAGGAACAACAAAGCAATATGTACATAGTCATTTTATTCTTAAAACCATATATATATAAAAAAACAACTACACCTACTCAAATGACTGCAACAATAACAACAACCAGATCTAACTTTATGTCTCTTGTTTGCATCAAGCTCATTAATTAACAAGAGATTGGCAACACTTTGCCAGAATAAATACCGATAAATACCAGATATAAAAAACCATCAATAAATATACTGTCCCTACACAAACACAAACCACACAACCTGGCTGGACAGATTTACACACATTTAAAATGCAACAAATAAATATATACACATGCTAAAAGTCAGTTTCCTCTTACAACCTGTAAAAATAATCAATTACGCCTACTCAAACTGTAAAAACATCAACCATAACAACCATCAAACCTAATCTACTCTACATCGGACTCGTCATCGAAAAAACCCTCTAAATCTTCAAACTCCTCTGCAAACAGCAAATCTACATCTTCTAATAAATCCTGATCTTTAACACGAAAACCACACCAGATGGCTTCGTGATCACTAAAGTACGCAGACATCACTGTACAATCCACATCATACCGTGTTGTTTTGACATAAACATGGTCAATCAGTGTCCCCTTCTCTGTTGTCTCTTGCGTTACATGCTGAATATATCCTTTTTGACCCATAAATTTACAAATTGATGGTCTTTTCAAAATGTCCTCATTAAAATCCCCCATTATAACAATTGTGTTACTGATTGGATTCAACCAATCTAGTAACTTCCCCAGATTCTGTTTGAATAATGAATTTGGATTACATGGTGGACGATAAATTACTGCCATCAAGATGTTCAATTTGCTAAACAGGCACACCAAACACTCCAGATTCAAATCGGGCACCTGCAGAATCTCACAGTCCAAATCACCTGCTGTATACAAGCCTACTCCACCATGTTCTAGGTCCCTAAGCTCAGACAATTTGGGGTTACTGCTGCTGTAACACAAGGCTCGAGGACGACTGTGGAAAATGTAACCGTCAATGTCAACACTGTCTGTTGAGGATTGTGCACTGAGCCACGTCTCTGTCACAGCAATACAGTTAGGCTGTAAATGCTGCGTGCAAGACACCAAATGGGACAGGTGGCGACTTAAATTTTGAACGTTCATTAAATACACAGAGAAACTGTGTGTATTTAATGAAGGCTGTGGTTGCTCAATCAGAAATGGAGGCATGCTATCCAAGGCCTCCTTTATGGTGTCCTTGCAGTAAATGGCCTTCTCTTTAAAATCCCTGATGACGAGTCCAGACAAAGCCCTGACACGACTAAGCGCTACATACGCCTGCCCAGGTGCAAACACCTTATCAAATGAAACAACAGCCTCATCTACAGTCAATCCCTGCACTTTATGTACAGTACACGCCCACGCTAGCCTAAGAGGAAACTGACGACGCAGACCACCCCGTGCAGTGGCGGACTCCTGAACGGGATCAATGGCAGTAGAATTACGGCATTCTACTGCAGCATGTGAACGTTGCTTTCTCCTCTGTGAGCCAATTTTGTCATCATCAAATTTAACATAAACTGTGAGAGGGAAGCTTTTGTCCTCTCCGAACTCAATATGAGTAACGGTTCCACATGCTCCATTGACCAGACCGTCTACAACGTCAATGTTTCTGCAAAGCATTACACGTGCATTCCGAGCCAAACACAATTTCTCGGGTAAACACGTGTACGATGCTCTGCTGTGATGCCCTACCATCTCCTCTAATTTGCCCGTTTTCTTACTGTTCATAAAATCTTGAGCCTCAATAGTGGTATAATCTGGACAAATTGCAAACAACCGTTTCAGATTATGCTCACTAGTTTGCATATTAGTTGGAAAGATATGCAAAGCTGAGGTCTCTTCCCCTGTCTCACGGGACTTTAAAAGCACAACGTCACTATTCAATAAGGGGGTTTTCTTTGAACGCACTCTCAATCTATTCAGCAGCTCAGCAAAAACACTATCCTTCTGCCTAACGACTGTTGTCAGCTCCACCTTAGTAAAATTACACCACAGGTCCACACCCACCTGACTGGTGTACAGAGGCCTCCCTTTAACGGGTGGCAACTGATAAAAGTCCCCCACAGCTATCACACTAACTTTACCAAAAGGGGAAAAGTCGCCTGACTGCTTAATCTGCCTCAACCGGCAATGCACATAAGCCAACAGATTGTGATCTACCATGCTGATCTCGTCGATGATTAGAATTTGGAGGTGACTCAATTGAGCTCTCAAAGAGTTTAACTTATCTTCACCCAAAGGAATGTAAGGTAAGCTAACCTGTTTACCAATACTCAATGCGTGATGGATTGTTACTGCATTTAAATTATATGCAGCTACGCCTGTGGGAGCAGTTAACAAAACAGAAATAGCATCTGGTCGATCACAAAGTGTTGACAGCAGTCTCCCTGCCTCATATTGGATAGCTCTAATTAAATGACTTTTCCCCGTCCCTGCGCCACCTGTCACAAACACATGCAAAGGCTCAGGGTTTTTACCCATCACCTTATCCAAACACCACTTCCTAATCCTATCAAAAACAGCCTTCTGCGTATCATTCAGAGAATGAATCAAGGCTAAACCCTCAGTCCTAGACAAAATGGTGGTGTTTTTCTCAAACTGAGCTACCTGTCTACCACCAACAAACAAATCGGGGACATTTTCTTCAGACTCTACCAACTGCTCATCCTGTACCTCTGCCTGCTGCTGTCTATCCTCTAAACATTCTAAGCGTTCGACTTCCTGCTCAGGACAAAGCTCCCCCCACGCATCTTCATCAACACCATTTAACTTCTCAACAATTTCCTGAGCGCGCTCTAAATGAGGACAGTCCACTTCAAACTTTGCCCTATTCTCATCGACGACGTCCTGAACCAAACGCACGGAGCCGTCAGCCAACGTCACCTCCCCTTCCTCATAGAACTGTTTGAAGAGCGCAAAGCCTTCAGGCTTGAGCTCTGAATCAGCTCTATAAGGAAGGAACAACTGCAACAGACTCTGAAAGTGGGCTTCCTCCTGTTTTTCTAAGTCAAAACGCATGTACCGCACAACCGCAAACTGAGTTCGTGTTCTCCTCAAGATGAATCCCAAACCACCTTTCAATTGAATTTGGTTTGGAGATTTTTCATTCTTGCTGAGAACACGATACTCTGAGACAAACGTACAAATGCACATGTCGTCAAACACATCACCGTCAGGCCTATTCCTGTATCTATCTACGATGCTAGTCATCCACATATCCTCTGACCCAATACCATGAGAGGATGCCCTTTGCAACAAAACACCGAGGGGCAAACTCATTTTCACAATGTTGTTCCCTGTTGGAACGAACACAACCTTCCTGGAACACTCCTTCAAATGCATGTTCGTTAGCCTATACACCGCCTCCTGAGCACAGACATCTCTGTTGTGTAAATATACACTGCCGAGCTTTTTCATAGCATCTCTAGCAGAGAGATTTCCTTGTTTTGATGCTTCTTTTTGGGCATTGCTCAATAACAGGCCAATTTCTCTCTCTGCTTTCGTAATATACGATACGATGTATATGATGACTGCATAGGCGTCGGTGACAAAGCTAATGTCCATGTTAGCATTCCAGCACTTAAGCAAATTCTTGTTATACTGATTAACCCATGTTTCATTTACCCCTCGTCGATAAACCACCCTATTCTTTTTCTCCAACCGCCTATAAGCCATCTCAAAGACTGCCTGGTTAATGCCCACACTGGCAAACAACTGTTCTACACTAGCAAAAGGCTCATCCCTCTCCATGGCATTTTTAACTCTAGTCAGAATGGACTGAGCTAGCTCCTTAGGCATTTTCTTATCTAAATCCTCCCGACACGTGCACAATGGCTTGTCATTTGAATCTGAAGGCTCCCCTGTCTCCTTTGCCTTCTGTGCACAACGGCATTCCTCGATTTTGCAGATAAATGTGCGTGCAGAAACTGGTTTTGGAAAATTAAAACGACATTTCGTTTTGTTTTTCTTACACGACTTTGAATGTCTCTTCGAATGTGTCTGAACTGATGACACAATGTCCAATAGCGTGTCATCGTCTGAGGGTAGCTCACATGTAATATACTGGTCAATGAACTCTGCAACCTCTTCGTCTGTGTTTTTGTAAATTTGGGGAGCTCCCTCGATCCAAAACAGCGCATGAACATGGGGAGACCCCCGCTGCTGGAATTCTATCCTATAAAAGTAATCAACAATCTTGCCAATTGGTTGAGCAGGAGACATGAGAACTTCATTCAAAAAACAGTGCCATCTGTAATCGAACATCCGCGCAGCTGTAACCAGGTTGCGACGCAACAACTCACGCCTATCGGCCCACTCTAAATCCTCTACCGTCTGCCTTCCTGTTTCAGGATGCTGGCAAGGAGATTTTGCCAGCGCAAATCTGCAGACGAAAACGACGCAAAAAACGTAGGAATCCCTAACTGTCTCACGGACGCAATGAGATCCTTTTGCACAGAAGACCAAAAGGCTGGCGTCCCGCGTATGGGCCGAAGGAACCGATAACCGTCGTCAAACTCCAAAAACTGCTTCAAAGACTTCTCATCTTGAAGCATGCTCATACTGATCCTCTGAGACTTCTGACCTCCTTTACCTTTACGCATCGCAACAGAAACACTCGACACAACCTGATCCATTTCAGACATATACTGACTATAAAAAATATACTCAACATTCCGTGCAAAACGGCCGTCGGCATGCATGATCCTATTATTAAAATAACGCGACAATGTTAAATGATGCATGCGACTATCATGGAAGGTCTTAGTACTCAGAGGAAACAACACCGGGAAACACTTTGCTTCATTCAAATGATCAGAAAGCATCCTAACTGGACTGTTTCCCTCTGCAGGCGCTATACTCACAATGTCCTGAAAATACTGGTCTAAACTTTCTTGCCCGATGTCAACAGGAAATAAGCAAGTGTCCTGAAACATGCAGTGCTGTTGTCTATCATGTAACAGTTCATCTTGCACTATGTCTGCTGATTCCTCATCTATACTATCAACATTTGCTGCAACTTCCTCAGCCTGGCTAACCTCACCCTCTCCAACAACCTGCTCAACCTGAGAAGACTGAACCAGAACATCCTCGTCCTCAGGTTCAAGCTCTTCTTGCTCACCATCTTCCTGCCTAAAAAACTCATTGATCCACTCTTCATTGAACTCAGTGTCTTTATATAACACATTTGTCCTCTTCAAATATTCTAGCGCCCGCCTTACACGCATTGTATCAACAAACTGATACTCGTAGTGACCTTTATAGGTCAGTTTACGTTTCAACTTAACCTGAAGCAGAGACCCCTCCATACTGGACCGCGGCAACACATTGGTGGTCTGTACAATGTTGGCCGGAACACATGTTACAGGCCCATGTACACCATTCTGACCACCTTTAGGCAACGCTAACATCTTCATAAATGGGATGTGTAAAGCTATCAGGTGCTGTTCTAAGCTATTTAGACATCCCAGTTCTGAAGGAATGGGGTCTAGATCGAGGTTATTTCTCCATGATTCAGCTGGGACTTCACCTTTACTAATCTTATTATGACACGTATAACAGATCCACAGCTGACCTCTACACGCAGCTAAGTGACAGGGCTCAACACAACCCTCATTACAACTATGCAAATAACGCTCACTAATGCAATTATCTGCAATGCCAGCTGTTGCTACACTCGCGGCATAAACTTCCCTGTCACATGTCAGCACCTGAGATTTAAACATCAGCCTATGACAAACACAGCACACAAAATCTGGTCCATCCCTGACCTTGTCTAAAAAGTGCTCCATAACCAAACCAAAATCTACCGACCTCTCGAGCCTCTGCTTCCGACTCAACCTCACACGAGCAATAACCTGCTCCCTATATTTATAATTACTGCGATAATGCCTTTTAACATTTTGCTTAACCTTATCTCTATGCTGAAGGTCATCTCTGAATTTCCTGACACTTGCAGTTTTAACCCTGTTCCTATGCTTAACATCATCTATGTATTTCCTAACACTTACATCTTTTACCCTATCCCTATGCTGAACATCATCTCTGTATTTTCTGACACTTGCATCTTTTACCCTGTCCCTATGCTGAACATCATCTTTGTATTTCCTGACACTTGCATCTTTTACCCTGTCCCTATGCTGCACATCATCTCTGTACTTCCTTACACTTGCATCTTTTACCCTGTCCCTATGCTGAACATCATCTCTGTATTTTCTGACACTTGCATCTTTTACCCTGTCCCTATGCTGAACATCATCTTTGTATTTCCTGACACTTGCATCTTTTACCCTGTCCCTATGCTGCACATCATCTCTGTACTTCCTAAGACTTGCATCTTTTGCCCTGTCCCTATGCTGAACATCATCTCTGTATTTCCTGATTGTCTTTAATTTAATCCTCTCCCTGACCACCACATTCTCCCTATACATCTTCCTCCACTGCAACTTGTGTGTCTCTCTATGTGAAACACATTTGTCACGCAAACTTTTCTTCTGCCTCAAATACTTAGACCTCACACTACTACTATTACTCACACTAACACCCTCTATCACCTCAACAATTTCTCTATCTGAGTATATACTGTCAACATCTATCACTGTTGACCTGGTATTATAACCTGTCTCCTCACTAACACTACAGTAACCATAACAACACTGCTGTCCAGGGTTACGCACACAAACAACACACTCAAAATGGTCCCCACTGACATTTTCTAAATAAATGCAGTCTGCTGACAAACACTTATTGCTAGAAGTGTACTTTATCCAACGTCCATCAAGAAACGTACACACACTAACACCTAACCAATCTGCAGTGGCCTGGATTTCCACCTCTGTGGCCCAAGTGTTGACATACTTCATTCTGGACTGCTTAACGTACTCTGACACAGAAGAATAACCCGTCCTCAAAAGACTCGGATATCTATCAGCATTAGACTCCAACTCTCTACAAATGACCAACCTAATCCTACGATGGTTCTTCTGTGAACCACTAACAGCCTGAGACACGGCTCTGAAGAAGCAGTTCCCGTCTGGAACTATCTTCTCGTTTCTACAAGGAACACCTAAATACCCGACCTCTCTACACACCAGACCACTGACTTTCATAAACTCTATATTCAACTGGCTACACAGAGCCTGACACACATCTACACCGAGGGGACGGAAGACCAGCTCTTCATTCGTAACTGCATTGACAAACTCTACATCAGAGTTGACTGTAGCCCTATCACAATGCTTTGATTTCTTAGATAGACAAGTGCGCGAAGAAATCTTGCGCTTTCTACCAACAGTAGCTTTGTATTCTGCTTCTGAGCCACTGCTAACCTCACCAGAAAAGGTGGGCAGCGCTGGGATCACCTCTACACCAGCCCCACTCTCAGACACAAAGGGGGCTGCACAATCATCAAAGACCTCACTAAACCCTGGTGCTGCAGCAGTGCTCATCTCAGAGATACAACTCTCTACAGAAACACCAGACGGCCCTGGACACACAATGCTACTAATACTAATGGCAGACAGCTCAAATGGCTTCTCCCCCGAGGTGAGACTGTCAGCCAAACAACAGATGTAGTCATACAGATCACAGAGACATGAAAAATACAGAACTACACTGGTACCGTCACCATGTACCAGGCCACAGCTACTGCGCGAGTGACTGTCGACCACAGCGAACTGTCCATCCTCACAGATGATGGCAGATGTATTTCCACAAAGCATCAGCAGACAAGTGCTGTACTGACTAAAAATCCTCTCCAGACCATTCTGCAGACTAACATACACACCGATGTTAATCCATTCACCTGATGTAACGCCTACCTCACCTGACCATGTGTCACCACAATGTACGCTGAACTCTGGCCTATCTATTGGAAAAACCTTGGGAAGATCTGGAACAGATAACAAACCAGACACATGGCTAAAGAGTTTTTTTGTACGCAAATCGCAATACAAGTTATCTCCTTCAACCAACACGCGATCCAGATCAAGCCTCTCCCACGAGAACACACTTTTCACCATGTGTTTAGCTAAGCTGACTAAGGCAATGGCCATACACTGCACTCCTCTATACAAAAACCTACGATCTCCCTGGTGAAAAGACCCACGCACAACCTTTACCAACCTAATCCCTCCATGATCCATCCTGGTTGCTGCCACATGATCACAGTCTGACTGAGCTGCACTAAGATGAGGAACACTAACACAAGGAACAGAACCACACTTACCTTTGCTGATCTTCTGTGGCATCTGAGCACCCTCCTGGACAGCGAACTGGTCTCTCACAGCCTCTGGCACCACCCCGACCTTTGGCATCTCCACCTCCCCCTGACACAATGTAGAAATGGCATTTTACCTACTTAAGTCATCAGGAGAAGAAATAATGCTGCTACCAATAGTCAATAAGTACACACCTGGACCAACGCTGTCCTGGGCTGGGTGGCAACCACGTGGACAGGTGAAGGTGTTGCCGGCACCTATAAAATAGAGGTACAGAACAATGTTAAATCAACACTGCGTCATTTATTTGCAGTTTGTGTTATTGGAATATAAAAAAAAAATAGACATACAAATGCACGCAATTTTGCATTTTAACATTGGTGTGCATTCGTACAATCCTTTCAAATGAATACAATACATGTTTGACTTGTTTTTACAAATTCTACACCAGCATAAAAATCAAAATATATACCTGCCGCTTTCGTCCTACGCGGTTGGTGGCAACACCTCTCACTCGACACTTCCCAGGGGAAGCCTAAAGAAATAAAAGAGGGGCATTTCTAGTGGCTGTCTTGTTTTTTATATTAAAACGTTCAATAACACAAACAAACAATAACTCAGTTCAATGCATTGTTTAACTTTTTTCAAACATACAAACCTAATCAAAGCACCAATAGCACAAAAAAGTATGTTATAGACTACAAACATGAAGGTGAGAGGCAAAAAGTTAAATTAGCAGGGGGAGACAAACACTCACATACTTACACATAATAATAATAATAGTAAATAAGAGGGAAAAATTTTTTAAGTTACCTGGCCGGATGGTGGAACAGCAATGCTGTCAGACCCAGTGGAAGGAGCGAAGTCCTCCATGGCATCCAACATAGCACTGCTGAACCACACCGCGTTGGATGGGATCGGATCAGACTGTCGCACCAGTGGTGTTCCAGCCTTCAAACAACAGAAAAAAAAAAACAAAAAAAAAGGAGTTAGTTATATGCTGGAGTTTTATTTTACACATTCAAAATGACAACCAGGAAGTGATTCAGAGGCAATTATTACCTTTCCCTCCTGTCCAACCACAGTCCACCCCCGGGGGTGCCTCCGACGAGGAAGGGGCTCTGGTCCTGTCGCAACCACCCTGGGAGCCACCCGGGGACTGGGTGGCGTCCAGGGACGGGGGGGGCATCTGAGTAGAGGCGGTAGGCTCTGGTGGAGGGGGTGCAAGCTGACTGAAGGCAGCATCACACAACAGGTCGACCAGGATGGGCATGCCATCGGTGTCACTGAGGTGAACCTGGAAAACAGTCAAACACAGCACACACTGACTCTATACAAGTATGAGACACCACAGAAAAAACAAATCAGTGTAATAAAGAGAGACTCTGTACTCACGCCATCAGGGCACCAAAGGTTCAGCTGGTTGAGCGACAGGTGGTCCGCCACAGCCACGTATGGGACACCTAACACACATAAGAAAAAAGTCATGAGTTGTGCTTCTATTTACACACAATAAATATTTATGTTGAATTAAACATTCCAAAAAATATGCCTGTGAATGGGGCCAAAGCTTCAACATACCCATGCGTGCTGCCACCCGGTGGTATTCGTTCCGCAGCAGCTCCTGCAGGTCCAGGGGGATGGTCAGGCGTGGCGGAAAGTCAAGAACAAAGACCTACAGAAAGACATTTTGGCATTAAAAAAAAAAAAAAAACCCACACAGCACACAATGACTGCTTCAAACAAATATAAGAGAACTTGTAAAACACACACCTTGGGCCAGCGGCTGCAGACCGTTCTCAGGAGCGCGTCGAAGTCCACTGCTGCCTCACCGATTGTACGACTCCCTGTGAGGTTGTTGCTTGGCGCGCAAACACAGACGAGGTCAGGGGTCCAGGGGACGGTCAGGTGCCTCACCTCCATCCTCAGGTCAGCTGCTACTCCACCTGGAACACACAGAAAAGAAAAACAAAAAGGCAGCTCCGGGATGGCGACGTCCTCATCAAGCATGGCCCTCAGGTGGGAGTCTCCAACAACGAACACGATCTGAAACAACAGACACGGCACTTTAGAACACACACACCAACCATGACTCATAACAAAAAGCACTGTCTTTAGAAAATAGAAAACATGATACCTTCTTCTCCGGGTGTCCTGGAGGGACAAACTTCACCTGACGGCCTGTCAGGTGGGAAATTGGCCACTTCCTCACAAAATTGCGGGTGCCAGTGCCACGCCCTGTATAATTAACATGAAAGACTGGAGTGTAAATGTACTTAAACTATATAGAATGAGTATGAATAAAAATGTTTAAAAATTAACATTTTAAATACGAATAAGGAATTTAATAAACTGTTTGACACATACGGGGAACGAACTCAGGGACAGGTGGCTGGGGGGTCCAGTCCAGCTGCTCCGCCCTCCTCTTCTTCATGGCCAGGGCCCGCCTGTGGCCCTTGGCACGCGGCATCTAAAAGGAGACAAAAAAATTCAATTATCACAGGGAAAACACAGATTAAAGGAAATGTTCCATACATACTCACAAAAAAAGCTATAGCCAGCTTTTGATCTCTGCATTTCAATAAATGTTCAAACTCACCTTTGCAGGAATATGAACTCAAGTGTGTGTGTGTGTGTGTGTGTGTGTGTGTGTGTGTGTGTGTGTGTGTGTCTGTCTGTCTCTAGGTGTGTTTTATGTGTCTCTTAAGTATATGTATGTTTGTTTCTGTGAATGTGTTTACAAATCCTAGTGTGGAGGAATCCAAGCGTAGAAAAATCTCAGGTCAGAGGCAAATCTTCAACCTGGAATTAAAGAATACATATTTTTGCTAAACAATGAAAACAGTCACAAATCTTTAGTGAGTTAACTACAATCCTTATTTGTTAACTAATGATAGAAAACGGACAGCCTAACCTGTCAATATGAGGGAAATATAAACAGATTCACTCAATGCAAAAAAAAAAAAAAAGTAAAAATCCCTTCCTAGATAAGTGACACAGGTTACTAACAAGCAAGTTACTTCAGAGACATCATCTTATATCAGCATGACATGACTTGAGCACTGCTACTAAACATTAGCTGCACATACATTTTACTTCAACAATAACCCATAATCTATGATTGTTAAAATCTGTGCAACAAATCATATACTGGAGAAATAGTAAAGAAAATCTGATGTAAAGCTGTAATAAGTCTTTTTTTTTTACTTTTACTGACATGAACAAAAAGTACCATTCCCATTAAAAGACTAGGCTAACCAGTAAACAAGCATCCTCATTAAGTATTTACACATTAGGAAGAAAATGGACAACATGACATTAAACAGTGTGTCCACATAGGCTGAAAAACAGAACAGGCAGAAGTGGCTAACACCTTCTCTAATGTAATAATACTAGCATAAACATAAACAATGAATGACACTAGCATAAACCATGACCATACCAGCATGGAATTAAATATAGAACAGAGGCATAATATTACAATCAGACTCGCACTCAAGATGTACTTTAACAATCCCAGGCTGGAAAATTGCTAGATTAGATCAGCAATGTAAATGAAATTCAAATCAAATTGTATACTGTGTGTATACTGTACATACTGTGTTACAGGGAGGCTACGGCATCCATTCATTTGTTACATATGGATTTGTCCTGCATTTCTTTCAGTGTCCAGACATGTATATTTCTTTCAGTGCAGAGACAAGTGGGCTGCATTCTACCTTTGAATGTGTATTTATTCTTCTGTTGTATCATATGTTTTGGTTCTGTTCTTTCTATCTTGTACAGTCTCTTTGTGACTTCAGTTTTAAAGGAGCTGATGGTTTTACATGCTGTGATTGATCCTTATTCATTAAAGGAACTTAATGTTACTCTGTGTATGCATATTTATATGACATATATAGTCTATGGGGAACGATCAGTTACCCAAGTATAAATAATACAGAGACTGAAAGGGTCAATGTAATCCAATTCCTTGTAATAGCTATACAACAGAAGTGAAGTTGTTGTATGTTGTAGTGCACGGAGGTGTGGGGGAATACTGACTGAACTAATACAAATCCAATCAGCATGATTCAGAAAAGATAATCAATCAAGTGTCCTATAGGGAACACACACACACACACACACACATCAGTTTATGGTTAAATGTAAAAATGTAATGTTTAGTGACTTAGTCCACTTAAAAACAACCTAACTTATGTTAAAAAAAAAAAAAATCTGTTGCCTGTTCATATTCAGAGTTTGATTAAAATATGGGGAATTATTTCTAATTTCAAAGGACGTCATGTGTTCAATAAACCTTCGGTTAGAACAAATATGAAGTCTGTGTGTTGGAGGAAATGTTTCAAACAAGTTAAATCCTAAGTTCAAAAACTGTACAACACTATGTTTAAAAGAAATGTTAAAATATATGAAGAATGTGAATGTTCATTTTGTCCACTCAAACTACTTAATTGTTTAGACCGGGACAAAGTCAAAAGGCCACAAACCAGCACAGGCGCAAACACATTTAATCTCTTAAATGTTTTTATACTAAATACTGGTTTTTAATCACCATAGGTTTTAATAATACATAGCAATGATAACAGTGTAAATAAAATATAGCATAAATGTCAAGTGAACAGACAGCAAATTAACTGAAAAGCCACCAACTTAAAACAACAGGCTAACGTTTAGCAAAATTTCAGTCAAGACCAGGACCAAGTCAAAAGGCCACAAACCAGCACAGGCACAAACACATTTAATGTCTTAAATGTTAACTTTAAAAAGCTTTAAATACAACCCCTTATCACTTCAGCTTGGTACAGAATCAGCACACAAAGAGCTGAGATCAAGCTACATGTTAATGTCTTCTCTATCAGGCACACACTTGAGAAAAACAAAACCCCATTGCTTCAAAATGAACCACATTGAAGAGGAAAAACTCCGTTTTTTTATACTAAATACTGGTTTTTAATCACCATAGGTTTTAATAATACATAGCAATGATAGTAGTGTAAGTAAAATATAGCATAAATGTCAGGTGAACAGACAGCAAATTAACTGAAAAGCCACCAACTTAAAACAACAGGCTAACGTTTAGCAAAATTTCAGTCAAGACCAGGACCAAGTCAAAAGGCCACAAACCAGCACAGGCGCAAACACATTTAATCTCTTAAATGTTAACTTTAAAAAGCTTTAAATACAACCCCTTATCACTTCAGCTTGGTACAGAATCAGTACACAAAGAGCTAAGATCAAGCTACGTGCACACTTACTGCTTGCAAGAAACTCACTTAAAAGTCCGTTTTTAGTCGATAATACTCACCGTTTGGCCGGTCAGGAAATCCAAAACTCCAAGGAAGTCCAAAAACAGCAGATGAAAAGTCCACAGATGAATTTATATCGCTTTTGTATCGCACTTGTAAAGGCAGAACCAGCACAAGCAAAATGACAAAGAGTCTACAGGTACCGCGTCCTTCTCTATTATATACACAGTTCAAACATGCACCTCTGAGCCAATCAGGACACAGGGGCTGTGCATTTAACCAAATAAGGCGGAGCTGCGCTGCTGCGGTGCTGTGGGAGGATGAAAGAGCAGAGCAGAGCAGAGGAGTGGAGAGGAGAGACAGTGTCAGAATGAACTTGTGAAAAACTGCAATTAATCAATAACCATAAATACAATCTTAAAAATTCTTAGACAGGAGGTGTGTGGGAAGTGTAGTGTCATGTGTTGTGTATATAATAAGTTGAAAAAAAAAAAAAAAAAACTCTGAAACTGGTAAGCAGGGATCAAAATCAGCCTGCTCCGGGAATTGAACTTAAAAGACTTTACTTACTAATTTCATTCACAGACCACTACACTATCCATACACATATCACATACTTGGGTTAAAAAAAAAATTTATAGGAAATTTTCTCCTTTCTCTGGGTTGTTTTCTTCCATCATCAGTGTTAAAATAAATTGAAACGCAAATTGCCAACAGTGGAGCGTGTGGTCATAAAAATGTAGAGAAGTTAATTAATACTCATTTAGTATTTTTAATAAGGCTTTGTTTGAAAAACCACAGCGTGTGTACTCTGTAATGTGTGTAAACTGTGAAATACTCACAATGCCATGCAACAAAACCCGTTAAAAAATGTGCAGGGGGGAAGGGAATAAAAAGTACCTGCATAATTTTTCATGTAGAGACATTGTACAAACAGTTGAGCGTTTGGTCAGAAAAATAAAAGTACTTATTTAATAGACATTATTTATTATTTTTTAATAGGCTTTTATTTAGAAAAAAAAACATACTGTGTGTACTTTTTTCTCTGTCTGCAAATTGTCACATACCCACAATAAAATGCAATAAACTGCTATTTATGAATATAAAAGAAGAAAAAAAAAAGCAGCATTGAGCGGGACCTTGCACCAGGAGTTCCGCCTCCCCCGCGATCCGCCTCCCGTGACCTTCGACACCTCAGCTCCACTCACACCTCTCCGTCCCCATACCAGTTCCCACCCTTTAGTGTCTGTCCTCCTTACATCTGTACAGAACACCAGCGACCCTCTGCTGAAACCACCATCACCTTTAAATATAACACCTTTTAATATAAAAACGAACGAAAAACAATAGGGCCTTGCTTGCAGGCAAGGCCTCTCACTGCGTGAGAGGGCCTTACCTTTCGGCTCGGTCCCTAATAATATAAAAACGAACGAAAAACAATAGGGCCTTGCTTGCAGGCAAGGCCTCTCACTGCGTGAGAGGGCCTTACCTTTCGGCTCGGTCCCTAATAATAATAAAAAACGAACGAAAAACAATAGGGCCTTGCTTGCAGGCAAGGCCTCTCACTGTGTGAGAGGGCCTTACCTTTCGGCTCGGTCCCTAATAATATAAAAACGAACGAAAAACAATAGGGCCTTGCTTGCAGGCAAGGCCTCTCACTGCGTGAGAGGGCCTTACCTTTCGGCTCGGTCCCTAATAATATAAAAACGAACGAAAAACAATAGGGCCTTGCTTGCAGGCAAGGCCTCTCACTGTGTGAGAGGGCCTTACCTTTCGGCTCGGTCCCTAACTATTAAAAAGTAGAACAGCTGGTGTTAGAATAATTACCAGTAACTAGAATAAATGTACATAAGTGTTAATACTACTACTACAAATACATGTATTAACAGTGGATGTACTACTACTACAAATACAAGTATTAACAGTAGATATACTACTACTACAAATACAAGTATTAACAGCAGATATACTACTACTACAAATATAAGTATTAAGAGTGGATATACTACAAATACAAGTATTAAGAGTGAATATACTACTACTACAAATACAAGTATTAAGAGTGGATATACTACTACTACAAATACAAGTATTAACAATGGATATACTACTACTACAAATACAAGTATTAACAGTGGGTGTACTACTACTACTACAAATACAAGTATTAACAGTGGATATACTACTACTACAAATACAAGTATTAACATTAGATACACTACTACTACAAATACAAGTATTAACAGTGGATATACTACTACTACAAATATAAGTATTAAGAGTAGATATACTACTACTACAAATACAAGTATTAACAGTGGGTGTACCGTGTACTACTACTACTACAAATACAAGTATTAACAGTGGGTGTACTACTACTACTACAAATACAAGTATTAACAGTGGATATACTACTACTACAAATACAAGTATTAACATTGGATATACTACTACTACAAATATAAGTATTAACAGTAGATATACTACTACTACAAATACAAGTATTAACAGTGGATATACTACTACTACAAATATAAGTATTAAGAGTGGATATACTACAAATACAAGTATTAAGAGTGGATATACTACTACTACAAATACAAGTATTAAGAATGGATATACTACTACTACAAATACAAGTATTAACATTAGATATACTACTACTACAAATACAAGTATTAACAGTGGATATACTACTACTACAAATACAGGTATTAACAGTGGGTGTACTACTACTACAACAAATACAAGTATTATCAGTGGATATACTACTACTACAAATACAAGTATTAACAGTGGATATACTACTACTACAAATACAAGTATTAACAGTGATTATACTACTACTACAAATACAAGTATTAACATTGGATATACTACTACTACAAATACAAGTATTAACAGTGGGTGTACTACTACTACAACAAATACAAGTATTATCAGTGGATATACTACTACTACAAATACAAGTATTAACAGTGGATATACTACTACTACAAATACAAGTATTAACATTAGATATACTACTACTACAAATACAAGTATTAACAGTGATTATACTACTACTACAAATACAAGTATTAACATTGGATATACTACTACTACAAATACAAGTATTAACAGTGATTATACTACTACTACAAATACAAGTATTAACATTGGATATACTACTACTACAAATACAAGTATTAACAGTGGGTGTACTACTACTACTACAAATACAAGTATTAACAGTGGATATACTACTACTACAAATACAAGTATTAACAGTGGGTGTACTACTACTACTACTACAAATACAAGTATTAACAGTGGGTGTACTACTACTACTACAAATACAAGTATTAACAGTGGATATACTACTACTACAAATAGAAGTATTAACAGTGGATATACTACGACTACTACAAATACAAGTATTAACATTGGATATACTACTACTACAAATACCAGTATTAACAGTAGATATACTACTACTACAAATATAAGTATTAAGAGTGTATATACTACTACTACAAATACAAGTATTAACAGTGAGTGTACTACTGCTACTACAAATACAAGTATTAACAGTGGGTGTACTGCTACTACAAATACAAGTATTAACAGTGGATATACTACTACTACAAATTAGGGATGTAACGATATGAAAATTTCATATCACAGTGATTGTGACCAAAATTATCACAGTTATCATTATTATCGCAGTATTGTTGAAATGTGCTCAAAATGTTCAAAAAGCACTTATACACACACTGAAATAATATAAGCAAGTTGTATTTTGAAAAAAACTACTAAAGTAACATGCACAATGTACTTTTTGTTGCAGAAACATTCAAGTAATAACATGTAAACAACAAACATACAAATGTGCATTAAAGTTGGCACTTTATGGATACAAGAGATATCTGTACCAGGGGTGGAACTGATAGGATTTGATCAATATCAGTGCTATTATCAGTTCTGCTTATCAGTCCAATTCCTTGTCAATTCTCCTATTGATTCCTGAGGTGTTTTTGAGTGTGAAAAAAAGTAGCTGGATAGGTCATAGTGGAGTTTGTTTGAACATTTTCCAGATCAAGTCATTCACAGTGTCACACATATACATTATTGTACACATACAAACTGAAGTGAAACACAGTCATATTTTCCTGAACTGTTTAATGAACAAATGTAAATATTCTGAAAGAATGAGGATTTTAAAACATGTTAGGCTGATCTGATCCAGACTGGTCAGTGGTTCACTCCTGGTCAGTGACAGACCAACCACAAGAGTGTCCTCTGGTCCAGTTCCTCTGGAGGTCAGTCAGTGGATTTCCTGTTGAATGTCCTTCAGTTCATAAAGCCTCCTCTCCTTTGGTTTTTACACACATCATGTGTCTTTGCACAGTTGAAGCTCACTCATTTGGGCTCATCTGAACTGACATGAGTTTGTCCTCAGTATCTATATTCAGACGGTTTCAGTGTTGGGTGAGGATCTAAATCAGTGGGAGCTGGGGAGGGGTTAACACTAGCGTGGACTGGGTCTGTGCGCTCGCTTGCTAGAACGGACCAAGTCCGTGCGCGTGCTTGTTCGGACCGACCCGCAGTCGGACAGACTGGGTCTGTGCACGCGCTCCAATGGACCGGGTCTGTGCAGGAGCCGCTATCCCCGAATCTCTGGAGCTCTGTCCGTGCAGGTGCCTTCCACCATGTTTTCAGAGGCCAAACATTTCAAACTGCGCACACACGCCTGGAGTGCCGCTGCTTCTTCAGGAAATAAACAGTACCGTGAGTTTTCTAGGTGCGGTAATCGAACACAGTTATCATAATAATTTAAATTTAAACAGTAATACTAACCGTCGGAAATTTTACTGCGGTTTATCATTATACCGGTTATCGTTACATCCCTACTACAAATACAAGTAATAACATTGGATATACTACTACTACAAGTGCTAGTACAAAATAACTCTTTTGTACATTATTGAATCTGCATCAATTTTCAAATGTATGATAAGAATATTGAGTTTATACGCACATTCAGGCCCTCAAAACTTCCTGCAAAGCTTTAAAATAATAATAATAATAATAATAATAATAATAATAATAATAATAATAATAATAATAATAATAATAATGATGGAGAACTTTACAGGTACAATAGGACCTGTGCAGCCAATTCTCACCACTCGGACCCTAATAATGCATTTAATTCATCTAATTTAGTTCCAGTGAACAAAGTAAACAGTTATTTTCTGTGTTTTGTGATTTTCTAACTATTTAAAGAATGTGCCAACACTGGAGAGAACCTGACATTTTTAACATCTTTCAATATTTGTGTTATTTATTATTTTCTGGTCTCATACACATCTGTTAAGGAGAAACCATCAAATATTGGTTGTCTCATTGATTGCCTAACTAGTTGATTTTGTCTATCTGCTTAATCTGGTTTCAGACAGATGTGTTTGTTCCGTTCTGTTCCATTGCATTTCAGTGACCACCTCTTCTGTTTCTGTGTGTTTTCATGTAGAAAGAAGCCAAAGGTGGATTTGAACTGAAACCTAAAAGTTATATCTGGAGGAAGACCAAGATCACCTGATTCCAGCAACAATGTATGGAAGACCCACCTGTGACCAGTGTGGAAAGACTTTCACCAGAATGAGTGGGCTGAAGAAGCACCAACATATCCACACTGGAGAAAAACCATATAACTATGACTAGTGTGGGAAAATTTTTACTGTAGGAAGTAATTTAAAAAAAACACCAACTTACCCACACTGGAGAAAGACCATATAACTGTAACCAGTGTGTGAAAACTTTTACCATAGCAAGTAATTTAAAAAAACATCAACGCATCCACACTGGAGACAGACCATAGAACTGTGACCAGTGTGGGAAGACTTTTACCACAATGAGTGTGCTGAAAGAACACCTACGCATCCACACTGGAGAAAGACCATAAAACTGTGACCAGTATGGGAAGACTTTTATCATACTAAGTGATCTAAAAATCCACCAACGCATCCACACTGGAGAAAGACCGTATGACTGTGAGCAGTGTGGAAATGCTTTCAGATCCTTATCTGCTTTACATTCTCACCACCGTGTTCACCACAAGAAGTTGATGTACCCCTGTGATAAGTGCACAAAGATATTCTGGTCATCTTCCTCATACAAGTGTCACCAACGGTTCCATATAAGAAAGAAACCCTACCAGTGCAGATTCTGTGACAGATGTTTTATCACAGGTTCTCAATGTACCAAACATGAACGTGTCAAACATTTGCACAAAAGACAAAAACTGTTGTACAAAAAGTAAGACTCTAGACAATTGTGTCATTACACACCAAAACAATTGGAGTGTTATCAGTGTCCAAACAGATCCTCCTCATCCTCTGCTCTCTCCCATTATCAGCTCAGATGTGAATCATCAACGTCTGGACCAAACAGTACCTCAGCGTCAAATGAGAAGAAGAAACACAGTGTGTCTGAACCAGCAGCACCGACTTCTTCTGACAAGAACATCAGACTTCAAAACCTTCAGATCAGACTTCACAGGATCCAGATGTGAAGACAAACACCAGACTGAAAGCTGTGTTTTGTTGTCTTCAGAGTACAGAAGTGTGTTCTAATGCACCATCTTGTAGCAGGAAGCAGGAGGTGACATCACTGGTAAGGCAGGAAGGGAAGGTTAGAAATCAGACCCACCTGAGAGCTGTGTGGTGGAGGGAAACTCAAACAAAGGGGAGACTAGAAGGAGGTTTGATCGACAGGAGAAGTGACAACGAAAAGGAAAGGAGGAAAAGATTTAACGAAACTTTAACTGAGGAATCTGGAAGTGGACTGGTGTGGACCCAGGACTCTCTCTCTCTTTTCGAACTGTAATCTCATTGTTAGCTGGTGCGGTGTGTTTGGGTGAATTCAGGGATGCTCAGTGGGTATGGAAGTTAGACTTAGTACTTCAACTGCTTTTTATTAACTTTTGTGTTCATAATTAGACTTCATTTGTAGACTGCATACTGTGGTTTGATTATTATGTATTTGATTGTGGTTAGTATTTTGTAACATCAATTTAAAGTAACTTGTGGAGCTATTTACTACGATGGTGTATTAGGGCCACATAAGAAAAAAAAAAAAAACCACTTGTCACTTCGAGAATAAAGTCATTATTTAACAAGAATAAAGGCGTATTTTTAAAAAAAAACTCATTATTTAATGAGAATAAAGTCATTATTTAAAAAGAATAAAGTCGTTATTTAACGAGAATAAAGTTGTACTTTAAAAAAAAAAATCATTTAATGAGAATAAAGTCGTTATATTTTGAGAATAAAGTCGTAATATAATGAGAAGTCGTACCCTCTCATCGAATAATGTAGAACTTGGAAAATTTTGTGAAGTTATACTTTAATTTTGGGTTTATGCACAAAGGCCAAATACTGAGTCTATCTCCCATCAACACATTATCATTAGTCTACGGACTTCGAAGCAAGTTTGCACAAGTTTGGATTTGTTTTAAGAACCGAACTGATTTGTAGCAAATTGCCTCTTTTGTGGAGGAGAAACTGATGAAGTGGTCGGCTGTAGGACTATCAGTGGAAACACCAGAGAACTATACAGAGAGAGTCTGTTGCTCCTGAAGAAACTGTGAGGATTGTACTTTGAGTTTTTGAGTCTAACAGAAGGAAAAGTTGCTGCTTCGCTTGTTGCCTTCACTGTAAAACCGGAAACTGTCAAATTTTCAAATAAATTAAATTAAATAATAACTTTATTCTCGTTAATTAATTACTTTATTCTCATTAATTAACAATTTTATTCTCGTTAAATAATGAGTTTTTTAAAAGTACGACTTTCTCATTAATGACTTTTTTCTTGTTAATGACTTTATTCTCGTTAATTAATGACTTTATTGTCGAAATATAACGACTTTATTCTCGTTAAATAATGGCTTTTTTACAACTATGACTTTATTCTC
The DNA here is from genome assembly GCF_902148855.1 of Sphaeramia orbicularis. Classification (NCBI taxonomy): domain Eukaryota; kingdom Metazoa; phylum Chordata; class Actinopteri; order Kurtiformes; family Apogonidae; genus Sphaeramia; species Sphaeramia orbicularis. The sequence goes on from NC_043972.1 coordinate 55,520,303, forward strand.
ATTAATTAATGACTTTATTCTTGAAATATAATGACTTTATTCTCGTAGTGACAAGCGTTTTTATTTTCTTATGCGGCCCTAATACGCTGTCGTAATTTACAGAATAACTTTTCTTAACCTTTTTAATATAATCTTAAAGCACAAAAGATTACTAGTTAAGTTTTACATTAAACTGTAAGATGAACTAAACCAAAATTCATTAAATATCTTAATAAAATGCACTAACTTTACTCACTTTATATGAGCTTTCCAAATCATCAGTTTGTGGTTCAAATCTTAATATCTTACTAAAAGTTAAACTCTAAATGAACTATTTCATCATTAGTTGTAATTTAAACACTTAAAAGGAGTTATTTCTAAAAACTACTGTGTATATAAGTGCTCTCAACTTGCTGTGTTCATTTAATTATATTTAATGTTGATGGAATCTGTATAATTTATTGTGTAACTTAACTGCTGACTTGCTCAGTTATGGTTGTATCTACTTTAGCTTATTTTATGTTATATGGTGTTTACACTGATGTTTGTTTGTTTCTTGTTAAAGATTTTTTACCTAATCTGATCATCTTATCAGCTAAATCATATGATTTAATGAATCTAATTGTTTGATCTCCCGATCCCTGTTCTAAAATAAATGGAGAAATAAATGGACAAAAGGTGAAACATCAGCAGTGAGTCTGTCCTTTCCAAGTGTGAGGAAATCACACAGAAAAGACAGATACACTTCTCTCTCTCTCTCTCTCTCTCTCTCTCTCTCTCTCTCTTTTTCTCTCTCACCACTGCCAACTAGTGTCCAGGTTGAGAATTCCATCTTCTGTTTCAGTGGATGCATTTAAGTCAGACTGAGGAGGGAACTTCACTGCCATGCATTAGACGTTTGTACTGAAATAATCTGATTCTGACTGATTACAGATGTTCTCTACAGTCTTTATTTCAGCACTGATTCTGATCAGAACTCTATGGGGTAAGGAAGCTGTCCAAATATTCATGGACATAAGACAGATATGTGTGCATATTAGTCAAATACATATGTGTAAACCCTTGAATGAGTTCAGTTGTACATAAAATGTATTGTGTGTATTTTATCAGAATACAAATAAATAAGTTTTCACATCAAGAATTACAAACATGAAATATAACTTTACGATTGTACGTTCTCCATCACAAGTACGAATTCACCAACGTGACTACTGAACTCATTCCAGAGTTTATTTGACATCAGCCTTACCCCATAGACACTGACTTTACTGGTTTAAAATGTTCACTCCCAGTTTGACACAGCTCTATGCCATGGTTGGGACTGGTTTAACTGGATGCACCTGCACAATCCAACCTTTGTCCAATAGTTGAGTGTGTTTGTGGTCATTTGTCAGTGCCTGAGGTCTACATGCACTTGAATCCCACTGAAACCAGCAAAACCACTGACTCTAAATGTGGATCTGGTTTTCATGACAAAGCCAGGGTCTGAATGACAGAAGGTAGAAAAGGAGGCCAGGGCGCATCGAACAAACACACTGACATTAAATATATACACACACAGTGGAAGAAGACAACTGGTCTAACTGACTGACCCATGATGGGGAAGAATCACCCAAAATCAGAGGAAAATAATCAGAAAAAGCCATTTTAGTTTATGCAACGGTAAACTTTGAATTCTAAATCACTCTAAAAGGTTAGCTTTACTATGACGGCATATACGGGCCACATACGAAAATAAAAACACAAGTCACTACGAGAGGAAAGTCATAAAATATCTAAATAAAACCTGTAATTTCATGAGAATAAAGTCATAATATTTCAAGAATAAAGTCGTAGTTTTAAAAAACTCAATTAAATGAAAATAGTACCATATTTTTATTACAGTCGTAATATTTTGAGAATTCGGTTTAAAAAAAAAACTTATAATTTAATGAAAATAATGTCCTACTTTTATGAGATTAAAATCATAATATTATGACAATAAAGTTGTAGTTTAAAAAAACTATTTAACGAAAATTATATCATATTTTTGAGATTGAAGCCATAATATTTCAAGAATGAAGTCATAATATTCTGAGAATAGCCGTAGTTTAAAAAAAAAAAACTCATTTAATGAAAATAACGTCGTAGTTTAATGAGATGAAAGTCGTAATATTTTGAAAATAAATTTGCAATAGTGTGATAAACAGTCATAATTTATAAATTGAAAGCCTTAAGCCTTGTTGATGACAGAGTTTCCAGTTACAACAAATGCATCAAGCGAAGCATCGACTTTCACTTCTGTTGGAACAGACAACTAATGCTAATGTGTTGATGGTGGACAGGGCTAATAGGTCGCGTAGTTGGCTGTGCATAAACCCCAAATGAAAGTAGAACCTCACAAAATGTTCAAAGTTCTACATTACGCGATGAGTGGGTATGACTTTGTGTAAATAATATGTTTCCTTCCTGTTTTTAAGTTATGTTATTCTCGTAAAATTACAACTTTTTGTATTCGACTTTATTCTCATAAAATTACATGTTTTATGTAGATATTTTACAACTTCATTCCTGTAGTGTTTTTATTTTCTTATGTGGCCCTAATACGCCACCTACTTTACAGAGGTTAGTGCGATAAATTGGATTTTTCTCTATTTTTAATCGTATTTTATGTTATCAGCTCTTTATCCATCTTTACAGCACTGTGATACGGTGGCCTAGAGGGGTAACAGCCCAAAAAATTATCCACTATGATAAATTTAAAAAAAAAAAAAAAAGAGAGAGAGAGAGATTGTGATTTATTTTAAAAAGAAATATCTGAAAAATAAATGTACACCTTCAAAAAAAATAAATTTGTATAAAAAAAAATTCAACCTCCTAAAAAAACAAAAAAAAATGTAATAAAAATAAATATGTACTAAGGAATAAAATAAACTTGTTGGGTTTTTAAAAAAAAAAATAATCGCATCAAATAAAATAGACTTCTACAAAAAAGTGTCTCAAAAAAAAAATAAAGCAACATCAAAAATGAAATTCAATGTTAGGTTTTAAAATATGTTTCCCCAAAATAAATATCATCCAAATAAAAAAGACAATTGCTTATTTAAAAAATACATTTATGAAAAAAAAGTGTTTGAAAATATAAAAACTTCATTTGCCTAAAAAGAAAACCCCTTCACTTTTTAAATAAGGTGTACCAAAAAAAAAGGTGGAAAAAAGAAGAAAAAAACATCATCCACCTTTTCAATTAAAGGGGGCACTGTGTATCCGAAAGGTCTCTTGCTTTAAAACTAAGGCCACCTCAAAAAATAAAAGCATGGGCTGAAAATATTTAAGGCCTTCAGTTAACACACTGACACACCATTCATTTGTTTATTTATTCATTTTCTTTAAAAGGCAATAGTTCTTTAGCTAAAGTGCACACAGGTCATTTTGGTCCATTATTGAGATGTTTTTAAAGTACTCAACATGAATTTGTCTGACAAATCCAACTTAGTCATCTTTACTGACCTGCATTTTATAGTTAAACACAGTCATTATTCACTGGATGTTAATTCACCTCCTCACTCCATGAAGGCACAGGCCCCGACCAAAAACACCTTCTTCCCTTCACCTCACAGTCTTTCAACCTTGGGCCACAGTTTGTTCCTCTGTTCTGTCTCTTTTAGCATCTCTGAGTACTTAGAAAAGCGCTATATATAACCGATGTATTATTATTATTATTATTATTATTATTATTATTATTATTATTATTATTATTATCATTTTAGAGAAGTCTTCCTTAAACTGGAAAACATGATCCCTCAGGTATGGAGAAGCTGACCCAGGACATGAACTGGATCAAGGGAGTAGGTTTGATTTTGACATTGGTGGGGACACAAAAGTGTTCCAAGGCAGAACTCCTGAAAGTTAATGTTTTTTTTGCATTTTAATCAATCAATCAATCAATCAATCAAATTGTATTTATATAGCACCAATCATAACAAAAGTTATCTTATAACACTTTACAGGTAGAGCTGGTTGCATTTGCAATCATAATTTCATGACATGTAGAGCCGATCAAATAAGCAAATAGTAGCCGACATGTATATAATGCATATCTGAATAGCTTCTCCTCTACCTCCTCCAGCTTCTCTTCCTTCATCTGCTGCAGCCTCTCTTCCTCTACCTCCTCCAGTTTCTCCTCCTCCAGCCTCTCCTCTTAATCTCCTCCTGCCTCTCTACTGTCAGTTACCTGACAAAAATATGTTGATGCATGACAAATGAATAGATGAGGGATACAATGTTCATAGAGTTTGATCGAAAAAAAAAGCTTTTACTTTCAATTATTGCATGTAATTTATTCCCCCAAAATTTGGATAAAATCACATGAGCCTCTAGAATCTGAGGTTTTATTGTATTTTCCCCACAAATTTTCTTTGTATTTTTTTTAAACTGCTCTCTTCCATAAAAATGTACGAAAAAAAAAGTAAAAATTCCTTTTACAAAGTGTGTTGTGTGTCTGTGTTGTCTTCGAGGATATGTTGTGTGTGTGCTCTCTCTGCCCATATGCAAAAATGTATGGGTTTCTTGTCTAGTAGGAGATTGGAGTTATTCCAAATGGGTGTGAAGATAGATGGTGCTAAGGTGGTATTAGTGATTTTATGAGATTTCCACCGGGCTGTCAGAGCTGAAGATATTGTTAAAATTTGAAGCATGGATGATGTTTAATTGAGCTGCTGTGTAATAGGAGATCGGAAATTGAAATGTTGTCACAAACTGTCTGTTCAGTATCTGACCAAATGCTGTCCATGGGGTGTGGGTGGGCTCATTCATAAAATGTACTGCAGCTGAATAGTCATTGAGTAGTGGAAAAAGTTTGGTGCTCTTGGAACCAAGCCGTGCTCCAAGCCCCGGCCGTGAGCCGGATGCAGAGCCCATTTAACTTCAACGGACTTCGGATCCAGTAAGGCTCTCCATCAGCTTCCAGTTACGTCAGATGTAACTGGGACTCAGGGCTCTGAGCTGGCAGCACCGTACATGTGAGTCCCAGTTGGGGCTTGGAGCTTGTAGCACAGCTTGGTTCCAAGTTCTGTAAATGAAAGTGGTTCAGTTTACGCATCTCAAAACTGGTTTCTAGAACAGAACCAACTTCACTCTGCTGGATAATAATAATTGATGTTATTTAAAGTGACATAAAGACATTACGGTGGTACTTTGCAATTGCTCCATTGTAGTGAATGAGGCGATGTAACAAACCCATCAGTGACGCAGGATGTAATCCAAAAAATAGGAGTCCCATAGGCCAGTACCACACAGTGGAAATGTGGCATAAGTAAACCCAAAGCTATATTTTCATAGGGGTTACATACACAACTATATACAATACATCTACACATCACACAGAGACACTGAGGATCCAGGCCAGAGTCCAAATCCTCCAAACAGTGGTTCAGCGAATGTGGTCTTGAAGGTGTGGATGTGGATCAGTTTGTCAGAGGAGACTCTGTAGAAGGACACAGATCCAGCAGGACAGTCCACATACACTGAGACTGTACCAGAGGAGGAGGATGAGGAGGAGGATGAGGATGAGGAGGAGGATGAGGATGAGGAGGAGGACTGAGGGAGGTCTATGTATTTGTTATTATGATAGACAGTGTATCCACCCTCATAACAGCTCAGACTCCAGGATTGATCATTTCCTCCAAACCCACAGTCTCTACTGTTTCCTTTCCTTCTGATTCCTCTGTAAGTCACTGATAAAGAAACCCGTCCACTCCACTGGACCTCCCAGTAACAGTGACCAGTCAGACCAGTTGAACACATCAGCTGAGGATAGACCTCAAATCTGTCCTGATGATCAGGATATGACTGAACCTCCTCCACTCGTTCCACCTTCTTGTTGTTTTCAGACAGTTTGAGTTCTCTGTTCACTGTGTTTGGATCCAGGGTGAGTTCACAGAAATCTGATGGACAGAAGAAAACACAAAACAGCTGCAGTTATTGACCAGTGATCAGCTTGATTTGACTTTAGAGGTGTAGTATCAGCCTAAACAGAGAAGTAGGAACCTTGAATTAGGAATGTGTTGCAAGGGGATCTTACATAATAAAGGAAGACTGACTGTCGGAAGTACAGGTCTGTTCTGTGTGTATATGTGACTTTATACGCCCCAAATAGAACATGATGTCAAAAGTGAACAACAGCTCTTGACTGGAAGTGAAGCGCCGAACAGTCAGTGGTATGTGATTTTTTTTTTTTCTTCTTCGATTTTTATATTCACTTCGGAGTGAGCTGTTAGCTTTGGGCTAGCATTAGCCCACATGTAACACATCGACCTGAGGCAGTTTCAAGTTCCCCCACCTGAAAAATTTACGCTCAAGGTGGATGACTGGCCAAAGTGGATAAAATGCTTTGAAAGATTTTGCATCGCCTCAAATTTTGGAGGCCCAAGCAGAAGAAAATCAGGTGAATGCACTCATCTACGCTATGGGTGAGGAAGCCGAGGACATTCCCGTTTCAGTGGCATCCACAGACTTTTGGAAGGGCACGGGCGAAAAGGAAAAAAAAAGGCACATACAGCACATATTCTCCACTAATGAGGGCACTTTATAGCATGCTTTGGCTCCTGAGAAGGGACTTTAGCACACGTACTGGCTCCCAAGAGAGCGCTTTAGCACACATTTTGGCTCCCAAGAGGGTACTTGGGCACCCTGTGCATGCCATTGTGTGGTTTCACTGCATCTCAGACTGAAGGTGGCGAGTGACTACAACACAGTCGAGACAAGAATGGATGCTCACTTTGTAGCCTGTGGGAACATCATCTTCGAGACCAAAGTTTAATCAGCGGCAGCAAGAGATAGGAGTGATGGTTGACAGATTCCAGACAACACTACAATGCCTCGCTGAATACTGTGGATACAGCGCCCTACATGATGAAATGGTGAGAGACAGATTTGTTGTTGGTTTAAAAGATAAACGCTTATCAGAGCAATTACAAATGGACCCAGAGCTGATGGTAGAGAAGGCAGTTAACAGAGCTAGACAAAGTGTACAAGTTAAGAAGCAACAGGAAATGCTTAAAAGCAAGTTTAAAGTGGATACTGATGACACACAGCTTAACAGTGTTCATACATGTCAACCCAGTGATACACAGCTAAAACAAAACAAGCAGCAGTGCAGACAGAAAGTCAGGAAAATACCAACAGGAAAGTCTGACACAATGTAAAAGGTGTGGGGATGCAAAGGGGCACAGAATGCAACAATGTCCCGTGAGAGAAGCAGTGTGCAACCAATGCAGGAAAACAAACATTATGCAAGAGTCTGCAGATCTAAGAAACTGAACAAATTGAATGTCACCACTGTGACAGACTCTCTGTCAGACTCTGGGGGTGAGGCTGCGTTCCTGCGCTCATTATCAGATTAAGAAATGAGCAGTCCTTGGATTACTGAAATAAAGATGGACAATCAAACCACAGTGTTCAAGATTGCCGCTGGTGTGGATGTGACCACAGTCTCAGACATACTGTATGCCCAGGGCCAGTTTAGTGAGCTGGAGAGGCCTACAAAGGTTTAAAAGGGGCCGGGACGCACACGTTTGAAGGCTAAGGGGATGTTTACAGCCACTCACAGTAAAAACAATAGTCACTGAAGAGGACATTTATGCTGTTGAAGGGCTGAGTATGCCACTGCTGGACAGAATGGCTGCCATAGCACTACAGCTTGTTGCCAGGGTGGAGAACATCAGCCTGGAATCCACAGGGGCTGTAAAGCAGGAATTCCCAAAGCTTTTCAGAGGACTTGGGAAAATGGAGAGAGAGTACAACTTTGTGCTAAAGCCTGGAGCACAGCCCATTTACCTCTCTACACCCGGGCACATCTCCCTTCCCCTTCTACCACAGGTCAAAGAGGAGCTTCATCGCATGAAGCAGCAAAGAGTCATCTCTAAAGTAGAGGAGCCAACTGAGTGGTGTGGGCAGGGCGTAAAATTAACACCCGCCAAGCACCAATGATGGGTAAAGAATTTGTTTGGCATGTAAAACAAAAACACACACACACCAGTGGCCAATGGAAAATGTTGAATTGCATGTGAGTTTGTGTTTTCATTCATTTGACCATTTCTGCCAGATTGTTCTAATCAGGTTATTGACACAGACTCAGACATGTCTGACTCTGAGACTGATGATGTGGTGATTACCTGACCCAGAGTCCTGCACTGGGTCGGGTACCCGATGGGTAACCTGCAAAAACATGGAGGGACGGGGATGCCTGCGCATACTTCGTGCGTCCAGAGTGAAAAGAGAGAGAGAGAGAGAGAGAGAGAGAGAGACAGAGAGAGAGAGAGAGAGAGAGAGAGAGAGAGAGAGAGAGAGAGAGAGAGAGAGAGAGAGTTTACAGTTGTATTCATAGACTACTCTAGAAAAATATCTCTGGTCTGTGGAGTTCATTTCATTTAGACTCAGTTCATGGTGATGTTTTTTTGTTCTTTTCCCTTTTCCTCTGGGTTAAAGCTGTCAGACAGACATTTGACTCATTCAGTCAATGTCAAAGGTTGAAATTTTGATTATATTTATCACATGATGATGCGGCAGTCACCTTGAAATAAAATATAACCTAATAAAATAGTAATAATCTGATTTGATTTCTAATTTGATCTAGTGCCTAGATGCACAGGTAGGGTGAAAATATGCACTGACCTCAGTGAGCTAAACAAGTCTGTGTTAAGGGAGAAACACCCACTCCCTTCAGTGGAGTATATGTTTGGACAGCTTGCTGGAGCCAGTGTTTTTAAAGCTGGACGCCCTGGAAAAGAGATAGAGATGTGCTGTCCAGAGCTCCAGTCAGCAGTGGGGTCAAAGGGTTGAAAGAGGTGGACATCTACCTGTATGTTAACTCAGTCATGACAAGCTTGCCTGCTACGGAAAAGAGGCTCAGGGAAATTCAAACACCCCAGGACAAGGATGCTATCCTCCAACAACTGAAAATTGTTCTGTGCACAGGGATGGCCAGACAGGTTCTCCATCAGAGAAGCATTTAGGCCATGCCTGCTATTCTCCAGTGACCTCACAGTCCACAATGGTCTGCTGCTGTATGGCCATCAAATAGTGATTCCAGCATCACTCAGAGCAGACATACTCGCCAAGCTGCACGAGGTAAATCGTGGGATAACTAAGTGCAGAGAGAGAGCTCAGCAGTCAGTGTGGTGGCCGGGCCTCAGCAAAGAGCTGACAAAAATGATAGGGAACTGTGATACTTGTGCCCAGGAGAGAACAAACTTCAGAGAAACATTAGTTCCTACAAAATTTCCCTCAAGGTCATGGTTCACTGTAGTAGCAGAGCTGTTTCAGCTGGATAATAAACAACATCTGAACGTAGTTGACTACTTTTCAAGATATTTTGAAGTGACCAAGCTGACTGGCACAACATCAGAAACTGTGATTGAACATTTCAAATCTATTTTTGCACATCATGGCATACCTGTAGAAGTGCGCTCAGACAACGGACCACAGTTTGCTTCTGAGCTCTTCAGGAGGTTTGCACAGGAGTGCAAACTTTAAACATGTCATCTCCAGTCCTCATTTCCCACAGAGTAATGGAGAGGTGGAGCGGGCTGTGAGGACCATTAAGAGCATTCTCAAAAATTCCACAGACCCTCACCTAGTTCTCATGGCCTGCCATTCTGTGCCTTTAGCAAATGGCTACAGCCCAGCAGAACTCCTCATAGGGAAGAAGATTAGAACAACTGCTCCTATACTTCCATACCCACTCAGCCCTAAAAGTGCAGATGTGAAGAAGCTGCAAACAACAGAACAGAGTACAGATACTAACTACAATGAAACTACAACCGCAGACACCAAGCACGTGACATGTCACAACCGCTGCCTGGAGATCACGTGTGGGTCAAAGATGATCTTGAAAGGGGCGGTGTTGTGTCTGCAGCAGACACTCCAACACCATACATCATTGAGACACCCAACGGGACTCTGGGGAGAAACAGATATCACCTTTCACAGACCCACAAGGCTCCTGTGACATCTCCTACCCTTGCTGACTCAGCAGAATACTACTCTGACAACAGTGAGCTTACCTGTCACACTGGAGGTGCCGAGTGGGAGTAGGCAGCAGTGTCCAGTGTGGGAGAGGCCCTTTCCTTCAAGAACCAGGGTGCCTCCAGCTTACCTCAAAGACTTTGTCTGTTCATAGATGTAGGAACTGAGTGAGTAATGGGGCAGAATAATCCCCACACTCAGGTGGAGAGGTTGGGCAGTTTACCCCACTTCCCCTAGTTAGGAGGAAAACGGAACTGCACATTTTTTGGATGGATTTGTTTTGTGTGCTGGAATGCTGAATTTGTTGAATTGTTTTAATCCAGAACAGTACTGGTAGTGAAGAAAGGGAAATAATACTTTTTGTGTTTACATAGGAAACATTTGCACTTGAGTTGATCAGTGGTGCTTATACCATAAGCTAAGTTCAATGTTTTGATACTGATCCTGTTCATACTAGTGTTTTCACACGTCACAGTTAAGGCAGGAATTAATGGATTTAGTTTTGTGTTATTACTGAAATATCCACTCATCTTCTCAGAAAGGGGGATGTAGTATCAGCCTAAATACAGAGGTAGGAACCTTGTATTGGGAATGTGTTGCAAGGGGACATTATATAATAAAGGAAGACTGATGTCTGAAGTACAGGCCTGTTATGCGTGTATACACCACTTTATATGCCTTAAATAGAACAAGACTAGACTAGATTAAGACTATATTAACGACGAGAGAATGACTTGGTTGTAATTGTTGCCCTGGTTCACACACTGTTACTGTGACATAAATGACCATATGTTGGATTGGTGATGTGTGTGTTTTATAGCTGGAAGCTAGCTGGTAGCTGTGCAGTCACAAGAAAAGATGCCTTAGGTGGAATACAAGTGGTGCCAGGCACACCAAACCCTGCCCCTCGCACGTATTGTATCTTATTTTGGCATCGATCCAGCTGATGTCATCATGCCCATGCATGTGCTGATGTCAGCATATCAGTTGCCTCTATATATGTGCCAAGTTTGAAGCAAACTGAAACTAAACTGATGTTTTCATAGACATGAAATTTCTGCCATTATAAATAAACGGGGGAAAAAAAAAAAGATTTAAAAAACTATTTAAAAAATTTTAAATTTGACCTACTTTTCCCAAAATGTAATCACATCTATTTTGGGTCACTGGCAATCTATAAACCCAATTTGGTATGAATTCAATATTTTTTTTTTTTGCTGCTAGAGTGTTAACAAACAAACAAAGAAAAAAAAACAAAAAAAAAAACAACCCTTGCCTCCCATTTGGGGAGCAGGGTAATAAAATTAGTTACACAACCACATTTGGAACCACATTACAAACACTAATATTACTCAACAAAATGAATAAAAGCGGAACACTGATCAGTGAAATTAATTATCAATCAGGCAGTAAAATGAATAAAAAACAAAATTAAATACAAAATTAAGAAAACTAATGAAACAAAAAAAAAAATCAGTCTGCCAAATTAGCAAAAAATTTAACAAACTCAACTAAATAATTGTCAAAATGAACAAAAATTAAGAAAATATTAAAAAAAAAAAAAAAAAAAAGCAGCAAAAAGCATTAGCAAAAGTCAAACAAACTGAACAAAATAATGAGAAAAATGAAGAAAATACTCAAAGAAAATTAATAAAATTTTGATTTTGTTGAATATTTAAAAGGATGTCCTTTGTAACTTTGCTGTTCTCACTGTTTAATTTTGTTTTTTGTTAATTTTGGTTCAGTTTGTATTATATTTAACACAAGTCCTGTCCTAGTAGTTCATTCAAAGACCGAATGAAGAAGTCATGAAGTTCTCATGAAAATCTTCCACATAAACATGTGACTAAATAAATGCTGATCATGTGATCACATAGATCATGTGTGTTCCAATGCAGATCACTGATGGGTAGCAGCGTCACAGCACTTTAAACCTCCACAGGTTTGAGTTCTGATGGTTTTGGGGAAATTCATGACGGAGACAAATAAAGGTCTGGTCTGAAATTTGTCTTTGTGAGTTTTATTTCAGAGAAGCTCTGAGATGTGAGTTGTAGTTGTGGTTTTTCTGTCTAATGTCATGTAGGCAGTAGTCAAGGACAGATAGACAGGAACTGGAATTTACTGACATTTCATTCCAATGGTTCTGTTCAGTCTGTGTCTCCAAGTTCACTGTCAAAAACCTTCTGATCAAAAACAAACTGTGTTAGTGATGACCTTTACACAGATTTATTAATTTAATCTTTCCCTTTTTCCTAATTGTCCATTAAATCCATAATATTAGGGCCTTTATCTAATGGATAATAAATATTTATGGAAGTGATTTGATGTTTTGGGTTGAACTTGTTACTGTGACAAACTTTCCTCCTGATCGACTCAGCTGTGTTTTTGACTTTATTGTTTGTTCATCTTCCACCTTTATCAGACAGCGGCACAAGAACGACATGAGAATGATCCATAAAGACAGAGGTGGTGTGATTGGCCAATGGTCGGAGGTTCTGAGGGCTCGTCCCTCAGGGTATTTGTGTCATGTGATCCGTATCCTGACCAATCAGCTGTCAGCTCACCCACTGTCTTCACTGACAGCTGATGTGTTTTCTAATGTGGTACCAGCTCTCACTGTATGTTCAGGTTGGGTTTCATCTGTAATTCAATATAAATCCACTTACACTTCCTCAGACCTGGTTTCAACCATCGGACTCCACTGGGCTCCAACCTGAAAGGAGGGGGGGGGGGGGTCAGATCAGCATTAAACATGGACATTCCATCACTCTGATCCACTCCAGCTTTTCTGTTCACATCCAGTCAATGGTTCCTGTCAGTCCCTTATTGAACGTCTGTATCTGTGACCGTGGTCTGGAACTTCAGTAAAGGATGTGGAATCAGCTGTGACAGAGTGTTCCTGTCAGCTCCACCTGTTCTATCACACATTATCTGTGTGTGCATCAGCTCAGTCCATACCTGACAGTGTCCAGTGTCCAGTGTGGATCCTCCACTAGAGCACACAGCTCCTGTCCTGAGGCTCCTGGATGGTTGTAGCTCAGGTCTAGCAGTCTGAGATGGGACGGATTGGACTTTAGGGCTGAGACCAGAGAAGAACATCCTTCCTCTGTGATCAGACATCCTGACAGTCTGCAACACAAAACACACACACACATCATCTGAGGAGGAAAAGAAGCAGCGTCAGCTGTTGGACACAGTTATTCTGTGGATGGATTTCCTTCCAAATGGGATTTACCTGGAGCCAGTTTCTATTTCACTGACTCAGTTCAGAACAAGATCTGAACTGGACTAAGATTAGTCCAGGCCCTGTCCAAAGTCTGGAACAACCTGGGGCCTCATGTGCAAAGGGTGCGTATGCCCAAAAACGTGGTGTATGCCCTTCTCCACGCTCACATTCAGATGTACAAAGTGAAATGACCGTGGAAATATGTGATGCCCCACGCAAACTTCATGGTTGGAGTACTCACATTTCTAGTGCTTTAGAACCATTGGCGACACTTAGAGGTGATGCTGGGAAGCTGTTAATAATGTGAAAAAGGTCATTCCTCAGAGTGATGTGTTCATCAAAGATACACAGATGAACAGTGAACACACCGGCACGTCATCATACTGTCAGAGCAGCACATCCCCCCACCAGACCAACCAGACCAACCCTGGACCCATCAATGCCAATCCTGCCCGGGAGGACATTCAGCAACAACCATATAAAGAGACAAGGACACAAAATTCACTGATTGATAAATGTATTTAATGTAGTGTTAATGTCTGTGAGAACATTTATAAGTCAGTTCAGGCACTCAATGATGCCGGCGACTGCCCTCACGATGTCCTCTTGTGACTCGACTGAGGACACGGCTGTTGGACGGGCATCAGTAGCTGCAGCAGCAGACCAGAGGAAGGCTGGAGGAAGCCCCCACGGGTCCGTGACACAAGGCTGGGACAGGATAGTCTAAAATGCTTCATGTGAAAAAGATTAACGTGGCTTAATGTCTGAAAACTGCGATCAATCATCACTCATCTCGTGGTTTGGATTTTTGGAGGTGAAAGTGGACATGATTACAGATGTCCATGCATAATTTGGTAATGACTGTTGTTTTCAGACATTAAGCTACGCTAAGCTATTTTACATTAGGCGTTTTAGACTATCCTGCTGGGACTGCGTCTCACCTTCTTCTGCCTCATTATGTATTGGAAAATAATAAATTGAGTAATTAAACATGAGTCAGAATCTTTTATTTCCTCTTTGATATCCTGGCATAATTACACATGAACCTTTATCTTGTTTGGCTGTGATCAGACAATTGTATGACCTGTAGAATGAACAAATGTGTGACTTACACTAATACTAAATATACATTTACCTTGGGGATGATCCGAGTCAGCCCTGTGAGACCAGTGTCACCCACAGTAGGGTCGACTCTCTGCTCAAACGGGCTGAGTTCGTCTCTTTCCTCCTTCTGCCTGTCTTGGCCTCCGCTTCACGTCCACCTTGACGTCACCATCTGATCATGCAGAAAGGGGAATCCCAGAGGGAATCCCACCTGCAGGCCCTGTTTGTGCTAATTTGCATATTTGAATGTGGGCGTAGAGAGGGAGGAGTCTGGTACTCCAACATATGTGATTAATTCCATGCTGATTGGGATGTATAAAGGAAATGTGCTTGGATTCAGGCATACGCTCAGTTTTATTCATCTGGATTTTTTTGTGCGTACAGAGTTTTCTGAATTTAAGCGTACGCCAGGTTTCAGTATGAAATCCACTCAAGTCTTTATACATGAGGCCCCTGGTCTTTTATTGTTACTCAGACAAATTTAACTGGATAAAGATTGACTTTGACCAAATAAAGACACAAATGTACAGATATTGGTCCAAAAACATAAAGTGCATAAATGAACATCCTTCACCACCTCCAAATCAAAGGTTCAATTGTTGTTGGGTTCCTGTTTTTGAACAGACAAACCAGTTCCACTCCAGTCCAACCCTCAGACTGTAGACACTTTACTGTCCTTTGGATAATATCTGTAGATTTAGACTCATTTGGTTCAAATACATCTTCATACAGTTTAGTTCCTGTGTTTGTTTCATAGAAATAAAGGAACACGCATGTGTTTCATAACAGACACTGAACAGCTGGTCTGAAAACCAGGTCAGACTGATCCACTACAGGTACATCATGGTTTTAATCATCATCGTTCACACTGGTTGAACAATCCAAACCTGAGAGTCTCCAGTGTACAGTCTGGACTCCTTAGTCCATCTGACAGGATCTTCAGTCCTGAATCCTTCAGGTCCATGTTGTTGAGGTCGAGATGAGTCAGACTAGAATACTGGGATCTGAGAACTGAGGACAGACCTTCACAGCTTCTCTCTGACAGGTTACAGATACTCAACCTGGAGGACACAGATGATATTTGGATTACAATCAGGTCAGGTCTGGACTGAAGGACCATCACAGTCCACATAGATCTCAGTTTGTTCTACAGCTCAGATCCAAATGAAGCTGCACAATTTAGTGAAAAACACATTGTTTTAAATTGTAATTTGAGTCTGTTTGCTTGTTTATCAAATCAACACAGATGAGTCATTTAACAATATCAAATCAAACATAAAAACTGAAACTAGTGTAAAAATACCAAAACTTACAAGTCGAAACACTTTAATATTGTTATTTTCATTTTTCCTGTTTTCCACAGTATCTCCATCTGCTCAGTGTCACTAAATCCAAATCATCACTGCAGAACAGAGGTGGGGTTGAACTTCTATTTCCTAATTTTCCATTTGGATCACCATAAATCCACCTAAATCCTGATCATTAAATTATCGTCTTTTTCCATTTTATAATTACACAGGTTGATTTAGTGATTACACTTGTGATTGACTTGATTGTACAGCTCTAGATCTAATACACCTGCATTTAAACAAGTACAACATGATTTAATAAAACTCAGTCAGGACCAAAAGATCAGAAATAACTGAATTCAGATTCTAACTTTATCTGACCTGAGAGTCTCCAGTTTACAGTCTGGACTCCTTAGTCCATCTGACACGATCTTCTGTCCTGAATCCTTCAGGTCCATGTTGTTGAGCTCCAGATGTGTCAGACTACCGGACTGGGATCTGAGAACTGAGGACAGACCTTCACAGCTTCTCTCTGACAGGTTACAGATATTCAACCTGGAGGACACAGATGATGATATGATCAGGTCAGGTCTGGACTGAAGGACCATCACAGTCCACATAGATCTCAACCCAGGGAAGAACACGATGCTGCTGAGAGGAGGAGTGGTTGGTTGGGTTCCACTACTAGCCTCTATATTTGATTATTTGTCTACTCTTTGTTCATCTCATTGTTGTGGGCATGTGCATGTTGTAAAGCAATGTAATTACAACCTTTATTGGGTTTAAAGGGCCTGGTCATGTGCGCCGACCCGTGGCTCAGTACTGACATATTCCGCCATTGGCTGCAAAAACTATTCGACTAATAGTCGACGGCAAAATCAGTTGATGACTAATTTAGTAGATGATGGGTCGTTAGTGATGTCATCGTGTGTATCCAATCCCAGGATAAACCATGTTTGACCGTAGCCACACTGTAAAAAGCGTATTTAGGCCCCAGTTGAAGCAAGGTACAAATTTACACAAAGGCAAAGTAAATTTCTCATGTTCCGACTGCAAAGGTAATATGTGGTTTCAAACAACTTAAAATGCTTGACTTAATACCAAAGTGATTGATTACTTTGATCCAAAGTTCAAAATTAAGTTCTTTCCCAGCGTGTGGTGTGACGCAGTCAAATGTGCGCCAAGTGTGTGACGCATTATCTCCGCGCCCTCTGAAACCCTACTTGTGAATATCATCGGTTTTTTTTACATATTTTGGTAAGTTTTTCCTTTAACATATCAAAATTCTACATTCTTTTATGTTATAAAAAACAGAGTTTTGATATCGCATTTATAATTTTAAGAAGTTAGGCATTAATTCAAGGATTCTGCCGTTTAAAACGGCCATGCATTGAGTTGGAAAACTCCAACACCCATAATGCACCGTGTTTTGCCGCCTCTTTCCTCTGTATTCCTTCCCTCCCCCACTTCACTCTGCAGCCGAAGAGACGCCATTTCCTGAAGCGGTCAGTTTGAACAAACAACGTAGGTGAGTTTGTTAAAATAGTATAACTTTTATTCTAGACGACTTTCTGTTTTCTTTGCACTGTGAAAGGTTGTGTGGATAAATGGATATCTTGCTACCGCGTTCTAAATTGGTTTATTTTATGCATTTTATGTCGCTGCCTTAACGATGCTGGCGCTCTCCCCAGACAATAAACCAACCTGATTTAGGTTTCAGATTAGAGCTGCACGATATGTATCTCGTGAAACAAATTTGTGGCACTGCTACCTTTGGTGGCTACGGTTTTGCGGCACTCGGAGCTAATGCTAGTTCGGAGCTACTACGAGTTCGGAGGTATTGCTAGTTCGGAGCTATTGCTAGTTCGGTGCTTAGTTGGTTCAAATCTGGTAAATCCTAAGAACCTGATTGCGTTTCCACTGGCAAGGAGCCAAGATGGAGCCACGCCATTGGTCACCGTAAAACGACTACGCTAGCATCGATTACATAGCAGTTAAACAAACGCAGTAAGCTGATGATAATAACTATGCTTATGTTTATATATGGCTTTAGAGCTGATTGTGAGGAGAATGTCGCCTGTTGACCGGGCAGTTCTGTGAGTTTTACACACACTGTTTTGCCCTGAAATCCTGTATTGTGTCCCGCTACTAGCGTGATCACACAAGTCGCATGTTGCCTGGGCACATCTGCGATCATGCTACTGGTGGGACACAATAGTACCGGATTTCAGTGGGCAGCAGTCTTTGCAAAACTTCTGTGTGTCCCGGGAATCATTTCAATACATGTGCGATCGGACCAGGGATGTCCTGGCGAAAAATTACACATTTTACCGCTTGTGTGTCCCGATTTGCGGTGGGAAACGCTGCTGATCGGGACACGATAACCCAGCCCCTGACGTACTCTGTGCTTAGCTTTGGCCCAGGAGAGAGCCAGAGGAGCGAAACTCCTGAGAGAATTACATCCCGACGTCTTAAAACATTTAGCTACAGTTTGTACTCGATGGTCACCTCATACATCTCAGTGGAACATATATCGATATATCGAGTATATTCTATATATCCCACAGCACTATTTCAAATGCAATATATTTCCAGTGAGATTACCTTTTTTCTATACATGTCAGATAATTTTACCACAGAGGCCTGTTGGCTGTATTCGACAGAATAATAATTTACTTATTCTCGACGACTTTGCGTATAAAAAGTGTTCCCCAATCCCCGCTTAGCTGCAGTCATCGGGGTGGAGCAGACGGACGGGCACCTGTCGCCATGACAGAGTCTGTGCTCCGACTCAACAACCTAAACACAGCCCTGAAAGTTTCAATGAGATGGCTTTCGTGTGTAATTCACTGGATTTCACTGTTTGTTGCCGCTACTTATCAATATCCGCGTTGAAAGGAGAGCACTATCATAGGAACGCATGGAGGGAAAAAAACAAAGCATTTCACATCTATGTCCAGTCAGGGGAGTAATGAAAGTCAGACCGGATGTGTGTGAGACGGGGAAGAAGGAAGGTTTCACTGCTCTCGCCGCAGTCTGAAAGGAGGCTCTGCCTGGGTGTTCATTCTATTAAGATATTATTGCTCCAGTCATTTTTGTGATCAACATCAGATGTGTTATAAAAATTTGCACATGTTTAATTACTTAAAAAATAGTATAGGAAGAAAAATCACACTAAACATAACTGAGGCACATGTAATTAATGAAAACGAAGTAAAGCTCATCTTATGTGCAGATTTATTAATTTGTTTGCTAATTTATTTCACTACGTGTATTATTTCGCAGTGCTTTAAAGTGAGTAAAGTAAATGTAAAGTTAATTTTATAAATTGACATTTAGTTGGTATTATTGGCTAAGTATTAAGGATTAATGAAGTAATTTTACTACTTACTACTAATTTTAGATTTAGTTATAGCCGATTTTATTTTTACATTGCCTAATTTAAACACACCTGACATTGTGCATTTATTTTATTCCACTTGGAAATACTTTTTTTTTAAATTTCTATTTGCACATAACTTAATTTTGCATATGTAAATCTGATGGCATGACCCCACATCTGATTTTCACACATATTTAACCAAAGGCTGTTTGATAAAACACATAAAGTCATGGTGTGCATATTTAAATTTTCTTTCTCTTACAGATAATGTGTTATTGATATTGACCCTGCAAAACAATTATGCAGCGATAAAGAAGTTGCTTCAACATCATATCTTCGAGGACTTTGGACAGGAATATCTGAGGTGAGTTATTTAATCTGCTACTTTAACTCTTGTAGAATTAAATTAATCAATGTGTTGTTAGTACAATGGGTTCCACTTTTTTCTTTTCTTTTTTTTTTTTTTAAGTGGACATTGAATGTGGAAATGTAAAGACTGCAACCACACCTGTCAAAGAAGATCACTGCTACTGAAGCACTACAAACTTTTGCATGGACATTACGGACGAGGCTACTCTTATCCCTGCACCTACCCTGATTGTGTGTGCAGATTCAAAACATGGAATAGCCTTTTGAGCCACCTGTCACGAAATCACTCCACCTTTAAATCGCAAGAAAACATCTCAACATTCATATGTCCCATTTGTGGTTGCAATCAGGAATCTATACCAGCGGATTTTTTCAAGCACATATTTGGCCACCTCAAAAACAGTGAAACTCTCACGTGCATCTTCAGAAACTGTGAATACAAAACAAACGTCTATGAACGGTACAAAACTCATAAATACAGAAAACATTCAAGTAATGCTTGTGATTTAAAACCAGGCATTGTTCAAATACATGAAAATCCTGAAGAATTAGATGGAAAGCTGTCAGATGTGGAAAGCGATATTGACTGTCAAGAGGATTTGAACATTTTATCAAACAGTGATGATTCTCAACACCTGCAAAAGAATCTGGAGCACAAACTAGCTGCTGTTCTTCTCAAGTTAGAAAGTGTATTTTTGATATCAAACACAGCTATTGATGAGCTCCTGCAAGAGTTCAGCTACTTGATCGAGGATTTATCCCAACCAATCACAAGAAATACAGTTGTTCAGATACTACAACAAAATAACTGTGAGTTTGACAATTCCCTTGTAGAAACTTTAGTGACAGCTTTTTGCTGTCAAAATCCTATTCTGAGAGCCATAACAACCAACGGACCTCTGTCTACTGCTTGGAGGCGAAAAACTTATTACAGAAGACATTTTAGTGTAGTTGAACCTGTTGAATTTTGCCTTGATTCAAAGAAGAGACGGTCCTTCCAATACATACCAATTTTGAAGACACTGCAACATATCCTAGATTGTCAAGAGATTTTGAATCAAACTACAAATTTGGAAAATTTGCATAGAAACAGTACTGTGGGCATTTACAAATCATATTTTGATGGTACCTTATTTAAAGAAAATAGGCTTCTGTCTAAAGAGGAAAGCGTATCACTAATATTGTATGTTGATGACTTCGAAATATGTAATCCCCTTGGGACGTCAAAAAAAAACACAAAATTTGTGGTTTGTATTGGACTCTTGGCAATCTGCGCCCCAGTGTTAACTCTGCATTATCCTCCATATATTTAGCTGCTTTAATTAAGACAAATGATCTAAAGTTGTATGGTTATGAAAAAGTGTTGGAGCCTTTAATTAGTGATCTTGTAGTGTTGGAGGAAAGTGGTTTATACGTGTCAAAGCTGGGTAAAACTATAAGGGGTACAGTTCAGTGTGTTGTTGCCGACAACCTTGCCGCACACGGCATTGCAGGCTTTGTTGAAAATTTTGTAGGTGATCACATTTGCAGGTTTTGCACTGCAAAAACATCTGAAATTCAAACTACAGAGGTTCGAAGTGGTGAATTCACTTTGCGAAATGAAAGCATTCATGCAGATCACCTGAAGAGAAGAGAGGAGGGTGAACTTCCACAATATTGTGGTGTCAAATCAAACTGTGTTTTCCCTAAACGGCTGTCATATTTTGATATCACGAGATCCTTTCCCCCAGACCTTGCTCATGATATTTTTGAAGGAATACTTCCGTTAGAGTTAGCATTGTGCCTTGGACTTTTCATTAAAAAGAAGTACTTCACACTTGTGGTACTCAATGAAGCTATCTCATCATTCAGCTTCAAGTGGTCGGACAAGACTAACAAACCTCATCCTGTGCCTCAAACATTTACATCAAAAAAGACAGTTGGAGGCAACGCTCATGAGAATTGGGCACTAATAAGGTTTTTGCCTTTGCTGATTGGACAAAGAGTACCCCCTGAAGAGCCAGCATGGCAACTTCTTATGGACCTGAAGGACATTATTGAAATTATTGTGTGTCCCATTCAAACCGAGGAATCAATTTCCTATCTACAATTCAAGATTTCAGAACACAGAGTGCTATTCGAAGAAGTCTTTCCTGAGCATAATCTGAAGCCCAAACATCATTATCTTGAACACTACCCACACCTGATCCGGCAGTTTGGACCATTAGTTGCTTTGTGGTCAATGCGCTTCGAGTCAAAACACAGTTTTTTCAAGAGGGTAACAAGGAACATCAAATGTTTCAAGAACATTCTCCTGTCGCTAGCAGGAAAACATCAGCTTCACATGGCCCACAACTTGCAGTCCTGTTTGAATTTGAAACCTTCAATAGTCGTGTCTAAAGTTTCCAATGTTCGGGCAGACATTTTGAACAATAGCATCTTGCTGTTTCTCAGACAAAAGTCTATACATGTAGACACTGTTCCATTTGCAAAAACTGTGACATGCAATGGAGTTAGATACCAGTGTGGAATGATCCTTGTCCATGGGGCAATAGGAGGACTCCCTGACTTCTGTGAGATCATTGAGATGGCCATACTTCAAAACACTTTATTTTTCATTGTCAAAAGGATGAGTGGATGGTATATTGAACATTTTCGATCATTTGATCTAAAAAGGTCTCCACTCAAGGAACTTGAACTGCTCGAGCTAGAAGAACTCTTGGACCCATATCCACTGGCAGACTACAGAGTTGGAGGAATGCATCTTGTCTCATTAAAACGATACATTCATGTTTAAAGGGTATGAAACTCAAAATGGATTGTTACATTTTTATTTCAATTGTAGAATCTTTTAGACATCATTTATACCCCAGGAGTAGGGATGTCAAGATTAACCGGTTTTACAATAATTGTGGTTATAAAAGCCCACCGTGGGATAATCGTACCAATCTTTAGAGCCCACGGTAATTGCTGTTTTGTCATGAGCGTGTGTGTTTTTGTCACTCACTGAAAGCAGACGTGGAGGAGAGAGCAGGGCAGCCCTCAAAAACACAGGAAGTTCATACAAGGTTCGGTAATCCAAGATGTAGAGGCAAATTGTATTCTAACGTTGTCCAGGAGAAGTCTCAGAAACATGTGCTCTTATGTCACCCATGAACGGTAAAAGTTAAACTGAAACTTAGGAAATCAGCTGTTTGGCCACTTCAGGATCATTTGCTATATGTTTAGTACACTCTTTTATTCAAAAGTATAGTGAAACTAAGAGAGAACAAAGCAAAAAAGGTGAGCCTTGTTAAAATATCTTTGGAAAGCATTCACACCCATTTGCTTCCAATAGGTTTAATATGGGCAAGTTATTGTTTTATTTAAAAATCAGTATTTTATTTTATGTTCTACTTGAGGGGTAAATGCATGAATATAAAATATAGGCAGAAATTTCAACAGATTTGTCAATTACAATAAAAAAAAAAATTAAAGTATTTGTATAAGATGTTTAATTTTGAGAAAATCTCAATTTCTTAAATGTCAATCGTAAAATCGCAATATTTTCTCTCACAATAATCGTGACTCAAAAATTTAAAATCATGACATCCCTATCCAGGAGTTCTCAAAAGTGTTGTTCACAATGCCAGTAAATTTAGTATCCAGTATAAATATATTTATTGGGTTGGACTAGTAATCAGTTTTAAGTGAGGATTGTTGCCTGAAAAGTTTGGGAAACTTTTGCTTTAAACTTGCTCTGTTCTGTATGTAATGGTTGCAAAGTACAGGTGAACAGTTTATTCAATTACAATTGTGTATATATATTTTTTGTGATATTACACAATGCTATTTGCAAATTTTTATTAAAATGACCCTCACTTAAGTAAAAGACAAAAAATGATCAGCAAACTGACAATTTTTAAGCCCGTGACAATTGAAATTGACCCAATTTGAGATCTCCATTTTGATTACATTTCAATTAATTGTTCAGCTCTAACTCGCACACTTGGGTTAGTGGACGTGGCTTAGCCACATTGTGCAACAAGAAGACAATGAATTGATTCAGCAATTTATTAAATATGTAAATAGCTTTTTTTTTTTAATGTTTTTTATTACACCAATCATTTTGATGTCCTGCATGAATGGCTTGATCATCACATGAAGACATTAGGTTTTTCTTACACACACACACATTATGACTGGTTATAAATGTCATGTCAGTTCACTGTACTTTTGCAATATCTTTTTGCATCAATTCTTTTCAGATTTCCATGGCGATGCAGACTTCCAAACCTGCACGACTGAAAGTCATCCTTGGTGACAACAATATTGAGAAATTGACTCTTCAAAATGGAATTCCCAAGTCCGTTGAGGAACTGATTGATGTGGTTCAGAACACCTTTGGACTGACTGACATTCGTCTGCAGTACATGGATAAAGACTTTGGTAATGATTTTTTCAATCTGAGTTCAACTAATGACCTGACGGATATGGGAACAATCAAGGTTATAAAACTGGAAATAACGCCACTTGTCATCACGGTTGCCGATGTTGCTACACCAGGTACCTCACGTGAATCAGATGAGAGTAGCTCTGTGGCATCAAATGACACCTACCTTTTCTCATCTCCCGAATCCAGTACGACCCGTAAAGAGCAGTGGCCAAGAAAGTTTCTCATAAGACAGTTTTCATATGACACAGAACTTCAGTTGGCAAGAGGAAATTTGGCATACCAGGCCGATAACAAAGTGTTAACCCTAAACACAAAGCCGAAGTCTGACATCTTGAATGTTCTCACTGAGGACATTTACAAGTACACCCCTTACCCGACAGATGCTCATTTCAGTGAAGTGGCAATAGCACTGATTGAAAAGCATCCTTGCTTGAAAGAACCTGGGTCATATAATGGTGCTTACGGATGGAAGCAGAGACTTAAATACAAAATGGGGAATTACAGAACTCAGCTGAAAGTTCTTGGATGTCCTGAGTTGTCCATTAATGCCAAGTCCAAAGATGACACATCTGCTGCCAGGAAGATGAAACGAGCAAGAAGGGCAGAGGCCAACTTTTACCCGACGTTACCTCTAGGAGAGACAAGCGCTTCTCTTGAAAGAGAAAGACTGGATATATTGATGGAAATGCAGAAACGAAACAATGATCAAGTTGTCCGTGACAAAATGGCCCGAACATTTGCCTATAGACGACAAGAAGTGGTTGACCAACAGCCTAGGATTGGGGACTTCAAGGACAGATGGCCTGCCCTTTTCAGTCAACGAGAGGTAATGTCTTTTATAACCGCTTAGTTTTGCAGTTGTCAAATTTGTACGTTAACACACCTTTTGCCTCAGGTTAATGAAGAGTTCCACAGGGTTGTGGCCCTCCCTCTCGAGTCCAAGTTTTTTGAACAACTTGACCGCTACTCTAGCAGACTGTTGGCATTGGCAAGATCCAAGAGAGGAACTGCAGGGGACAAAATCTCTCCCATCCTACACACGTTTGATCAGGTAATTAGCTGCTTTAGTCCTGATTCAGTCCTGATTTAAGCTGAGCACATACTAAGTGACTTTTTTTGATGCAATTTTAGTCATATTTTTTAGCTGCACTGAGTCAGCCTTAGTCTGTCCTAGTAAGAGGCAGTCGTGGTGGACTTTCTCGTCCAAATATGAGCCCACAAGACGAATATAACTGCTTGATATTAATTCTTATATTTATACTTCAGGCCAAAGACATCAATCTGAAGAGAGAATGTCTCCTAAAGGCCCTTATCATTGTTCTTGGGGAGGATACTTGTGATCTTGTCAAGGAGTTTGTGGTAGGTAACATTTTTTTCCTCACAGCCTGCATCTTGTGTTTTTATGTAACTGTACAGCACTTTGAATTGCCTTATGTATGAATTGTGCTCTATAAATACATTTGCCTTGCCTTTACCACAGAATTAGTTCCTATCTGCAATAGTTAAAAGGTATAATTTACTTTTTTTTTTTTTTTTTTTCAAAAACTGAGGGCAGCACTTTTTTCTCACCTAGAAAATTGCATAAGTGATTATTATATTTAAAAAACCAGTTAAAAAATAAAGTTTGTTTCGGAACCCTCCTACCTGCTCTGCTTTTCCGGGTCAGCATGTGTGCGTGGGCCCTGAGGCACATGCTCATGCTTTCCTCAGCAAACAGAGCTCCGTTCACCTTCTCTGTTACCGACCTCACTCACTTATTTTTACAGTATCACCCAACAAGGGACCATAGCGGCGCTCAGGGACCGCACTGGCTGCGCTGGCACCATTTCTGGACCAACGTGTGCATGCGCAAAACGCCAAACATGACATGAGGACATACGACGGCAATTTGTAGCAGGTTGACTCAATGATTGACATTTTGGAGAACCAATCACTTGCGTGATCCAGCCGAAACTAACTTTATTTTTTAACTTATTACTTTAATATAATAATCATTTTTGCACTTTTGTGAGAAAAACAAAGTGTTTCCACCAATTATTGAAAAAAAACAATCATCAATTATAGCTTCAACAGAGGAAAACCTGCTTTGAACCTACAGTTCCAATCAAACATTTAAGACCAGTGGAAAAAGGGAAAAAGTTCTTTGTGCATTGATTGATCTTAACAGGGTTTCAAAGTGAAGCTTCAATGTGCAACAACAAATGGGGAGGGGATAAAAACAGAAATAGGCCGTTTTGTATGGCGCTTGAATGAGGGTTAAATGTTACAAAGAAATGCATATACGAGCAGTTCAGGTTTTTTCACACACACTTAAAACACACACACACACACACACACACACAGACGAACAGATTCAATACAAGCTCCAATAGAACAGATGCGCTAGTGTGTCCTTCTGATCTGTGCGCTCATGACTTGTTTTCTACGTGTGTGTGGCCTCTGTGCAGTGCACTTGACAAAACTTTTGACACTGGGGGTTTCTGAAGGTACCCATAGAAATGTAAAAAACACTACAAGGAAATGACGCTTACTGCTGTGGCCTAAGTGGCGGGCAACTTGTCACTGGCCAGTTAAGTTAAATCTTAATATCCACTCATGCAAAAGCTGGAGCAAACATCACATAATGTCAGACAAAGTAATTGTTGGTGATTCCTTGTATTGATGGTAAGTGTTAGTATTTTAGTCAGAATAGTGTTTTTTTGAAATATCTATTTTGTAGTACTTTAAATTACTGTTTTCATTTTTGTAGTAATAGCATTTCTCCATGTATTCAGTAGGGCTGGGACGATACAGTTTTGTCATGATCTGATTCATATTGCAATGTCCAGGGGCCGATACAGCAAGTTACAATAAAAAGTAATATATGTACCTTAAAATGTGTTAAAAGCAAACAGCTATGTCGAAATTCATAAACCAAATGCCATTTGACATTTAAGTGTTGAGACTGAAAAGTGCATTAACACAAAATGTAACTCAGTGCTGTGGAACTGTTCCTTTAAAAAAAAAAAAAAAAAAAAAAAAACATGAATGCAAAAGTATTGAAAGTATTGATACTTTGAAAAAGCATAAATGTACCCACCTCTGCTTTGTCCCATTTAAAAAAAAAAAAGAGAAACACAGGGACACCTAGTGTCCAGGTGGAGGGTGGGGTTGGGAGCAATGACAGCGTGTAACTTTTTCTTTTTTCCAAAGTGTAATTGTTTTTTAAAAGCATTGACCCAATTTAAAATTAGGGGTTAAGTTTAAAATCCAAATGGTAGGATACCAATGCATGTCATAAGACTAACACTATTGTTTTCTGCTCTCTATAGGACAGTCGGGAAGACGACCTTTCGGTTGATTTGGAGCAGGTGACCATGGCGGTATTTTCCATTCGACAAGAAGGATGTGTCGAACTTCCTCCGGAGGACATTGGTATCGTTATCGAAGGCGTAACAGTCTTAAATGGACTCAGCTCTGTCCCATCTGCTTGTGCCCTGCTGCTCGGCTTGATCTACATTCTCAATCTTGCCTACCCTAAAAGCCTCCGTTACACTTTCGAGGTTTTCCAGAAAGTTTTTATGGAGCTAGATTCTCAGAAAATGTCCCCAAAAGTTCATACACTCTTAGGAAAACTGCAAAGTGCAGATTAATGGTCATCTTAAGCCAATGTACTTATTTTTGCATTCAGTGTTAAAAAATGTTTTATAAAGTTGACAGTGTTTAAAAAGTTTGAGAAAAGAAGCACTTTATAATCCTTCAGAACATAACAGAATAAAAGTTTCCAGTTTTTTTTTTTTTTTTTTTTTTTTTTTGCTACCTGCTGGAACTATGCTTTCAGTGTTTATGGAGCTAGATTTTTATAAAATGCCCTCAAAAGTGCATATCCTCTTTAGAAATTGCTAAATGCAGATTAATGGTTCATCTTAAGCTTGTCTACATCTTGGTGCATTCAGTGTTTTAAAAGTTTTATAAAGCTGAAAGTGTTTAAGAAGTTTGAAAAAAGAAGCACTTTATAATCCTCCAGAACGTAACAGGACAGAAGTCTCCTGGTTTTTTTTTTTCTCTTCTTTAGATTGGATCGTTTATTGCTGGCACAGGGCAATCTGAACTGAACTGCAACTCTTGCATGTGATTATAGTCATGGAGGCTGTACAACTGTGCACTGTAAATTGAAATGTTCTCCTGTGAGATAATTTGACGTTACTGTTACAAATAAACAATTTGCAGCAGCTACAACCTTTATCTTACATCTTCACATGATTAGTACAATTACAAACAAGTTTATACTGTTTAGAACTGTGGTTCTCAAACTCCACACCAAGTACAATCTTTTTTTCGGTGCTAGATCAAAATAAATCAGAATGCCCAAAAATTTCAAAATAATGGTCCAAAATGGAAATGACTCAAAGTACCACCTGAAGAAGCCCAAATACCACTAGTGGCACACGTACCAGAGTTTGAGAACCACTGGTTTAGAGCACTTTTCATGCTTATTTTCTGTAAATACTATTATTTAGTAGGAAATGGTATATAAACTTATCTAGTGTATATTTGGCAGATGAATGTTAAAAAACAAGGTGATCTAATGTAAAAGTTTAAATTAGAATGTAGAGTGGGGAAATTGCAAAATATTAAGTTGAAGTAAAGTATAAATGCACATTAGAATGTACAATGGTTTTGTCAGAAAAAAGTCCAAAATAGTAAGTTGTTTTTGTGTAAAATTTAACTTTAGAATACAGCTGAGTTATAAGTTTAACTTTCTGAAAATGTTAATTAGATTTTATATATCTTTTTAAGTTAAAAGACAGTAATATATTAGTAAACATTGAATGAATATTTAGCTTTAATCTGACTAAAAATATAAGTTTGGTTCAACCAAAAAATATAAGTTGAAAATACTTATTTTATTAGTTGTTACCAATTGAAACACTTTTTTAAGTTGGTTCAACTAAACTCTTTTTACAGTGCAGTTGAAGTAGCTCAGAGTGAGACATCTGACTTTTCCCAGATCTTTGATGCACTGACAGCACATGCACACTAATGATCTGGAACAGAAGGAGCAGCGGTAGACGCCTACTGAAGCCAGGCTACGACAAACAAACGGTCCAAAGTTTGGGAATATTTCATATGTGACACAACCAAGAAAACTGTCACATGTCAGATCTGTATCGGAGCCTGGTGGACCACGGGACCACTTCAACTATGAATGAACATTTACAGAGGAAACACATTTATAAGCTTTAGACGAACCTCGTGGTTAGTTAGCTCCCATGCTAGTAGTGAGTCTATTACTGTATGTGTGTGTGTGTGTGTGTGTGAAGGATCATGACAGTTTAAGTCTGACAATTTCATGACAAATTTTATGCACCGTTAAGATGAGTACGGGAGCCATGGATGACTTTTTGCAGAAAAAGCAGATGTGTTCTTCTCAACACGCTACTGCTCTGACCGAGTCAATTCTAAACATGAAATATGAAATGTATTGGATTGACCCTGCAGTAACTGTTCTGTTAATGTTACTGCTGGAAAGTTCAGCTGTTACTGACGGTCTGTAAAGCATAGATTCAGTCAGCAATGGCATCACAGCTGGGGGCACGGAAAGCTGAGGGGGAAAGAACCCCCCCCCCCGTCCGCTATAATGTAAAAACGCAGAATTTGAACTTGTTTTGCTAATGCTAAAAAGTGGTCATGACATACTTTGAGTCACTATTGCCTTCTGACAAGGATTGATATATTAAAAAATCAAATCCACTGGGGTTGGATTGTTGTCCATATGTTTTAAAAGACTGAGCCAGTGATCCGACTTAATGGAATGAAGTGTCATTTCCAGACATTTTCTGCTACTTAATGGAGTCACCTGGTAAGGGACTATATCACTTCTGCTATAGATATGATGAATTAAACTTAACATAATTTCAGCACCTGACAGCAAAAAGATGAATTAATGTTAATAAATGTTGTTGGTCCAATATGATGTGAGGTTTTTTTTTAGTTTTGCACAGAAACAGGCAATAGAAGTGTCCTTCAGAGGGCTAGATTTGATTTTATGTTTGGAGTACATTTCAGAGCCAGCCTCTTTGTTTTTGTTTTTTTTTTTACAAATACCATACTTAGTAAAGAACTTTAATCAGTACTTCTACTTTTACCAGCCTTATCTGTCCTTCTACTTAGATACTGAATGTGTACTTTTGTATGTGTTGTGAGGAAATCTACAAAAATTACAAATCTAGTACAAAGTTCACTGAAATTATGTTAAGCTTGATACATTATCTGTTAAAAACTCCACTTCCTGGTTGGGGAGGGTCAGGACCTAACCCTCACCTATCAGGCCACACCCAACCCTTTAAGAGGAAGGATCAGGCCCAGACCATCCTCTTTTCCTTTGTTTGACTGGGAGCATGTGGCCTGAAGAGAAGACAAAGACTTAAATGCACAGACTGGATGGATGCATACTTGAGTGAGTTGCATTTGGTGTTATTGTTAATTGAATATCTTTGAATATGTTTGGACTTGTTTAGTAATAGTTATTGTTTCCCTTTGTTTAAGATTAAAATCATCCTACCCATGTCATCACCAGAACTGTTCCACCTGTAAATAATCTGCATGAAGAGAGAATAAAGCATTAAACGCAATCCCTGACCAGTTATCATATTTGACCGTATGCCAATGAAGAAGTTTTAATTATTACAACACAAATCAGCCCTTCATCATCGAACTTCATAGTTTTTACATCTTCTTTATAGCAAAAGTGATATAGTCCATTACCAGGTGACTCCATTAAGTAGCAGAAGATGGCTGGAAATGACACTTCATTCCACTGAGTCGGATCATTGGCCCAGTCCTTTAAAACGTATGGACAACAATCCAACCCCAGTGGATTTAACTTTTTAATATATCAATCCTTGTCAGAAGGATATAGTCACTCAAAGTATGTCCTGACAACTTGTTAGTGTTGTAGCAAAACTAGTTGAAATTCCGCGTTTTTACATTATAGCGGACAGGGGGGATTCTTTCCCTCTCGGGTTTCCCCACCCCCAGCTATGACGTCGTGGCCAAATGAATCTACTGAGTGTTTACGGGACTATGATGGACATGTGAGTGGATTAGAAGGGTATGGGGGCGGAGCCAGTGAGCTGGTATATGGGGGTGGAGCCAGTGAGTCAGTGTATGGGGGCTGAACCAGAGCCCTATAAAAGGAGTTATGACACACTTTGATGTCGCCACTCCGGTGATCATGTGGTACATGTAAGCCTGAATAGGTCCAAACGAACTAAGTGCTCCCATGTTATTTAATGGGAGAAACAGCAGTGAGCATGGTAAACCTGAAAATAAACTGTAGTGCTCTGTGTGTTATACTTTTGAGCAGTGGAGTTGACCACTGAAAGGACTGACTTTATTTCTTCAAAAACTTAAATTTTGGGGGGAAAGATTGGTGTCAGCTTGGGTAGGCTACGTACGTGAGTGGTGCTAACTTCACAAGTTCATTCATTCTGCAGTTGTACTGTACTCATAAGGAGATAGACAATTTACATTTTAAAGTTTTCCTATTATAGGACTGTGGTACAAGCAGAAAACAGTGTTTATCTGTGAACACTGTGTGTCTGCCAAGCTGTGCTCAGATAACACACACAATACGACATTGACCAGCGGAGACCATAGCGGCTAACTTAGCATGTTAGCGTTAGCACAGATGCTAAACTCATTAAAAACTCAACATGAACAAACTCAAACTCAACAGTATCCTTATAGGATGAGTCGGATCTTACAAACACCAAGTTAAAGAAGTTTCTCCTCCTTTAACTCATGAATATTAACTTTATTGAACTTTTATTGGCAGAACTCAGCTCTACAGCAACTCTCCTCCTAATTAGCATATTACCTCAGCTGACAAACTTAACCAAACACTACCAGGTTCAGCAAAACAACTAAAGTGGAACCCACCAACAACAACATTTGTAATAACATTACCTTATCGTAAAAACTCCAGAATTTATGGTTATAGTGGTTCAATCTCAACAGCTGTCCAAGCCACGCCAGCAAACGATAGGACTACAACTGAAAATCGAACATAACAGTTGTTTCAGATATAAAGTTGTACAAACCTTAACCCTAACCAAAGACAACTGAGTTTACAACATGAATGTCCGCTGATACAGGAAATACACTCGATAATTTGAAAAATGACGATGTCTTAGTCACTTACGGCTGGAGTTTCTAGATCAGCTGCAATAGAAATGAATGTGTTCCGACGGCATTACACTCAATTGGCCCCTCCATGACCCGGAAGAAGGTGTATATTTCTTTGAAATCGGGAGTCTATGCAAGTGTCGCGACTCTGATATATATCGAGGATTCTGGGCTGAACCAGTGTATGGGGCGGAACCAGTGAGCTGGGGGTGGAGCCAGTGAGTCAGCGTGTGTGAGAGATGCAAGGAGTCAGTGGTTAAGTTTCCCATTAATGTTTGTTTTTGTTATGTTGCCATGGTTATGGCCAACAGTAACCAACCGATGTATTTGCTGCAATGAATAGAAATAAGAGCCATTGTTTTATTTTGTTTTGTTTTTTTCTAGTTTACAATATGACTAGCCGACTGTAGAGTTACTCATTAGTTGCAGCCCAAGTGTCTGGACCTGCAACAAGAAGGATATTACAGTCGACTGAATCATATGCGAACCTCCACAACTGTATGTGTCTGGATATGGACGTTTCATCTGCACAATATCTGCTCTTTAAAAGGCCTGTGGAAAAGCAGCAAAAACAAGAAGAAGAAGATGCTTCTTGCTTGGTTATCAAGACAAAAGCACCGATGAGTCACTTAACAATGTCAAGTCCACCAAAAAAACTGAAACTACTGTAAAAATACCAAAACTTACAAGTAGAAACATTTTAATGTTATGTTCATTTTTCCTGTTTTCCACAGTATCTCCATCTGCTCAGTGTCACTAAATCCAAATCATCTCCATACAACAGAAGTTGTGTTGAACTTCCATTCCCTAATTTTCCATTTGGATCACCATAAATCAACCTAAATCCTGACCTTTAAATTGTCGTCTTTTTCCATTTTACAATTACACAGGTCAATATAATGATTACACTTGTGATCAGTGGCGGCTGGTGAAATTATTTTTTGGTGGTGCAGTATCCAGGTCAGTTTTCAGCTGCACTATAACAACATATCACCACTAGGATACGCCAAAGTACAGGCACCACTATTTTTATATATTCATTTAAATTAAAATAAAAATACACAGTATGTGTTTTCAGTCATATATTTTTATCTTTAAATTTCACCATCTATCCTTCAAGCATGTACATTTTTCGAAGACTCTATTGTTAAAGTCAGACATGTCCCTGACAAGTCTCTTTTCCACTGATAATATGGAAAATGCATTTAGACCAGGGGTGAAGGTAGTACAGGTAGGTCACATTTAAAAAAAAAAAAAAAAAAAAATCAACCCAAGGGCAAACACAAATCAATGATATCACTCTTGCCGAGAATCAATCTTGCACTTTCTGCATCTAAACCAGTTGTGTTATCCACTGAACTATCCAGCCTTGTAGTCATGGCTCAGTAGTTTTACTTACTGATCTGACTGACCCACGGATCTCTTGTATTGGAGGGGGTCTACTGCACATGCTCCATTTGTAACGAGAGTCTATTATGATAAAGGCAGAGCCTTGGGCACAGATTTTTGCCCCGAACAGGAAACACATCAGTTGACTGTTCACTAAATAAGAGAAAACATGTTTAAACTCCACTTGAATGCAGATTATACACAGCACTCATGGCCTGTATCATGTATTACTCATTTATTTAAATATTATATAATATAAAAATTATTTTAGGTGATTCCTATCGTCGTGAGACAGGTGGGGTGGTGCCCTAGCGCCCTCTATTGACAAGCTGCCAGTGCTTGTGATTGACTTGATTGTGCAGCTCTAGATCTGATGCACCTTCATTTAAACAAGTACAACATGATTTAATAAAACTCAGTCAGGACCAAAAGATCAGAAAGAATTAAATTCAGATTCTAACTTTATCTGACCTGAGAGTCTCCAGTTTACAGTCTGGACTCCTTAGTCCCTCTGACAGGATCTTCAGTCCTGAATCCTCCAGGCCATTGGTAGTGAGGTCCAGATGTCTCAGACTAGAAGACTGGGATCTGAGAACTGAGGACAGATCTTCAAAGCCTCTTTCTGATAGGCCATAGACAGTCAATCTGCAGAAACAGAACAGATTGGTTTGTTCTATTAAAAACAGCAGCAGAATAAACTGCTCTTCACTAAACTCCACTTCATTTCAGTTCCAATAGTTCTAGAGATAATCACTAGTTTTGGTCAAATATCAGGTTATAAAGTCAATGTATCACAGAGCTACTATTTCCTATGAGGGGCTGTGTAGGACAAAATTCAGGAACACATGTGCACATACTACTGTAAATACCTCTCACAGACAGAAATGAGAAACCTCACACATATACACTCCTGAAACTGCACACACACATGCACGTGAAAATGCGCGCACACACATATCACTAAACGCGCATATGCACACACTATTGAGTTTACACATTTGATATTTATTTATATGCACGGCAATATTTGTTGTATGCGAGGCAATATATGTGTGTATGAGAGGTGATATTTGTGTGTGTGCGTGATTCTGCATGTGTGAATGAGAGGGATCACAGTATTATGTGTGAGAACAGAATCACAGTAGTGTGTGAGAGGTGTACAGGAAGAGGCGGGGCATCAAGCGGAAACCCAGGTATCTGTGATCATCTGCTCAAAAAACAAATGGAACCGAACAAGTTGCAGGCAGAATGGATTGGCCAGTGGCGCATCGGTTGTGTGCCGGTGCTGTCCGGCGTACAACTGGGACTCTGTGCACCGAACAGCACCAGCTGTTAAGCATGCTTGTAGGTGCATTAAGTTGCGGTGACCCAGGACACCAAGCCGCAGTAGGATCTCCAGGCTCTTCATCAGCTCTCAGCTACGTTTACCTAAAACAGACCTTGGATCCAATTCTGAGTCAGGCTCCATCAGCTCCCAGTTATGCTCAACAGCCAGTGCTGTCCAGTGCACAACTGGGACTCTGAGTCTGTTTATTTACAGCTCGGTGCCAGGGACCAGCCCACCAGTGTCCACCACCGGCTGTTGAGCCTAACTGGGAGCTGATGGAGCCTTTCTCGGAACTGGATCCGAGGAAAGTAGCTGATAGCCGATGAAGAACCTGAAGATCCAACTGCAGCTTGGCGTCATGGGTCACTGTGGCTTAATGAACCAGCATAAGGGTACTGTCCGGGTCCCTGGACAACCGGTGCTCCGGTGCTGTCCAGCCAATCTGTTCTGCCTGCAATTTGTTGACTTCTATTTGTTTTCTTGAGCGGAAGATCATGGATACCCAGGTTTCTGCTTAAAGCCCCGCCTCTTCCTGTTCACCTCTCACCTACCACTGTGATTCTGTTCTCACACATAATACCGTGATCCCTCTCATTCACACAAGCAGAATGATTCATACACAGAAATTTGCCTCTCATACACAGAAATATCACCTCTCAGACACAAATATCACCTCACACACACAAATATCACCTCACACACACAAATATCTCTCTCATGCACACAAATATTGCCTCTCATTCACACAAATATCACTCTCATGCACACAAATATCACCTCTTATACACACATATATCACTTCTCATACACACATATATTACCTCTCATACAAAAAATATTGCCATGCATATAAATATGAAATGTGTAAAGTCAATAGTTTGTGTATGTGCGCGTTTATTGATACGTATGTACTTTCACTAGTGTGTGTGCATGCTTTCACGTGTAAGTGTGTGCAATTTCAGGAGTGTGTATGAGTGAGGTTTCTAATTTTGTTGTATGTGAGAGGTGTTTATAGTAGTATGTGCGCATGCATTCAAGAATTTTGTCCTTCACAGCCCCTCATAATTTCCTGTTAACACTCAGACAAATCATAGGGACCTTCACTGCTTTTCATTTATGATTATGGTTATGACTCCTTTATTTATCTGGGGGGCTCAGTAACACGTACATTTACAGATTTATTTAAAGAGAATCTAGAACCAGCAATGAAGACCAAACAGGATCTAAATCCATGGTCCACCATAAACTAACTCACATGTTCTGATGGACTAGATCAGATGTGCTCCTACTGTCATACACATGAAGTGGATTGTATGTGAATTCCATCGAGTTATGATGTTGATTAATATGATCAGTGTCATGGTTTGACAAGGAATGAATAAAGTGGAAAAATGTCCTAAACCAGACTCTAAATTCAATAAACTCCACTCTGTCTGGACTCACACAGCTTTGTTGGAGGCTTTGACGACTGGCAGCAAATTCAGAAGAGCCTCCTCTGAACCAGAGTATTTGTTCAGGTCAAACTCATCCAGATCTTTATCTGATGACAGTAAGATGAAGGCCAGAGCTGACCACTGAGCAGGAGATGGAACATATGTGTCAAGACCTCCACCTCTCAGGTACTGTTGAATCTGATCCACCAGAGATCCATCCTCCAGTTCATTCAGACAGTGGAACAGGTTGATGCTTTTCTCTACAGACAGTTTATTGTTGATCTTCTTCTTGATGTACTCAGCTGTCTCCTGATTGGTCTCTGAGCTACTTCCTGTCTGTTTCATCAGACCTTGTAGGAGATTGTGATTGGTCTGCAGTGATAGACCCAGGAGGAAACGGAGGAACAGGTCCAGGTGTCCATTTGGACTCTGTAAGGCCTGGTCCACAGCGGTCTGGTAGAACTGTGTCTGTGCAGATCCAGACCTCTGGGATGTGGTTTGTTCTTCTGACAGCAGATTGACTCCAGTGTTGATGAAGGTCTGATGGACATGAAGAGCAGCCAGAAACTCCTGGACACTCAGATGGATGAAGCAGAACCTCTGGTCCTGGTACCCTCCTCTCTCCTCTTTGAAGACCTCTGTGAACACTCCTGAATACACTGAGGCTGAGCTGATATCGATGCCACACTCTATCAGGTCTGATTCATAGAAGATCAGGTTTCCTTTCTTCAGCTGCTCAAAGGCCAGTTTTCCCAGAGACTCAATCATCTTCTTGGTCTCTGGACTCCAGGGTGAATTTGTCCCAGATCTTCCATCATACTTGATGTTCTTCAGTTTGGCCTGAACCACCAGGAAGTGGATGTACATCTCAGTCAGGGTCTTGGGCAGTTGTCTTCTGCCTGTGGTCTTCAACACGTCCTCCAGAACTCTAGCAATGATCCAGCAGAAGACTGGGATGTGACACATGATGTG
Source organism: Sphaeramia orbicularis (assembly GCF_902148855.1). Lineage (NCBI taxonomy): Eukaryota > Metazoa > Chordata > Actinopteri > Kurtiformes > Apogonidae > Sphaeramia > Sphaeramia orbicularis. The sequence goes on from NC_043972.1 coordinate 55,557,361, forward strand.
GACGCTTCGTGACGTCTTGATGTGGGACATGATTGTGTTGGTCTGTTCTTCATCTGTGAACCTCTTCCTGAAGTACTCCTCCTTCTGTGGGTCAGTGAACCCTCTGACCTCTGTCACCATGCCACGACACGCTTCAGGGATCTGATTGGCTGCTGCAGGTCGTGTGGTTATCCAGAGGCGAGCAGAGGGAAGCAGGTTCCCCCTGATGAGGTTCATCAGCAGCACATCCACTGAGGTGGACTCTGTAACATCAGTCAGGATCTGAGTGTTGTTGAAGTCCAGAGGAGGTCGACACTCATCCAGACCGTCTAAGATGAACACCACCTGGAAGTCTTCGAAGATCCAGATTCCTGCTTCTTTGGTTTCAGTGAAGAAGTGATGAACCAGTTCCACCAAGCTGAACTTCTTCTGTTTCAGCACATTCAGCTCTCTGAAGGTGAATGGAAATATGAAGTGGATGTCCTGGTTGGCTTTGTCTTCAGCCCAGTCCAGACTGAACTTCTGTGTTAAGACTGTTTTCCCGATGCCGGCCACGCCCTTTGTCAGCACTGTTCTGATTGGTTCATCTGTGTCAGGTGGTGTTTTAAAGATGTCTTCACATGTGATGGTTGTTGGTGGTCTGTGTGGGTTCCTGGATGCTGTTTCAATCTGTCTGACCTCATGTTCCTGGTTGACCTCTGTAGCCCCTCCCTCTGTGATGTAGAGCTCTGTGTAGATCTGGTTCAGGAGGGTTTTGGGGAGTCCTTCTTTAGTGATACCCTCAAACACACGCACAAACTTCCGCTTCAGCTTAACCTTCAGTTTTCGCCGACACTGGTGAATGCTCTCTGAGTGAAGACAAAGAAGACAATTAAGAGGATGTTCCAAACACAAATGGAAGGGGAATGCTTCCCATTTTTTCTAGTATCATATCATTATGTTACATATTCTGTGTGTATTCAGGTACAGTCATTCATTTCCTGTCATTAGATGAGTTTATTGTTCATGTGTCTTCTCTCATATCCATGACATTCAGCTGGAGGACAGTAGAGCTGAACTGTTCAAATATGCTCATCATGTGTATCTGTGCATGAAGAACCCTTCAATGCCTTCAATAATCGATTATTCAAACAAACGAAATCCACGTTATTAACAATGCTTCCTCTGTAGTTTTGTAGCATCATTGATCTTTAATCCTGAATATCATCTTTTTTCCCTTTGGAATGTCCTTTAAACCCTTTTATCTACAACAAACACAGCTCTAAAAATATTCAGTCATGTAGGGAGTAGTTTCATCAGTTTCATCCATATGACATTAGTCACTGTTTTTACTCCGATTCAAACTCTACACATGGACGTCATCCATCAGGTTCAGTCATGTCCATTTAGTGAAATACCACTAGGCAGTTCAATGATAAAGTCATCTTTATTTAATATGAATGACTCAGTTATTTTTACATGTACGTATTTGGACACTACAGTGTTATGACTGAGACCAAACATGTGTTATGGTCCCGGTTTCAGAGAAGGAAACTGTTCTGGAGCTGAAAATGACGACTGGAAAAACTGTCAAATACCACAGTGAAAGAATAACAGCTAATCCACTGGATGTTTCCAGGGACTGAATAAGGACCTGCTTGGACTACAAGACTGTGGTGGAAAGTGCCAGCCTTCAACCTGGTGTGCTCACCTGTGTGTGTTTTCAGAGTCTCTTCTTTCTTTGACTGTAGTTGAACCTTTCAAACAGAGTGACAGCTGCTGAGTGGATTCTGATAAGAACAGCTGCTTATGTTTTAGTTTACATCATCTGTCCATTTGCAAGCAGAAGAAGTAGAAGAAGAAGAAGCAGAAGAAGAAATAAAGAGCTTAATGTTTGTGTAATACAGTTCTGTTTCATCCTCAGTTTGAATTTACTGTTTTTTGTTTTTTTTTAGTTTGATGAAACTCTGTGTTGAGTTAATCTTAGATGAATGACTTTTAAAAACCCAGATGATGACTGCCTTCACAGATTTAACTGATCTTTAAACTGATGCTCTGAGGGGTTTGAATGTTACCAGGACAGAATATGAATATTCATAGAATTCTACTGGGTCTGAACAGATGTAAACAACATTACCACCGTTCTTATGTTTAATGTGTCACAGGGGAATGAAATATGGAACCTCTTACTTTACTAATTACTTATTAATGACTGACCTTTAGATACTGGGAGGCCTTTTGAAAGTTTCTTCACCAGATCAGTCCTGTCCATCTTCTCCAGAACCCTTACAGTGACTCTCTGAGTGTTTGTGTAGTAGGTCTGGACCATCAGATCCACCGTGTCCATCCGGTCTGCATTCTCCAGTTTACTCACTGGGATGGGTAGTTCTTCAATGGTCAAGAACCACTTGAACTCTTTAAAGTCATCATCGATCAAATGCTTCAGAATTTTCAACAGACTTTCTTTAAGTGGCGCCTTCTGTGTTTCCTGTAAAGATCCAAAAGAACATCCTCACCTTAAACAACCAGGTCTGTATCTGATGTGATCATTAACCTGTTCATCAACGTAATCCTCCGGTTTTATGAACCTTCTGTCCAAATGTTTGACAAATTACATAAGCATCATTCATTTTATATCAAAGAGAAAAACATCCTGAAGAGTTCCACATGAATAAGTTGTACTGCATCAGCACTGGACATTATTGATTGGACAGAACAGATGGACCAGTAGATGTTGGACCAGTACACACCTTAGATGTGGAGTCCAGCTGAGTCGGATGCTGTAGACCACTGGGAACCTCTGAGTTCTGCTGCTCCACTCTGTGGACCGATCATCAACAATGAGCTCACATTATGTCTGTCCACACTGACACCAACATGGGTCTCATGACCCCCTGTAGTGGGACAGGTGTCCTGGTCCTGCTGATCCCACTGACAATCAACATCTGAGTCTGTTTGGAGCTTCACACACACTGAGTTTAGTTGATCTCATCAACATTTGGATGAAACCAACAGCTCTGTCCTAACAATGTGTCTCCTCACCATCTGCACTCACAACATATGATACAAAGGTGTTCAATGGACCAGGAATCAACCCTGGACTCTGATCCAGTATCATCCAGGACCAGCTCCCACTACAACAGGTTTTCATTGATCAGGTTTAGTGTTATTCTCCTCCCAGTGTCTGAACCATAGACTGAAGAAAAAGACCATGTGACACCGACGGTGCAACAGGACTAACTTTAGATCGGACATAGGATGCCAAGTTAGGACTGACTGAGCTGAAAACCCTGTTGGTGGATCTGGACCAGATCTGAGGTTCACTTACTGAGTCTCTGAAACACCCATGGAGTCATCACTCTTCATGGGCACACAGCTGGGTCCAGGTCCAGGTCCAGGTCCAGGTCTGCTTCCAGGTCTGGATCCAGGATCAGGTCCAGGTCCCATGGGGGGTCTGTAGGTGGTCCACCAAGAAGGGGCTCCCTCCTCTCTGTCCTCACTCTGATCCATTCTGCTGAATCCACATTAGAACACAAACCATCAGTCCAGACCTGAATCCACACTGATTCATCCTGTACACGATAAACAGCAGCTCAATCTACTTTTATTTTGAAAGATTTCACAGGAAGTGTTAATGTCCTGTTGTGTCTGACTTTTATCTGTAGATGACGACGGAAGAAAGTCATGAATACATTGAAGCTGGTTTATTTGACCTAAACAGCAGCTCTTTATCACCTGATCAGATTCTAGTTCATCAATAACTGACTAAACTGAATGTGAAAGGTCAAAGGTCAACAGTTATCAGAGATCAATAAAAACAACGTCATGAACCCAGACTGACTTTAAACATCAGAAACTTGTGTGAAGTGTTTCCAGATCAGTTTATTGTCACAGACTCAGATCAAAGTGTCCTGACTGGATTCAAAGAGTCACAGATAAAACGCACCTGTGGTCCAGCGGTTCTGAGATAAACCAGACTCAGGGTTTTGGACCAAGATCTGCATCCTACATCTCATATGGTAGTGGTTCTCAAATCCGGTCCTTGAACGCTGGTATCCTGCATGTTTTAGATCTCATCATCAGGCTCTGCAGAAGCCTGATAATGATGTAATGGTTTCCAGGTATGAAGAGAGAAATATCTAAAACATGCAGGACACCGGGCCACGAGGACCGGATTTGAGAACCACTGTCATATGGTGTGTGTTTAATGTACATGTGACTTAATGAAGGTGTTTGTCGGTGCTGTTTGTGGTGTGAGTTGAAGGGTAATGGCCGATACGTGTGTTGGTTCTTCTGTAGTTCTACTGTCAGACCACTAGATGGCCTCCTGGAGCTGATGATGGAACCTGAAGGGAAGGAGAAGCACAGCTGATTCTCAAATGAAGAAAATCCATCAGAAATGTTGAAGGGGAACTGGTTCAGTCTACTATTATACAGTCTGACCAACACCATGTGATGATGGTTTCTCAGATTTCCATTAAAACCTGAAGGACTAAATCAGTCCAAAGCGGAGGTCATATGACCAGAGGTCACATGACCAGAGGAGGCAGTTGAATCACCTACAAATCAGAAACAGCAGGTTGTGATTCTGAACTGTGTTCGCTGCTCATGTTCTCCAGTGGAAACCTGGATAGAACCTTGAATGACACTAATGTTCTGTAGGTTTAAGTGTCTGGACTTGAACATGAACATGTGGTTTATTTGGATGCAACAGCTTGGTTTAGATTTGACCACTGAGGGTGACATCTGAGGTCAAAGGTCAGTGTAACTGGGCTCTATGCACAGCCCCACTACTTCCTGAAGTTAAGGCAGATCCTTTATTTCCTCTCTTTCATTATTGGACACACTGATTAATCCAGGTGTGTCTGACCACAGTAGTCACAACACAAAGTAGCAGACACACCTGCATTAATCAGTGTGCCCAATAATGAAAGAGAGGAAATAAAGGAGCTGCCTTAACATCAGGAGGTAGTGGAGCTGTGCATAGAGCCCATAGGAGTTCTCATATCTGTGAAATAACCAGTGTTGGGAGTAATACTACAAAAGTAATTTATTACAGTAGTAGATTACTTTTTGCTGTAATGCAGTAGTGTAAGGCAGTATGGATCCATTTTCAGTCGTATTTCACTCAGTACATATTCAATTGCGCTTGTTCAGCCAATGTGTGAAGACATCGGTAGACAATCCATTGGTCACATGGACATATGCTCATTACGAACCCTAACCCTACTTTGCAGAAGCTAGTTAGCATGACCCCTGTGATCAGCAATGACAAGGTAAGCTAACGTTTCTAGGACTAGTTAGAATTCTGTATCAATTGTGGATTTATCTGCTGGGGTCCTTGGCCCTGGCCCTGTTTGAACATGTAAAATGTTGTAAAAAAATGCTAGCATTCCTGCAGGGATTGGAACATCGTAGACCATAGCGTTACCTACTGGGCTATCCGTCCACATGTATGTTGGGGCACATGTAATTGATTTACTTTGGGGGGGTTGGGTTCTACTGCACATGTGCCATTTATGAGGACAGTCTCAACTCAAAAGTAATACAGGAGTCATGTAAGGCATTACAATTTTAGGAATATTAGGAATATTGTAAGGTAAGGAATTACTTTCAAGTAGCAGTAACTGTAATGGATTACAGTTTCAAAGGAACTTACACAACACTTGAAATAACTTAAGTGTTTAGAGGAACAGGAAACCAGCACCAGGACACGGTCTGTAAAATACCAGAGTTCCCTCAGTCTGCAGGAGGAATGGACCTGTGAAAAGGATCCATAAAGGGTTCAGCATGTCTGAGAGGAAGACCTGAACCCAGACCTCAACCCTCTGAGAAGGCTGTGACTGTTGGACTGGGTTCAGGACGACCTCTGACCCCAAGTCCGTCCTCCAACAGTGTGTTGTTTAGTATCAGTCGACTGTGCTTTGTGAGTCCACTTCAACAACATGTGGTAGAAAATCCATGTTGTGTGTTGAACATGTGTTTGATGTGTTCTGTTGAGGTTCTACTGCAGAAGGTTCTGCTCTGTCAGCGTCATTTCAACAACAAACATTTGAGTTTGTGACAGACTCACTGTGTTAATGACGCTGTAATGGAAATGTCCCCAATGGTCCAGTGAAACTCACTCCTGTTCTGGACGACTTCAGCTCACATGATTGTCTCAGTCAGACATCAGAGGGGATTTCCTGAATCTGCAAAGACAAATGGAGCCGATGGAACATGGTCGAGTGGTTGAACGCCAACCAAAACCAGTTTGAACCAGTGGCTCCAGGCACAACAAACCCTGCCCTTCACATGTATTGTAGCTTATTTTGGCATTGATCCAGGTGATGTCATCATGTCTATGCATGTGCTGACGTCAGTAGATCAACTGCCTCTATATATGTGCAGAGTCTGAGGTAAACTGAAACAAAATGGATGTTTTCATAGACATGTGAAAATTTGCCCATTATAAGTAAATGGGAAGAAAAAAGATTTTAAAAATTCATAAAAAATTTGAACTTTGACCTACTTTTCACAAAATGTAATCAGATACATTCTGGGTCACTGGCAATCTATAAACCTAGTTTGGTCTGAATTCAACTAATAATTTTACTGCTATAGTGTTAATAAACAAAGAAACAAAGAAACAAGCAAACCAAACCAAAAACAATACCTCTTCCCTCTCCTTCAGGGGGTGGGGTAACAAGTGGTGCCAGGCACAACAAACCCCGCCCCTCACATATATTGTAAATTATTTTGGCATCAATCCACTCTTTCATCCATATTCAGTGTTTGTTAAATATAAAAATCATACTCAAATGACAGAAACAGCTGCATATGAGAAGATGCTGGGGAAACTGAGCAGAACAAGTGACACAATGATCGAACACTGGAGTGGTTTCAGTAAATATACAGGGTGTCCCATAAGTCTCCATACATAGGAGACATAATACATATGGTTCTAACATGTATTTCTTTATATTTCTTCTTTATAGTTCTTCAGCAGTGGAGGACATGCATTGAAATGTGTTCCCGACAAAATGGCAGTCATATGGAGCATATTATATAAATAAAAATGGTTTATGTTAAAAAATGTTTATTTTTCCTATGTATGGAGACTTATGGGACACCCTGTATATCTGGGGAATTTGATCCAACCTTGTGCAGATTAATCCCCTTCGGGGGGCGGGGTAACCAGTAATTAACGACACTAAACTGATGAAAGTTTTTGGAGAACGAATCAAATACCACAAAGATGAAACTGAAAGAAGACAAAGACGAGAAAACTGACCTGTGGAAGGCTGATGGAAGAGTCTAAGTGTTGGTGTGTCTCAGGTGAACTGTGTCCTGGAAACAGAGCCTCACCTGGTCCCACAGGTTCCACCAGCGCCAGTGGGAGGAGCTTAGTTGGAATGTCTGTCAGGTTTGTTCTTGTTTAACCCTTTTAATCTCAGTCTGAGTAGACGTTCTGGAACATCAACAGACGTAGATGCATAACAAACAGAGGATAGAGATACTGTTTCTCTCTCAGCTTGTTTAATGTCATGTATTTAACAAGAGGTAAAATAAATAAATAAACAGTTTAAAGAGTAAACTATAACAGGATATAAAATGTATATGTCAGTCTATTACAGTTGTAGCAGTAGTGCAGTCCAGTCATGGTTCTGAGGTGAATGTTAGAAGAATCCTTAAGTTCTGATGGTTTAAATGTTTTTACAGTCGACTATATTAATATAACTTGAGGTTCAGTTCACTTGGCAAAAATAAATATGTGGTTTTCCAGTTTTACAGCTGTGTGTACTTGTACTACAGTACAGTATGTGTCATATCATGTTGAATTATAAATGACTGGACACAGCCTTCACTGTACTTAGTGTAACTGGACACTTTGTAATGTGGGACACTCCCTGTTTCCTCGTCATAACAATAAGTCACTGAGGGTCAGATTAAGTGTCACATAGATGTGGGCATGTTTGTACTGTAAGCGGGAGAAAAACAGTGACAGGATTGTGTAACATTTTTTGTGAAGTGAAACATGATTAAAAAGACCTGATTCCATCCTGCTAAAGAACAGACTTGTAAAATATCAAACCTGGGAAAGTAGTTAAACACAGCTTTATAGTTGACTTTTTACAGTGTCTTTTTTTTTTTTATCCCCTGAGAACTGATAAAAACCTTATTACATCAGTGGACATGAGGACTTCCCTTTTCTGGGGCTTTTAGACCACTGAGAATACTGCACTAATAAATACTGTCAGCTCTGTGGTGAGTTTAGACCATTTACTGGACTTTGCATTTGACAGGATGATAAAACGTCGCAGAAATATTAAATTCTAAGTGGCCTCCTTACTTCTTACGGTACATCCTCTTGTATGTTGTCTTACTAATAATTTCCAATAATGACAATATGCCATTTATTGAAAATAACCTTTCAATACTGTGAATGTGGAGGTGTAGCTTTATAAATGCATTCATGGTGTAGATTTGGAAGTGAAGGCACAGGATTGTCTATATTTGCATTTACCCCCAATAGAAACATCCAAACATGTCTTTGACTTGTGCTCGAACTATCCAGATCTATATCTACTTTGGATCTGAATTATGAGCTCATACAAACACTGAATCTTTAGTGATAAATCCACCACAGATGCTTTTACCAAGACCTCAGTCTGTAATGGATTTAATCAGTGTTTCCATCAGTTCTGCCTATTCTAGTATTCAGTCAACTCCAATATTCCTGAAAATCCTCCTGAAATACAGACATGAATTTAGACCAATCATGAATGAGTGAAAATGTAAGGAATGTCTGAAAGCTACAGGATAAAATATTAAATATACATCTATTAAATATACATATACTACTAAAGTACGGCAAAAACTACTGAGATATACAAAAAGCTAACTCTATACTACAGATGAGAAATATATACAATAAATAAGGATATACACAGGCAGTATAGGATATGTACAGGTAATATAGGATATGTACAGGTAGTATGAGTTATATACTGGTAATATAGGACATATTGATTGATTTGATTTGATTAATTTCGAATATGCAAAGAAACAAAATAAAACAAAACAAAAAAAAATTAAATGGACAGAATCTATCTTCAAGCACATACAAGTCTGAATTTTGCATGGTCGAAAAGGAGTACAAAGAAGTAAAAACTTATTTAATCCAACCCCTCAGTGCTTTTACACCTTTATCACTAACTTGATACAAGAATCAAACAATACTATTTTCCTAATTTTAGCATCAAACCACAAAAAAAACATAATGCAGTAACTGAATTACACACAACAATATGATCATGGTTAGACAAACGGACTCAACAATTCAACCATTTTCTTCAATAATTACAACTTATTTATCAGTACAACATCATCCATAAACAAACAGACCTCATTGTCATTATTAAATACTGTACCTCACAAGAATAATTTTTTAAATCTTTTTCTAAACTGAATTATGTTTGATATTTGTTTTATCACCACACACAATTTATTCCACAATTTTACTCCACAGATGGTGATACAGAAACTTTTTAACGTTGTGTGTACTTTATGAGTCTTTAAATTTGTTGACCAGTAGAGCAACAAAGAAGAGTCCCCAAACATAAAGTTTTTACAGTTCAGTACCCACACTGGGATTTTATGAAGATGCATCCATGGATGCAGGCAGGGCCGGACTGAGACTCATTTTCAGCCCTGGAGTTTCATACCTCAGACACTTTAGATCACGACCAATTATTAAAATCATGTAATTATAACCTTACATGTTAGGTCTACACACTGTTCTGCAAAGCCTTGTAATTCAGTGTACTTTCTAAAATATTTCCAATTACGTGATTTTTTTCACAGTAAGTCAGCCACTTGCGGTTTGTTCCATCTATTGAAAACTTTTGGTATAGTGATATTAGGGGTTTGATGAGGATGATAAGAAAAAAATGTATGTATATCCTGTGACTGAGGGCGAGCAAAGTAATCAAAGCTAACAACAGACTCATCTTCATCTGTCTCATTTGTGCCTTGTGGTTCAGGGTTGTGCTGCTGAGCTGCTCCTCTGTCATCAGTAGACTCTGCTCTCCCTTTCACACTTCCTCCAGTTTCCCTAGACTCACCTGCACCTGTATCACAATAAAAAATAATATCTACAGACATTTTGACTTACTTAACCAATTCAGATATTTACATTGGCAAAATATGCAGGCTTATTTGATAGTGCTTTATGCTATTGCCTTTCAGTTGTGGGCTTTGTGTATTTACTGTCTCACTTTTAATAATAAAAATAAAACAGGTAAAAGGAGAGGTGGTTTGTCTCCAAGAATTTAACTGGTTTAGAGCGGCAAGGTGTGAAGATGGTGTTCCTGTCAGGATCTGTGCCTGGGTGACTCTTTGCTCCTCCCTTTTGGTCATGGACCTGTGCCTGTGTGACCCTCAGCTCCTCCTTTTCATTATCATCATTATCATCATCATCAGATTCACCTGCTGGCGCTGCGTGGCTGCAACCAATTACCTTCAGCCTATTTAAGGCTTTGGTTTGCAGCCATGCAGCGCTGGTCCATTTCTCCTCACTCCTTTCCATAGGCCGGACATTTATCCATATTCATCCATGGACTCTGATTCAGGTTTTGTATGTTGTCTGGTTTTCATTTATGGACTCTGCCTTAGTTTTTGTGTTAGGTTTTTTCGTTGTCGGGGTTTCATTTTTTGTTAAATAAACTTTTATTTTTTCCCTTCAGTACCGTGCATTTGAGTCCTCTCATTTCCCCGTCGTGACAGTTCCAGCCAAAGAACACGCAGACAGATGTCCAGCCAATGTATGATTTATTTGCTGTGGTCTGTAATAACAATATGGAGTAAGGATCAGTATAACAGACACCATACACAATACACAACAGAGTGGCATAACCAAAATCATAAAGGACTGTACTTGGCACTCAACTACATCACCTGGTTCACACAACAGAAACTAAATCGCCCCTGTATACACCCCACGAAGCACACAGACAACATGACCTAGCTTATAAGCCTTAACAACACAGCAGCATGAGACAGCATTAGCTTATGCACAGCTAAACAATACACTAACTAAAGTTCAACAATACATCCAACTTAGATAATATAACGTCATTAGTCTCACCTTCTGGCATTTACACACAGCAGGGAATGGGTTGGGGGTGTGGTTCAGGTGAATGATGGAGAAAAGTAAAGGAACAAACTAATCAGTACCGCATTTCACGTATTAACATTCAACAACATCGGTACGGCAATGGTGCATTCAAGAGCGTAGGACATATGACAACTTACAGAGAAATAAACTAATAGTGAAAAGAACTTTCAATTCAACTCAACAAACATGTAAACAATACATTAACATTGTGGACTTTCTAACAATATGCCAGTACTATCGTTTGGGTATAGAAAGTGGTTTTACTGGAACTACTGTAATGCTTGTTCACACAGTCTGTTCCAACAGCTCACCTTTTCCTTCCATCCTGACAGGAGCAATCCCCTCATCACTACTGGCTCCTGGCTCTGCTTCTGACACTAAAGCACATTTTAAAAATGGTCATAATTCTCAGCACAACTCTTCTATTTTGCAAAGCCTTGGTGTCAGTTTCATTCATGTAGTGCTGAATCATGGAGCATCTCAGAGCACCTTTCATACTGAACAGGCCTACACCATACTCTTCATTGGAGCCTATTTATTCTAATAATCTTCCCTCTCTGAGCAGTCCTACCTGCCCACTCTGGACTTGTGGGCTCATGGCTGGTGTCTGCTGCTGGATCTGCTTTCTGACTCTGAGGAGCTACAAGACAAAGTTTCCCAGTTATGTGGCGTAGCATCATACTATTATTTAAATTGCATAACGTTATGTTCCACGCCACAATGCTACACAATTCTTTGACTCGATAATTAACTAGCTTGAAAGGTGGTTTACCCGGTTCATCGTTCTCAGTAGTTGTTTCCAACTGGGAGGTCGTTTTTGTGAAAAAGTTGCAGATTTTGGCACATTTGGCTTCGTTTGCTTCCAGAGCTTTCCTCTTTTTAATTCTTGCTTCTCCACAACACCCTTGCTCTTTCTATTTTCCATGTTTCAAACGGCAAACACAGCTGACCATCCACAGCCTACAGAGCACAGATCATATATGCTCCACAGCTACAGTACAGAGCTACTAACTGTATGCAAGGACAGATTTCGACAGGTCATGGCACGTCTGCAAACAAGAGGAAGAAAAAAAAACAAAACAGTTTGCTAGTAGAGGGGGCGGCGGCCCAGGAACAGCAGCAGCAGCTTACGTGATCAACCCAGTGCTATGACTAAACACTGCCCCCCACCCCCACCCCCCGGCAAAAAAAAAAAAAAAAAAAAGATAAATAAAATCTTAAATATATATTTACAGTGAACTCCGGCCCTCACGGCCTAAATATTATACCTGCCCACCGGGAATTGTCCCGGTCGATAATTAACTAGCTTGAAAGGTGGTTTACCCGGTTGCCTGGTAGGACCAAAGTACGACAGCATTAAAAGTATTTAGTCATGAAAAGCCAAAGCTAAGCCTACTGAAGTGTTTTCACTTCCTCTGGACGGTTGTCTGCCCCCTGCTGCGGTCACCCACACAACTTTATTCCAAACAAAATCGTCTGGTCCTATGAATCCCATCCAGTTTGGCCAAATAATCCATCCAGTTCAATGGACATTTTTGGTTAGCTAGCAATTTCCATTGGCGATCTCTTCATCCCATTAGGAGAAAATGTCCTTTTTCCATTGCATTTGTCCGTCTCATCAGTACATCTGTTCCTTGTGTGTCAGCTGGTTTAGGCACAGAAGAGGACTAGAGTAGGACTGCAGCAAAAGTTTTTTTTTTCAAGCCAACATTTGTTCGAGTCCCTCACATCAGCTCTGTGCCCTCACAGCGGAACTGAGTTCTGTTCACGTTCAAGGCAGGCACACGTAAACAATATATGAGGCGTTCAGGAACAATTAGAATAATTAGGAAATTACAACATTTTTCAAAATCGTCAAATATTCAGAATATTCAAATACAACATCAAAAAAACAAAAAAACCCCAAAACAAAACAGAATGGCAGTGTCTGTGAACCATGTCTGTGAACCATGTAATCACAATCCTACATTTTAAACTCTGTAATTATCTATATTTCCTACACTTGCCCATCAACACATCACAACACTTTGCACCATGTGCTCAGGTAGTTTTGCCGATGAGGTCTGACGTTACATTTTGGTGCATTATGGGAAGTGAAGTTCTTCTTCTGCAAAGTTACTATCAAATCCTCTGCACTTTAATCATATACTGTCATGTCTGCCACCAGACGTTAGTCTGGTTTTGTCTGTCTTGTGTGTTTTGTCAGTAATTTCCATTTTTATTTTGCTAAGTTCTCCTCGTGTGTCATGTCTGGTGTCTTTGCTTCCTTTCCCTAATCATTTCCATCTGTGTGTGATTACCTGTCCCCGCCCTGATTTGTTCCACCTGTGTCTCATTGTCTTCCCTCCCGCTCTTGTGTATTTAAGCCCTGTGTTTTCCCCTGTCCTGTGCCAGTTCGTATCGCCTTGTGTGTTACTAACCAGCGTTTTTGGATCCTGTTTGTCTGTCTGCCTGTTTTTTCTAGTGATGGAGAAACCGAAGCTTTCTGAACCACTGAATCAATCTGAAGCAATTGTATTGAAATGGTTCAGTGTTTTGAAGCATTTGAAGCACTAAGTATGGTGACATCTGCTGGCCAGACGTGCACATAGCATTTGCATGAAACAGGGTCAGGAAACAGCAAGGCACTGTTACATATGTTTACCAATAAAGGGTCTGTGTTAATCTTGAATTTTTTGTCTTCTTTCTTAAAAGACATTAATGATATTCTTGTGTTATAATGTGATTGTGCCATCAAATATTGTATGGATTGGGGACATGCTTTTGCAAGACTGACAGAAATTCAAAAATATATTTACAAAAAAACAAACAGAAAAAAGTTAAATGCTTGTGCAACTAGGAACTGTTAGGACAACAGTTACAAAGAACAAAATGCTGGTGAAACTGGGAAGAGGGTTTGGATGTTTAAAAGATTTTTATTTAAAAACAAAATCCTTTCGGTACACTTGGGCTTCAGTCTGTTTCTCTTCTTGCTCACTACCTCTCCAGCAGGTTCACCCCCCCCCCCACCCCCGGACAGCTTTCCATCAGGTCCAGGTGGAAAGCTATGGGGGTGGGGGGGGTGAACCGGTACACCAAGACACTCCTCCACAGATCTAGTTCTGACTAATGCGTTCCATCAGGTCCGACAAATAAATGAATCCACATTTGCACTCTTCTGCTGTTTATATTTTCTTTAATGCTGTTGAATGTCATTTTATTTGACTTCATTAATGCCAACTCCCATCACCGCGGTCGTGCCCTGTCAGGAAGCAGGGCTACAGGCTCTGAGCGCCGGTGTGCTTGAGGGGCTTGATCCGTGCACGAAGCGGGGCTTGGTTCTCCGTAATCGGAACCGGTTACGAGAACGGAAACAACTTCACGCTCCCCCGAGAGGCTTTCAGCAGCACAGATAGAAGGAGCTCCTGCCTGGACCAGGGACCACTGTCCCACTGACAGAGAAACAGAGCCCAATTTTATTTTTTTCAGGAAACAGTATCTCGTAAACTCAGAAAAACAGAGCTTTTTTTTTTTTTTTTTTTTTTTTTTTTTTTTCGGAAAACAGTATCTCGTAAACTCAGAAAAACAGAGCTTTTTTTTTTTTTTTTTTTTTTTTCGGAAAACAGTATCTCGTAAACTCAGAAAAACAGAGCTTTTTTTTTTTTTTTTGGAAAACAGTATCTCATAAACTCGGAAAAACAGAGCTTTTTTTTTTTTTCAGGAAACAGTATCTCGTAAACTCAGAAAAACAGCGCCGACTTTTTTTTTTACGTATTTTTTTCTCGTAATTATGAGACAATTATCTCATTAATTCAGAAAAACAGAGCCGAAATTTTTTTTTTTGTGAATGCAATTCGCTTCCGTACTAATGACTATCTGTTCATCAAAAACATTCAGTTTGTTCAAATTAGAGTTTTTAATAAATATTGCTAATGTTTCTACTGGTAGGATGAATAAAAAGGGACAGATGTTGCATCCTTGTTAGACTCCTCTGTTAATGGTGAAATGAGGGGAGGTGCCCTGACAGAGTCCTACTGAGCTGGTTGTGTTATTATAAAAACACTTGATAATGTTACATAATTTTGGACCAAAGCCAAACAGATATCAAACTTTAAACAGAAATTGGTGTTCTAATGAGTCAAAGGCCTTGTAGAAGTCAAGTTACAGAAGAAATCCTTCACCCTCAAAAGTCCTGAACTAACCTGATATTGTTATGTATGGGTCTGTTGTTCATAAAGCCAGATTGACTTTCACTAATTACATGGTTCCTTTTAATCTGTTAGTGTAAATGTAGGTTTGTATTTTAGAATCATTGTTTAGAAGTGTGATTGGACAAGAATTGTCAAAGAATTTTTTTTTTTTTTATCTTTTCCTGGTTTTGGAATGAGTGTGATGAGGCCTTGTTGGTAGTTGGCAACAACAGATTAGATATACAGGGTGGGGAAGCAAAATTTACAATGAACATTTAGTTGTTTTTTCTCAGCAGGCACTACGTCAGTTGTTTGAAACCAAACATATATTGATGTCATAATCATACCTAACACTATTATCCATACCTTTTCAGAAACTTTTGCCCATATGAGTAATCAGGAAAGCAAACGTCAAAGAGTGTGTGATTTGCTGAATGCACTCGTCACACCAAAGGAGATTTCAAAAATAGTTGGAGTGTCCATAAAGACTGTTTATAATGGAAAGAAGAGAATGACTATGAGCAAAACTATTACGAGAAAGTCTGGAAGATACTATTAAAGAAGAATGGGAGAAGTTGTCACCCGAATATTTGAGGAACACTTGCGCAAGTTTCAGGAAGCGTGTGAAGGCAGTTAGTGAGAAAGAAGGAGGACACATAGAATAAAAACATTTTCTATTATGTACATTTTCTTGTGGCAAATAAATTCTCATGACTTTCAATAAACTAATTGGTCATACACTGTCTTTCAATCCCCGCCTCAAAATATTGTAAATTTTGCTTCCCCACGCTGTAGCTTCGTTAAAGACCCAATAAAGAATATTTCTGTGTGAAGTCCAAAAGTGTTTGTAAAAGTTTGAAGTTACTCCATCCAGCCCAGGAGATTTTTCTAGTTTTACGTGCATGACAGCTTTGTCTAATTCTTTTTTTTTTTTTTCTTTTTTTTTTATTAGTGATACAGTTAACAGGACATAGTGGACAGAAAAACAGCAACAACACATAAACAAAAGGAAAAACAAACAAATAAATAAATAAAAAACAACAACAACAAAGTATTGACAAACAACAACAATGACAACATTATGTTACAATGAAAAAGATAAATATAAAGAACAACTAAACAATATAGTTTAATTAGGGTTGATAAGGAAAAGGGGAAGAGGGGAGTGTGAATGAAAGTGTGTGTGGGGGGGTGAGAGGGAAAATAATAATTATTGTACTAATGTTAATGATAATAACAACAACACAAAAATATATAATAATAATAATACCAATAATCTAATTTGCTGGTGTTATTGTGGCGGTGGGAGGCAGTCACAATACAACAATAGGTTAAATAATTTAATATTTATAACAATGTGTTTATATCAATTACTATCATTTTAAATTTACATGAATTAATTTCAATTAATATGGCTATGGGGGTGGAGCCTAGCACACAGAGCCCGAGGAGGGGAGCACACCATCCACCCCCCACATGACCCCCAGCAACACAGCCACAGCCCAGGGACCAGACCAGCTTTGTCTGATTCTTTGACTGTAAAGTCTTTGTCGCACTTATCTCTAAGGTCACTGTCAGTTTGAGAGGTGAAATCTTTAATTTGATCTAGAAAGGCATCAGCGTCATATTCAGAGTAGGATGAGTTGTATAAATTTTGGTAGAATGCACTGATTTCTTTGGTTATTAGTGCTGGATCTGTGCACTCCTGTTCATTTATCATCAGGCTTCTGATGGAGTTTTATTCTTGACATTTCTTTTGTAGTCTATAGAAATATGCT
This sequence comes from Sphaeramia orbicularis, assembly GCF_902148855.1. Classification (NCBI taxonomy): domain Eukaryota; kingdom Metazoa; phylum Chordata; class Actinopteri; order Kurtiformes; family Apogonidae; genus Sphaeramia; species Sphaeramia orbicularis. Next base: position 55,574,424 of record NC_043972.1, read on the forward strand.
GATTTTTTTCCCCCTTCTTCAGTCCATTTAGACCTCAGGGTTATGCTTCTCGATCTAGTTGAGGTTGTGAGGATGCAAGTTTGATTTGATCATTCTCAGTTAGAGTTGTGCAGCTGCTCCATCTCCAGTACATCCCTCTGGTCTGCAGGTCTCTGTGTCACAGCCCGTAAGCGTCATCAGTGTGCAGCTGCTGTAGGGAGTTGTACCGCTGGAAATATCGTGAGACTGGCCCGTTCCAAGCTGGATAGAAAATGTGGAGCAGATTCCAGCCTGTTTGGACCACTTCAGGGGATCTCTGCTAAACCCAAAATAAAAATGGAGCTTTTCAACGCACAGTCCCAAACCAACAAAGCCTGTCTGATCCATGATCATATTCTGGAGAACAGGGCCGGGTCCTGCCATTGGCCATATAGGTGGATTAGTAGGGCACCAACTGCTGGAGGAGGAGCCACTGGTAGGCAAAAAAAAAAAAAGAGTACTACTATTACTACTAATAATAATAAATAATAGTACTGGTAATGTGACTATTTCTCATGTTCTGTCTTAAAAATAAAAAATAAGAAAATAAAAACAAAGCACAACCCCCCCCCCGTAATTTCTCAGGTGAGAAAGTGTGTGTGTGTGTGTGTGTGTGTGTGTGTGTGTGTGTGTGTGTGTGTGTGTGTGTGTGTGTAGTGATGGCAAAATGAGTCTTTTTGAAGCTCTGACCCTATTTAAACCATTGCATTAAAAAGCAGTACACTACAATCTGTGTATCATTTGTTATTTTCATATTAAAATGATAATCCACAATCGGAAAACGAAAAAATTACTACTTATTTCATTATCCATGTACAAATAAAAAAAAAAACAAGTTCTTTTTCATTCTTTTCATTATGTGCAAAAATTAAAAATTGGAAATAAGCAAGTGGACCAAATGTCGGGTTTCATGTTGACATCTTTTGTCGCGTTTCCACTACGTGGTATTGGCTCGACTCGACTTGGCCTTTTTGCGTTTCCATTATGAAAAATGACCTGGAATCTGGTACCCAGTACTAGTTTTGTGTTATCGCCTCTGCCGAGGTTCCAGGACTGGGGACCAGATACTAAAATGTGATGTGTAAACACTGCAGACCACTGATTGGTCAGGGAGTTGTCTCTGTGACCCGCCGTTTTACAAAAACAGATGCGGAAGTTTACAGTAAATATAGTGGCAGGTTAATCCACATGACAGCCCACAAAACTACACCATGGTTTGTCGAGGAGGTTCAGATGTAAAAATTCAGCATGAGCTTGACGATACAACATGCAACAAGTGAGTTTTTTCAGCATCTCTGAGCAGACGACACAGAAGTAGCCGCGTTGCTATGACATCCAGGTACTGTAACGTCGGTAGTATCCTGTAATGGAAACGGTCTCCAGGAATGGGACCTGGTACCAGAGTCGAGTTGAGCCGAGCCAAGTTAAGCTGGTTTCACGTACTGGAAATGTGGCATTTGATATCCGATTTGGTATGACCCAGAAGTTAACTGAATATTTATCAACATCTTTCAATATTTCTGTTATTTGTTACTTTTTGGTCTCATACAGGAAACACATCTCTTAAGGAGAAACCATCAAATATTGGTTGGCTTGAAAATGTTCTGTCAGTTACCTAACTAATCAGTTTTGTCTTTCTGCTTAATCTGGTTTGAAAGAGATGTTTGTTCTGTTACATTTCATTGCATTTCAGTAACCACCTCTTCTGGTGTTTGTGTTTTGATGTAGAAAGAAGACAAAGGTGGATTTTAAGTGAAACATAAAAGTTGTATTTGGACAAAGACAAAGATCACCTGATTCCAGCAAACATGGATGGAAAGCCCGCCTGTGACCATTGTGGGAAGAGTTTCAGCAGAATGAGTGGGCTTAAAAGACACCAACATAGCCACACTGGAGAAAGACCATATGAGTGTGACCAGTGTGGGAAGGCTTTCACCACAGCATATGACTTAAAAGTTCATCAACGCATCCACTTTGGAGAAAGACCATATGACTGTGATCAGTGTGGGAAGACTTTCACCCAAATGGTTGGGCTTAAGGGACACCAGCAGCTCCACACTGGAGAAAGACCATATGGCTGTGATCAGTGTGGGAAGACTTTCACCCAAATGGCTGGGCTTAAGAGACACCAGCGTATCCACACTGGAGAAAGACCATATGGCTGTGACCATTGTGGAAATGCTTTCATCACAGCAGATTACTTAAAAATCCACCAACACATCCACACTGGAGAAAGGCCATATTACTGTGACCAGTGTGGGAAGATTTTCACCAAAAAGATGGGCTTAAGACCCACCTGCGCATCCACAGAGGACAAAAAACATATGGATGTGAGCATTGTCAAAAGACTTTCAGCACAGCAGATCACCTAAAATGCCATCAACAAAGCCACACTGGAGAAAGACCATAAAACTGTGACCAGTGTGGGAGGACTTTCACCCACATATGTATGCTTAAAGACCACCTACATGGACTTCTGGTAAAATTTTGAAGAGAGTAGCCACATAGTTTTGAGCTCCTGCATGTCGGTTAAAATAGCCCCACTAAAATTGATTGACTTGATATACAAACATTTTATACCTTGTAATGACTGGAAATAATCAATGCAAAAGCCACAGAATCAAGAAATCAACTCAAGAACAGGCTGCAATGTCAACACTACCTGAACGCAATGAGGCTGAACCTGGAGACCACATCAAGATCCTCCAAGCGGGGCTACCAAGCAACAGCAGAGACATAAAAGACCTCCACCTAAACATCAGAGAGGAGCTGCAAGAATTTAAGAACAACATAAGTACAAATGAAAAAAGAACTGACTTTGCTTAGGGAGGCTATTTACCACAAACTCTGAAAAAATAACAAGGAGCTACAAGAGCAGAAGGCTAAGTTAGCCAAAGCTGAGGGCTGCATAATTGAGCTGGAGGAGCAAAATACTGATGCAAACGAAGCACTGCTGAAACTACTAAACCAGACCCAACACAAGCAAAAAAAAAATAAAAATACTGGACCAGGAAACAAGGTCACTGAGAAATAATATCCACATCTTCAGTCTTCCAGAAAAAAACAGAAGGAAACTCTATGATCAACTCCTAAGAACAGAACTGGAGCTTGCTGAGGAAACACCTGCAAATACGGCGCACTCACAGAAGCCCTCCACAAAAGCAGAGCACAGATGTGCCTCTGAGATCAGTAGTAGTCAACTTTCTGCAGTTTGAAATCAAAGAAATGATCCTGATAAAGGTGTTACAGAAGAACCTAAAAGTGGAAGAAAAAAAAGTACAGTAGAGACCGAGAGAAATGTACAAAACACTCTTATTGAAAAATCTGACCAGGGTAAGGATTCAATAAATAACATAAATGTGAAGTGGTAAAAATATAATGACTGGGATACAGTAGAGAGCAATATTTGGTATTAAACAGGCTCCATTTACATAGAAACAAAAAGTTATACATCACTGTGGGAGATTACTCGCATTCTGTGGCTTAAACTAATTATTTAATTCATTACTAACCGACAGAGAAGGGAACAAGTTTAAAAATGTTGAGCACTTCTAGACAGAGGACAGATCTACAAACTGGATATATAACATGGTCTAGGGATGGGCCCTTGTGAGATGAGGAATCCCTGTCCACCCTCCAACAGGGACTTTGGGGTAAGTAGGGTGAGTACCCCAATATGGAAGTTCAATGTTGTTCATATTGTTCATAAAATGTTTCACATTTGCTTTGTTTCGAGTTGCTTGGGTGAACATGCACATGTAATAACTCAGTATAATGGAATATAACAGTCTGAAAATATTGTCACTAAATATAAATGGGTTGAATTCACCTCTAAAGAAAGGAAAAGTCATGACAAAACTGAAAAAAGAGGAGGTTCAAATCATATTTCTACAAGAGACCCACCTATCTAAGGCAGAACATGAAGAACTAACAAAAATATGGCTATAGGAATTCATACGACAGTTTGTATAAACAAAGAAATAGAAGAGGAGTAATAATATCAACATCTAATTCATGGAATTTCTCTGTGAAAAAGAAATCCAAGATAAAGAGGGAAGATATGTCATATTGAAGGGAAAGCTGGAAAATGAAACTGTTATGAATGAATGAATGTTTTTATTATTGTGTCTTGCATAAAGAACATGCCCAGCCCTTACATGGGCTTATAAGACACCAAAAATACAAACCAAAAATCAAACACCAGACAATAGGCACAATGGATATGAACAAAACAAAATACTGACCTATTTAAACAAACACATCTGCCACTTTTTCCAGGCTTTACAAACAAATAATGCCAATTTATATACATTACACCTAAACAACCATTTCATCTTATCATCAGTGCTCCAGAACATATCAGGATTTCGGATACACATATCATCAAACAAAGGGGCTCTCAGTTCATCATATAGAGGACAATAAAAAAGAAAATGTGATTCATTTTCCATTTCCCCCAAATCACACAGTCCACAAAGTCTGTTTTCTTCTGGGGTTTGGGTGAATCTCCCAGTTTCTAAGACCAAGGGAAGGATTCCTGTTCACAACTGAGCAATTAGGGACCTTTGGTTCCTGGTCAAATTTGTGCTGACATAAAATTCTGTTTCATATGTGTTTTTTAGTTAAATGTATGTCCGCAGCTTCGGTTTAGTCAGGATCCCATTCATCCATTTTTCGTTAAAAGCAGACATTAGGTTCGCTCTGATCTTATTAATACTACATGAAAGGTTGTTGTGAAATATATATTGTAGTTGTGCTTCTGCAAAGACAGCTCTGACCTCTGCCGCCCAAGGGGACCTTGTCTTACTCCAGCCAAATACTTTTTTGGTTATTCGATTATCTGACATATTAATAATTCGATTCCATAATCTAACCATTTCACATTTTCTTTGAATTGCACCAGGAACCCAACCCATGTCACCCTGCGCTGCCAAAACTGGGACAAACTTATGAACCCCAAGAAAGCAGTGGATGGCTCTGTTTTCAACAGCATCTAAAGCTGGACATTGTTTGGCCCCCCATACAACTGCAGCATAGTTTAGAACAGGACATACACACGCATCATACAACTGTGAATATGTTCCAAACCAAGGTCTTTACAGACTCTCGGCTTGTTTATGACAGAACCCAGGGCTGTGTTGGCTGAAGCAGCTAACATTTTAATTCCAAACTCTGGTACTCTGGTAAATTTGTACGACCCCCAAGAAGTGATAAGGAATTTTTTAGATCTATTTTGAATATAACAGGAATGGAAACTGAAGGCATATTAATTTACGGAGGAGATTTCAACATAGTGATAAATCATAAATTGCATGCATGTCTTTTGTAAATGTGATCAAATAAGTGTGTTTTGGGAGATGGTGTGTGGAGTGTTACAACAAATAATGGGGGATGAGATTCCAGTGTGCTGTGATGGACTGTATTTGTGGAACTTGTCTGATGAAAGTGTAATGGGAAACCACATATACTTGCTTCATATACTTTTAGTGGTTTGTAAAAAAGTTATTACGAGGAACTGGGGAAAGACAGAACCACCAACAAAGGACCGATGGATCACAATTATTGAAGGAATGTATACAATGGAAAAAATAACTGACAAACTGCAACTACAAGAAGCACAAATGGACAAAAAATGGAATAAATGGACTGATTACAGAACCCAGAATGGAAGGACTGAATAATGTGAATGCACTGTTACAACCCAAGCAAGGTTTGGTTTTGTTGTTGTTGTTTTTGATGACTATGTGTTTATAAAATTTAAATAAAAACTTAAGTGGAAAACAAAAAAAAGAAAACACCTCTGCTTCCTCCACAAACTGAGGAGAGCACAAGCCCCGCCCCCATCGTGTGTGGTACAGACGCTGCTCCGCCTCCTGCCCAAAGACACTACAACACATAGTGAACACAGACAGTAACATCATGGGTGTCCCTCCTCCCTCCCTCACAGACATATTTCACACCTGCCCCACCCACAGACTCCTCCCACTCCCACTTCAGCATCCTGCCTTCAGGGAAAAGGTACCAGAGTCTCCGAGCCTGGTCCACCAGACTGCAGAACACCTTCATCCATCAGGACGCTGAACCCTGTCCACCCCCCCCCCCCCCCCCCCACACACACACACACACACCCCCAGGCTGTAACCCACCCCCACATTTACACAAACACTCTCCCTCAACTGTTGTTTTCACATCAGACTCAGTAGACTTAGATCCTGTGGTTTTGTCCATCAGCTGCTGACTGTCTTCTGCACTTTAAACATGTCTCTACTGTCATATCTGCTGCTATTTGGTTCCATGATGCACCTTCTCACCTCAGAACCAGGACTGGACTGCACTCCTGCTGCTACTGGAAACACACTGACATGGACACTGGACATCCTGTTAGACTTTACTCTTTATACTGTTATTTGTTGTCATTTTAATTTTTTATTTTTTTTTTTAACCTCTTTTTAAATCCATGACATTAAACAAGGTGAGAGAGAAACAGTATCTCAACTTGCTGTATGTTATGCATCTACGTCTATTGAGATTCCAGATCGCCTACTCAGACTGAGATTACCATCAGGACATATCTGACAGACATTCCAACTAAGCTCCTCCCACTGGCGCTGGTGGAACCTGTGTGACCAGGTGAGGTTCTGTTTCATTCCAGGACACAGTTCACCTGAGACACACCAACACTTCGACTCTTCCATCAGCCTTCCACAGGTCAGTTTTCTCTTCTTTCTCTTATTTCAGTCTCATCTTTGTGGAGTTTGATTGGTTCTCCATAAACTTTCACCACTTTAGTGACGTTTAATACTGGTTACCCCACCCCCGAAGGGGATTAATCTGTACAGCTGCTCCTCCACGGATCTAGTTCTGAGTAATGCTTTCCATCAGGTCCGACAAATAAATTAATACACATTTACACTCTTCTGCTGTTTATATTTTCTTTAATGCTGGTGAATGTCATTTTATTTGATTTCATTAATGCCAACTCCAACTCCCACATCCACGCGTCCTGCCTTACAGGAAGCTGGGCTACAGGCTCTGTGCACCGGCTCCTCTAGGGCTTGCACGCCGGTGTGCTTGGAGGGCTTGATACATGTGCGAAGCGGGGCTTGGGGGTCGGAGCACAGCTTGGTTCTGAGTTCTGTAAACGAAACTAGTTCCATGATCAGTAAATGGAACCGGTTACGAGAACGGAACCAACTTCACGCTCCCCCGAAGGGTTTTCAGCAGCACAGGTAGAAGGAGCTCCTGCCTGGATCAGGGACCACTGTCCCACTGACACAGATAAACAGTAGCTCGTTAATTCAGAAAAACAGAGCCGAATTAAAAATTTTTTCAGAAAACAGTATGTCGCTAATTCAGAAAAAGAGAGCAATTTTTTATTTTTTTTTCCCCAGAAAACAGTATCTCGTTAATTCAGGAAAACCAAGCAAAAAAATTTTTTTTTCATAAAACAGTATCTCATAAATTCAGAAAAACAGAGCTTTTTTTTTTTTTCAGAAAACAGTATCTCGTTAATTCTGAAAAACAGCGCTGATTTTTTTTTTTTAACTCATTTTTTCTCGTAATTAAGAGATAATTATCTCCTTAATTCAGAAATACAGAGCCGAATCTATTTTTTTGTGTGAATGCAATATGCTTCTGTATTTTTCACTTCAATCAAAGAAAAAACAAGTTCAAATGCATTTTTTTGGGCCTCAAATTTTGTATTTTTTATTTTTTTGCAGTCAAACATTTTTTTTTGAAAATGTTTTTTTTTTCTCCATTGATATGAAGTTTTTTTATTGAAAATATTTTTTTGATTGAAGTGATATTTTGGGGGATTGAATAATAAAGACACAAATATCCAACCCCTAATATGGCCAAAATACAAAAAGATGACTTCATTCAAAAAAAACATTTTCAATCCAAAAATTTTCTCTTCAGTCAAAGAAAAAAAAATTCAAATGCCATTTTCTTGATTTCAAATATTTTTTGCATTCAAACACTTTTTTTGTTGATTGAAAAGGTTTTTTTCTGATTGAAAGTATTTGTTTTGGTTAAATCACTAAAGAATCAAATCTACCCTCATCTTCCTCTCAGACATGTTGAACCCTTTATGGACCCTTTTCACAGGTCCATTCCTCCTGCAGACTGAGGGAAGTCTGGGATTTTACAGACCGGGTCCTGGTGCTGGGTTCCTGTTCCTCTAAATTGGTATTTCCAATGTTGTGTAAGTTCCTTCCAAACTGTAATCCATTACAGATTACTGTTGTTTCAAAGTCATTCCTTCCCCTACACGATTACTGTCTCAGAACTGTAATGCATTACATGACTCCTGGATTACTTTGGAGTTACGTACAGACTCTCATCATAAATGGTCCATGTGCAGTAGAACCCAACCCCCCCCAAAGTCAGTTAAGTACATGTGGACGCAGGGGCGATTCTAGGATCAGAGGTTTAGGGGTGCTGAGCACCCAGAGGGCTGGCTGGCCAGTTAAGAGAAATTTCACTGTTTAGTACATTTTAACGCAATTTCAGACCATCGTTCCTACATTTGTGAAAGAAAAACATAACATTTTTTGGGTTTGAGAAACTCTGTGACTAAAGCATCAAATCTGATTAAAGTTATTTAAATGCTGAGCCACAGTAAAAGAGGAATAGATTAGAATCATAAGAGAAATATACCCTAACCCTAATTTCTGGTGGAAGACAATCCTCCATTTTGATACAGCAGCTCCTCTACATATACATATACATATACATATACATATACATATACATATACATATACGCGAGAATGGTTTTAACTCCAGAGGACTATTAGTCTCAGATCTACCAGATCTACTTCAAAACACTGTCTGCGCATGACAATACATTCACTGTACAGGTTCTATCAGTGGAACATTTAAATCTGTTGTATAAATGTACACAAACCAATATATATGTGGAATAGCACTTCATCATATACCATCAAAACATCGGCAAGCCAGCACTTTTGTCATTTGCTTTCCAATTAATCTGATTAAAATACGTAACATTTAGCACATTTAATCTGAGGCAGATAATTTCTAAAAAACTGTAGACCAGTGTATATGTTCAGTGTCTCTCTGCTCTCCTCTCTCTCTTTGTGCTTTAACCAAAAGGCAAATAACCAAACAATGTGTTTTATATCTAATAAGAAATATAAACTGGTACATTTATCCAACTTATAACATCATTGTAATCGAATATTTGGTTGCTGTGGAAAATGAGGTTACACAAGTTGATCTTACACTCTTACCTGAATCTGGCTCTTTTTTTTCTTTTTTTTTTTTTTTAGACAAAAAACAAAAAAACAATCGTATGTTCCTGTCCACACACACACTTGGAGTTAATGTTCATCCAGTCAGATAAAGTCAGTCTCTCCTTGTCTTTAATCTGAACACATGCACAGACACAACAGCAGCTTCTCTCAGTCCAGTTCAAACAGAGGACAGAGGTGGACTGAACCACATGGAATGTTTCCTAGCTAGAAAAAACATCAGCTAACTCCCACCTAACAGCATAAACAGTGATCTACGTTTCAATGCAGCAATAATAGGAACTGGTGATGATAATAATGTGTTGGTATTAAGTGGTAGAAGTAAACAAAGGTTCTGGTTTAAATCAGGTACTTCCTCCACTACTGAACCCAACTGTAGAAGGCAGCGCCTGTGCACTGCTCTGTACAGGTGGAGCCAAGAGTCCAATTCAGGGAAAGGGAGGAGAGATGGAGTGGATCAAACCATTTTCGAGACTAGATGGGTGGGGAGTGCTTTATTTTTGTTGTTAAAATATTATGTTTCAATTGTGTACTGTATATGGGTTTGACATTTTTCTAGCATGTTAAGAATGGACATGAAGTAAAGAAGAAAAAAGAAAAATTTCAGCAACCTTAAAATATTTTAGGGGTGCTGAGAATGAGTTTAGGGGTGCTTCAGCACCCCCAAAAATGGGCTGAAGGTGCCCATGTGTGGACGGATAGCCCAGTAGGTAACGCTATGGTCTACGATCCCAGCAGGAACTCTTGCTTTTTTTCCAATGCTTTATATGTTCAGTCAGGGGGCGGGGTCAAGGATTCCCGGAGATAATTGATATAGAATTCTAACTGGTGGTAGAAACGTTAGCTTGTCACTGCTGATCACAGGGGTCATGCAAACTAGCTTCTGTAAACCAGGGTTAGGGTTTGTAAGGAGCATACGTCCATGTGGACAATGGACTGTCTTCTGACGTCTTCACCCATTGGCTGAACACCAACAGGAAACAGAACTTTACTGACACATGTTTGGTTCCTGAAGGTCTCACAGTCTGGCTGGTTTTGCTTTGTTTTTTTTTAATTTGAGCGAATAAATTATGGGTGAAAAGTGTGTTGTAAGAAAAGCTCCATTGAACATATACCGAGTCAAATATGATGGAAAATGGATCAGTAATGCCTGACATTACTGCATTACAGCAAAAAGGAATCTATTACTGTAATGGATTACTTTTGTAACACTTTACTCCCAACACTGGTTATTTCACAGAAATGAAAACTCTTATTGGATGATCAAACACACTGACCTTTGACCTCTGATGTCACCCTCAGTGGTCAAATCTAAACCAATCAACTGTTGGGTCCAGATAAACCACATGCTCAGGTTTGAGTCCAGACACTGAAACCTACAGAACATTAGTGTCAGAGAGAGAGAGACAGAGCGAGAGAGAGAGAGAGAGAGAGAGAGAGAGAGAGAGAGAGAGAGAGAGAGAGAGAGAGAGAGAGAGAGAGAGAGAGAGAGAGAGAGAGGCAGATAGACAGAGAGAGACAGAACATAGAAAAGAACATAGAACAGAAAATAGAACACAGACCTGTACACAACAGAACCTAGAACAGAACAGACAGGCAGAGGCGGTCCATTCTATGAGTGAACTCAGTGGTATCTTAGGGCCCTGTGGTTGAACCTAGAACAGAACCTAGAACAGATGCGGTTGTTCGGGGGCCTTCAGTTACTAACAGCATTATGGTGGAGCGATCGGGAAGTTGATATTAATGTCAACATTTTGACAAGAACATTTTTATTTTGACAAGTCGCAGCTCGCCCAACCGGTCCACCACACCTCAGAAGGTCACAGAACATGTAAAGGAACTGTTCTGCAGAGGATTTACAGTCATGGAGTCACTGCAGGAAAACAAACATGGATGTCAAATGACAGATAAACTATGGCCACACCCACACACTGACCTGAACTGCAATAGACACAATAACCCCCTGAACCCCTGCACAGAACATAGAACAGAGAAAAGAACAGAGAAGAGAACAGAAAAAAAGCACAGAACAGAGAACTAAACATAGAACAGATCATAGAAGAGAACAGAGAAGAGAACAGAGAACAAAACATAGAACAGAAAAGATCATAGAACAGAACGGATAACAGAACACAGAAAAGAACAGAACAGAAAATAGAACAGAACACAGAACAGAGAAGAGAACAGAAAATAGTACAGAACAGAGAAAATAACATAGAATAGAACAGAACATAGAACATAACACAACACAGAACAGAGAACAGAACATAGAATAGAACATAGTACAGAGCATAGAATATACTAGAACATAGAACAGAACATAGAATAGAACAGAACATAGAACAGAACTTAGAATACAACAGAATATAGAACAGAGAACAGAACATGGAACAGAAAAGAACACAGAACAGAACATAGAAGAGAACATAGAACATAGAATAGACTAGAACATAGAACAGAACATAGAATAAAATATCGAACAGAACATAGAATAGACTGGAACATGGAACAGAACAGAGAACAGAACATAGAAGAGAACCTAGAACAGAACTGTGGAGAGGGTGAGCAGCACCAGGTTCCTGGGGTGGGGGGGCATCACAGAGGGTCTGTCCAAGACAGACAACACCACATCACTGGACCAAGAATGATCAGACACACCTCTACTTCTTCCACAAACTGAGGAGAGCACAAGCCCCGCCCCCATCATATGTGTGGTACAGAGGCTGCTCCGCCTCCTGCCCAAAACAACTACAACACATAGTGAACACAGCCACTAAGATCATGGGTGTCCCTCCTCCATCACAGACATATTTCACACCCGCCGCACCCACAGGCTCCTCCCACTATCTCTTCAGCGTCCTGCCTTCAGGGAAAAGGTGCCTGAGTCTCCAGGTGTGATCCACCAGACTGCAGAACACCTTCATCCATCAGGACACTGAACCCTGTCCACTTCCTCCCCCCTTTGCCCCCCCCCCCCCCCCCCCCCCAGACTGTTACCCACCCCCACATTTCCACCCAGACTCCACCTCATCCGTTGTTTCCACATCAGACTCAGTAGACTTCGATCCTGTGGTTTTGTCCATCAGCTGCTGACTGTCTTCTGCACTTTAAACATGTCTCTACTGTCATATCTGCTGCTGTTTGGTTCCATGATGCACCTTCTGACCTCAGAACCAGGACTGGACTGCACTACTGCTGCTACTGGAAATACACTGACATGGACACTGGACATCCTGTTTTAGTTTACTTTTTGAACTGTTCATTTATTCATTTTTCTTAACCTCTTTTAAAATCTATGAGATTAAACAAGGTGAGAGAGAAACAGTATCTCAACTCTGTATGTTATGCATCTATGTCTGCTGACATTCCAGAATGTCTACTCAGACTGAGATTAACATCAGGAAATAACTGACAGTCAAACTAAGCTCCTCCCACTGGCGCTTATGGAACCTGTGGGACCAGGTGAGCTTCTGTTCCATTCCAGAACACAGTTCACCTGAGACACACCAACACTTAGACTCTTCCATCAGCCTTCCACAGGTCAGTTTTCGCTTCTTTCTCCTATTTTAGTCTCATCTTCTGGCACTGTGCAAAGCAGGGGGCCTGGGGGGCTTGAGCCCCTGCCGCTTTGATCCTCTGCCTACAAGTCCCCTTTTTACTCGTTTTTTTTTTTTTTTTTTGTTTTGTTTTTTTTTTCGCAAAAAACTGCATGACTAAAATTTTCGTGACTAAAATTTTGGTCAATAATAAATGTTAGGAGTGGTTTAATTTGGCTGTCACTGGACCTGGTCATGGTGCCCTTTCATCTCTGTCACGCCCCGCCCCTTCCTACTGTGCAACCTTGCGTTTTAGTTGCAACACACACACACACACACACACCCACACACACACACACACACACACACATACATGTAATGCGGTCTGGAGAATGAATGAGGAGGAGGGAAGCTCTGTGATTCCAGGTACGTGAGAGTCCACCCCACTATCTGCCCAAAACATTCACTTGTCTCTTTTGGTCCTGGTCCTATTCTTCAACAACTACAGTTTTGGGGCCAAAAACCGATCGTAAGTGAGTAAATAATTCGATATCATTGTCACGTCATGGAATGAGCTCCCAGACTAGCACACTCTAACAGCTGGGTGCCCACCTGAGTCTGAGTCCTGCTGAAGCACTCACACAGATTTGCTTCTGTTTTATTTCCATAAACTGTTGAGTTTTAGCCGCAAAATTGTAACACATGGTAATAGTCCTCACTTGCTGAAACAGTCACTTTTTCTTCAGTTTTCTCTGTTTTTGCATAATACCTTTAAGTTTACTCTGAGCTCTAATGAACATCTACATGATCAGTAAATTAAATATAGGGTAAAGGAAGTGATTTACACTGAAAAATGCAAAACACAGAGGTTTTTATTATAATAAATGGTGATAAATCACATAAGAAACGTTAAAAAGAGAGAAAAAAATCATTTAGAAGCTGCCATAAAAGTACCACTGGGTCTTAACGGGTTAAAAATGTGCTGAAGTAATTGATTCTGCTAAACTGATATAAAATTGCATAAAAAGAAAACACATCCAAGTCTTCTTCTTATCCAATACCTAAATCCGGCCCTTTTGGTGTACAAGAGTCATAAAACTTATGTAAAATCCCCCGACTCTTTCATCAGTGCCAACACTTTGACATTTCTGGTTTTGTTTCAGAAACTGCTGGATCGATTATCAGAATATCCGTGTTCGCCTCAAACATCTTGAGTGAATCTTATTTGAAATAACCACAAACCTCCACAAATATTCCCATCAACCTGGTCAATATTAAATGATACAGCTAGAAATACTACAATCTAAACTTTATTATTATCATGTAATGTTAAATGGTTTGGCTTGGGTTAACACTTCCTCTACATGGTTATTTCTTAACTGTGGAAAACCTAAATATCATCATAAATATGTCCTATAATGAAAAGAAACTAAATATTCAATGTTTCGCTGTAAAAGTAGGTGTAAAACCAGATGTAAAATGAAGGCATTTCTAGTTATTAACATTCACTGTCATGCTTTTATACATAATTTAACATCTGTTTTTAAGAATTTGTCTTGGACTTACACTGCAAAAATCCAAATCTTACAAAGTGTATTATTCTCATTTACTAGTCCAAATATCTCATCACACTTAAAATAAGACAGAATCACCTACAGAGTAACTTGTAAGGGAGATAAAAGAACTTATTTTTAGACAATAGATCTAGAAAATCTTATTTCAAGAAATCTTACCGAGATAATTTTCACTTGTTCCATTGCCAGATTTTTTTGGTGAACTGAGCAAAAAAAATCTTGAATTAAGCAAAAAAATCTGCCAATGGAACAAGTGAAAATGATCTTACTAAGATTTCTTGAAATAAGATTTTCGAGATCTATTGTCTAAAACCAAGTCCTTATATCTCACTGAAAAGTTACTCTTTAGGTGATTTTGTCTTATTTTAAGTGTGCTGAGATATTTTGACTAGAAATGAGAAAAATACACCTGGTAAGATTTAGATTTTTGCAGGGTATTAACACACAAAAACTTCTACACATTACATCTTTATTTCCACTTAGATAGAAACTGAACATCAAAAGAAACTTATCACATATTCTATGTGATGCCATTTCACACCATTTTATTAAATATGAAAAAAAAATTCTTTCTTGTTCTTAAAAAAACATTTAATTAACAAACAAAATACAACAAACAACAAAACAGTGGATGAGTATCCAGAGGATAATGTAAAATATGACAAAGGGTAGTTCAACAAAGTTCACATTTAGCAACAAGCAACATTATTAATCCACAGCAAGTCAAAGATCTCAATCCCATTGAACATCTGTGGGATATTCTTGGTAGATCCGTGTATGCTAGGCGTCCAGCACCTGGCAACCGCCAGATGCTCATCCAGGCCCTTCAGGCAGAGTGGGACAACATCCCCCAGATAGAATCAGGAGGTGAATCCAGAGTATGTGCAGAAGGTGCACAGCCTGTGTTAGGGCTCAGGGAGGACACACCCAGTATTGAGGACATTGATCTGGACCATTTGGTCAATCTTTGACTTGCTATGGATTAATAATGTTGCTTGTTGCTAAATGTGAACTTCGTAATTGGTGGTTATTCATTTTCATGTGCCCTTTGGAAGTTTGAGCCCCTGCCCCTTTATAGCTCTCTGCACGGCCCTGCTCATCTTAATGGTATTTGATTCATTCTCCATAAACTTTCATCAGTTTATTGTCATTTATTTCTGGTTACTCCGCCCCCTGAAGGGGATTAATCTGTACAAGGTTGGGCCAAATTCCCCAGATATATGTTTACTGAAACCACTCCAGTGTTCGATCATTGTGTCACTTGTTCTGCTCAGTTTCAACAGCATCTTCTCATATGCAGCTGTTTCTGTCATTTGAATATGATTTTTATATTTAACAAATATTGAATATGGATGAAAGAGTGGATCAATGCCAAAATAAGGTAAAATAGGTGCGAGGGGCGGGATTTGTTGTGCCTGGCACCACTTGTTACCCCGCCCCCTGAAGGAGAGGGAAGGGGTATTGTTTTTGGTTCAGTTTGCTTGTTTCTTTCTTTGTTTCTTACCAGTTTAGCAGCAAAACTATTAGTTAAATTCAGACCTAATTGGGTTTATAGATTGCCAGTGATCCAGAGTAGATCTGATTACATTTTGTTAAAAGTAGGTCAAAGTTAAAATTTTTAATGAATTTTTAAAATCTTTTTTCTTATGATTTACTTATAATGGGCAAAATTTCATGTCTATAAAAACATCAATTTTGTTTCAATTTACTTCAGACTTGGCACATATATAGAGGCAGTTGATATACTGACATCAGCACATGCATAGACATGATGACATCAGCTGGATCGATGCCAAAATAAGCTACAATATGTGTGAGGGGGTGGGGTTTGTTGTGCCTGGAGCCACTGGTTCAAACTGGTTTTGGTTGGAGTTCAACCATTGGATGATGTTCCATCGGCTCCATTTGTCTTTGTAGATTCAGGAAATCCCCTCCGATGTCTGACTGGGACAATCATGTGAGCTGAAGTCGTCCAGAACAGGAGTGAGTTTCACTGGACCACTGGGGACATTTCCATTACAGCGTCATTAACACAGTGAGTCTGTCACAAACTCAAATGTTTGTTGTTGAAATGACGCTGACAGAGCAGAACCTTGTGCAGTAGAACCTGAACAGAACACATCAAACACATGTTCAACACACAACATGGATTTTCTCCCACATTTTGTTGAAGTGGACTCACAAAGCACAGTCGACTGATACTAAACAACACACTGTTGGTGGACGGACTCGGGGTCAAAGGTCGTCCTGAACCCAGTCCAACGGTCACGGCCTTCACAGAGGGTTCAGGTCTGCCTTCAGGTCACTGTTGATGTTATTGACATCCCACAAAACCGCATCATTTCCCCGTGGTGTGTATTTGAAAACGCATCTAATGTTGTCTGTGAATAGAAATGCAGTCATTTGAAGGGTTTGTGCGGATCGATAGGATGGAGACGGAAGACAGATTTACACCACATACCTGGACTTTGACAAACGGGGACTTCCTCCTTCTAGACACACATTCCTATGTTCAGCGCCACTGGTAGAGACACTTGTCACTCGAACATGTCTGACCAATGAGGAAGCATCCGCCCACTACAGGATGTGTGGGTCAAAATGTTTCAATAACCCCCCCCCCCCCCCCCCAAAAAAAAAAAAAAAAAAAAAGTTTCACTTCAAAGAAAAAACAAATGCGATTTCTTGGGTCTCAGTTTTTATTTTTTCATTCAAACACTTTCTTTTGTAATTGAAAGTATTTGTTTTTGTGATTGAAGTGATATTTTTGGGGATTGAATAATAAAGACACAAATATCCAACCCCTAATATGGCCCAAATACAAAAAAGATGACTTCATTCAAAAAAATTATTTTCAATCCAAAAATATTCACTTCAATCAAATAATAAAAAGTGTTCAAATGCTATTTTTTAGATTTCAATTTTTTTTTTTTGCATTCAATCACTTTTTTTTCTTTGATTGAAAAGGGTTTTTTGGATTGAAGTGAAGGTTTTTATGATTGAAAATATTTTTCTTTGATTGAAAGTATTTGTTTTGGTTAAATTACTACAGAATCTCATCTACCCTCATATTCCTCTCAGACATGTTGAACCCTTTATGGATCCTTTTCACAGCTCCAGTCCTCCTGCAGACTGAAGGAACTCTGGGATTTTACAGACCGGGTCCTGTTGCTGGGTTCCTGTTCCTCTAAATTGTTACTTCCAATGTTGGGTCAGTTCCTTCCAAACTGTAATCCATTAGTTACAGTTACTTCAAAGTCATTCCTTACCTTACACTATTACTGTCTCAGAACTGTAATGCATTACATGACTCCTGGATTACTTTGGAGTTACGTACAGACTCTCATCATAAAGGGTGCGTGTGCAGTAAAACCCCACCCCGCCAAAGTCAAATAAGTACATGTGGATGTGGATGGATAGCCCAGTAGGTAACACTATGCTCTGCAATCCCAGCACCAACACTTGCATTTTTTTTCCCCAATGCTTTCCATGTTCAAGCAGGGGGCGGGGCTAAGGACCCTGTAGATCAGGGGTCTCAAACTCATTTTCTTACAGGGGCCACATTCAGCCCAATTTGATCTCAAGTGGGCCGCACCAGTAAAGTAATAACATAATCTATAAATAATAACAATTCCAAATTTTTGTCTTTGTTTTAGTGCAAAAAAAAAAAAACAACAAAACATTAAATTATGAAAATATTTACTTTTGTAAACTATCCAAACAAAAAAGATGTGAATAACCTAAAAAAAACCCAAAAATTTCTTAGAAAAAAATAAGTGCAATTTTAACAATATTATGCCTCAACTTAATCGTATATGTGCATTATGGATCAGATCTAAAAAGACACTGAACACTTAATAACAGGCAGAAAACTGTTAAAATTGTGCTTAATTTTCTTTAAAAATTTCAGATTATTCACATTTTATTGTTAAATGATAGTTTGTAAATGTAAATATTTTCATAATTTAATGTTATTTTTTACACTAAAACAAAAACAAAAATTTGAAGTTGTCATTATTCATAGTCATGATGTAATATTATTTTTTTCACATCAAACTGAAAGGAAAATATGGAGTCATTATTTTCTGTAGGTTATTAAGCTGTTATTGTTTTACTGTAGATCATATTGGTCTGTATGTGGAACCTGAACTAAAA
Organism: Sphaeramia orbicularis; assembly: GCF_902148855.1. Classification (NCBI taxonomy): domain Eukaryota; kingdom Metazoa; phylum Chordata; class Actinopteri; order Kurtiformes; family Apogonidae; genus Sphaeramia; species Sphaeramia orbicularis. The sequence goes on from NC_043972.1 coordinate 55,592,981, forward strand.
CGAGTTCCACAGCCTTGACTGTGGAAGTTTTACACTTTGCAAATTCATCCAATGGGCCACATTGGAACCTTTGGCGGGCCGCATTTGGCCCCCGGGCCACATGTTTGAGACCCCTGCTGTAGATGAATCCATAATTAATACAGAATTCTAACTGGTCGTAGAAACGTTAGCTTATTTTGTCACTGCTGATCACAGGGGTCATGCTAACTAGCTTCTGTAAACCAGGGTTAGGGTTTGTAAGGAGCATACGTCCATGTGACCAATGGACTTTCTTCTGACGTCTTCACCCATTGGCTGAACACCAACAGGAAACAGAATTTTACTGACACATGTTTGGTTCCTGAAGGTCTCATGGTCTGGCTGGTTTTGTTTTTTTTTTTTTTTTTTCATTTGAGCGATTAAATTATGGGTGAAAAGTGTGTTGTAAGAAAAGCGCCATTGAACATATACCGAGTCAAATATGATGGAAAATGGATCAGTAATGCCTGACACTACTGCATTACAGCAAAAAAGTAATGCATTACCGTATTACTGTAAACTGTACTGCAATTACTTTTGTAGTATTACTCCCAACACTGGTTATTTCTCAGATATGAGAACTCCTATTGGATGATCAAACGCACTGACCTTTGACCTCTGATGTCACCCTCAGTGGTTAAATCTAAACCAATCAGCTGTTACGTCCAAATGAACCACATGTTCAGGTTTGAGTCCAGACACTGAAACCTACAGAACACTAGTGTCATTAAAGGCTCTGTCCAGGTTTCCACTGGAGAACATGAGCAGTGAACACAGTTCAGAATCACAACCTGCTGTTTCTCATTTATCGGTGATTCATCCGCCTCCTCTGGTCATGTGACCTTTGGTCATTAGACCTCTGGTCTGGACTGGTTTAGTCCTTCAGGTTTTAATGGAAATCTGAATAACTCTGATCACATGGTCATCTGTCATCATCATCGCCATATTTTCTTCCTAGACTTTGAGAATCAGCTGTGCTTGTCCTTCCCTTCAGGTCCCATCATCAGCTCCAGGAGGCCATCTAGTGGTCTGACAGTAGAACTACAGCACAACAACACACACACACACACACACACACACACACACACACACACACACACACATAGAATAGAATAGAAGCTTTATTTGCCATTGCATAATAAATCCAATGAAATTGCACATGCCCCCCACATAAAAAAAAAGCACAAATAACATTCATACTACATTCTTCTCACTCATAAATACATTCAATATTGCACAACAAACACACCGAAACACATCAGTACTAAAATATTACTATATAAAAGTGCAATTATACAAAAAAAAAGTGTCCTCTGGCTTGGATTTTAAAGTGCTGGTGACTATGGTATGTGTTGGTGGTTTAGGGAGTGGATGGCTTTTGGAAAAAAAATTGTTAATGAGTCTGGTGGTATGTGATTTGAGTGACCTGTATCGCCTCCCTGAAGGCAGAAGAGTGAAAAGGTGATGACTGGGGTGGGAAGTGTCTTTGCTGATTTTCCTGGCTCTTGTGTAGTAGCAGGAGTTGGCAATGTCTTGAAGTGAGGGAAGAGGGCAGTCAATGATTTTTTCTGCAGATCTTACAATCCTCTGCAGTGCTGTTTTGTCTGCGACAGAGCAGCCTGCATACCATGCTGTGATACTGTAAGTTAAAATGCTTTCAACAGCAGAGCAACCTCTTGCAGAGGTTGTTTCTTTTTAGAATCCGGAGGAAGTGGAGGCGTTGCCGGGCTTTTTTGATGATGGCTGTGGTGTTTATGGTCCAGGCGAGAGTGTCCGTGATA